>NW_027397106.1:12212313-12287586 GCF_003265705.2 Callorhinus ursinus | reverse complement strand
ACACACACACACACACACACACACACACACACACACACACACACACAGTTCCTAATATCCAGAGAGCTCACCTGGTGAAACTGATGGACCTATGCTAAAGCTTGATGAATGTTTTGTTCCTACCACATCGCCTCAGAAATACACATCCATTGCCCAGACTTAACAGTTGGTAGGTTCCAAGTCAGAATTCTAAGGGAAAATGATAGTGTTTTTAATTTCTAAGGAGTTAAGAAAATAAGGACCAAAGCAATCCCGACCTTGCTTCCCAAAATAAAAGCAAGCAATTGTGAAAAAACAAAACATTTTTGTTCCTGTTATAGAATTCATTCAAATCTTCAACATTCAATTGACATGAAGATTTCAGAATAAGAAATAATGACTTTTACCAATGGCATATTATTGAGATACAGTTGGGGACCCTGGCAGATAAAAAGAATGTGATCATATCCTGACTTGGATGTGGGTATATTTTTTCAGTTGATGTACAGAAGGAAAGGCTGACTTCCTCTTGAGACTGGGGCAGTACTGATTTGTCAGGAAACTAAAGTAGATGACACGGTATTTTTTCATTTCTTTTACAGTCTAATAGATCAGTGAATATAGTTATGATAGTTATTATGATAATATATCTATCCATTTTTACTTGGCTCCATTATTACTTCAGAATCTACTATGGCTGAGAGAATGATTGAGTAACTTCTCATGTGCATGGGATTATTTTATGAAAGAGGTTAACCAGCTGCTCACCATTTTCACTGAAGAGCAGGTGAGAAGAAATAGTTTAAATTGATGTCACCGGTCTCTAAGTTATATGGGAATCATAATCACTGACATCATCATCTGTCCAAAACCTCCCTACACATGAGTTCCAGCTGTACATAGAGAAAAGCCCTTCCTCTCTGGAAAGGTGGTTAGGTGCCAGGAAAGCTCAACAAAAGAAATTCCGGAACACATATTTGTGTAGATGTCTTTATAGAAATATAAATATAGATATGTCCCTTTGTTGAAGATTTCAATAACAATTTTATATGAAAAGAAATGAGAGTCCAGAAAATGTGAGAAATGTGGGAATTAACATTGCACACATTAAAACACATTTTCCATCCTTAAAACCACTCATTGGATCCACCTGACTGTTCTATCCACTCTAACTTTCCTATTAAACATGAATGAACATCACTGATCCATAACCTTCTAAAACTAAATCAAATGACATACTGTAATTTCCATGAATCAAGATAGTTCATCTCTTGTGACCATGTAATTTTTTGCATGTTTTAAGTCTGTATGTTTCATGCTCATGATACATTAGCATAGGATTTTTCTTCTCTAAATTAACTATTACAATTAGAAATTCAAGGGCATGATCTTGGATATGTTAGCAATTCCTCTCTCGGTCACAATAGCCATCTCCTTTACCAGCCACCTGTTGAGAGAGCAGCTGGCCTATTTATTGCCTCAGTGGCCTTGGTGTCCTGAGGTGAGGCTAGTTTATCAATCCCGTTCTACTTTTGATCCTGTTCGCAAGACATGAGTCTGACATTAGCCGACTACTGAGTCACCAGATGGCGGGGATATTATAGACAGTCAAGCTAAGTTGGAATTGAGTTTGGAATTCTTGGATAAAGTTTCCTCCTGCCCTTTGTTTTATGTCTACCTATTATGCTAAGAACTTAGATTTTTAGTGGAGTAACATCTTGCTGAGATTTGGATCCTTTTGAGAGTAATCTAATTGAATGTCAAAACATCATGCTATGAAGGAATAAAGTTGTTAGTAAGTAGGTTCTATTTCACATCCCAGATGCTCTGTGTGAAGGTTTCCAGTACCTTTGCACCTCTATACAACATAGCTTTAACAAAGGCAATAAATAAAAACAAACTAACAAAAACATTACTATTTAGTTGTTTCCCAATGTGAGGTCCCGTTCCCAAAAAAGAAAACTTCCATGTAAATATTATAATTTCTTAAGTCCTCTCCTATTAAGATATTCTTTCCAGATAGTCAACACAGAGGAAGATAGGGGAGGAAAAGTAGAAAGGGACACTCTACTCAACTCAAAGGGAGCTCTAGGTTGGTAATGCTGATATTTTGTACAACGGGGAACAGATAAAATTTCAGTAAGGAATCGGATGGAGAAGATAAAAGAGCTTTCAAAACATGACTAAATCATTATTTTGTTCGGTAGACTGAGAATTCTCATTCTGTCGAGCCAAGAGAATGTAAAAACCAAAATGAAATCTTAAGTTACAGAGGTACATTTTTTCTAGTAGGTCGTACTTCAAAATTATCTTCATTTTGTTCTCCTCTGTGTAAATGAAGGTGAGCTGCACGTGAAGACATATGTGGTGGTGAAAGGATGCCTCCAAGCACATGTACCCCAAAAGAGATCTATTCCACAACTTCCCACACTGCCTCCTATTTCCACCATGACAGGGCTCCCCAGTGACCTAAGTCATAATCTCTGTTTCTACCAGCGTCACCCATCAAAGGAGGAGCACCTCCTAGACCTCTCTTTTCTCTTTCACCCCAACTACCCATATGTAGACACTCAGTTCAGCAGCTTATATTTCAAAACTTCAGATTCTCTTCTTTCCAACATAGCCTATAGAGTACTACCAAATTAATCTTAAGCATGAAGCAACTTAAGCTTCTTTGCTTAAAACCATATTGCCTACACAACCAACTCCAACTCATTAACTTGGCATTTAACTCCTTGCAACTTACTTCTTACTACCTTTCCCTCTTCCCTCTACATTAAAACTTGAGTCTGGCAAATTGGTCTTATGACGTATAGTTTTCCTTCATGTGTGTCATTGATCCAGCCATCTTTCCTAGCCTTTCCTTTATTTTCCATTTAAAAACATTCTCTTTAAACCCACCTTAAAAACAAACCCATAAAGTTCCCCTTCATCATCAGTAATCCTGAGTTTTTAAAATTCCTATAGCACGGATTGTTTGCACTACTACATTAGTATTTAGAATACACTGCATTACATTATTTTTATCTTTTTCATGGGCATACCCTATCTCTCCAAGTAAATAAAGAGGCTCCCCAAGACAAAAATCATATTTTATACCTATTTGCCTGTCTAGTATCTATTACATTGCCCTACTTTGATTGGCCATTCTCTAGATGTTTGTGGGTTATAAAGATCAATTTACCAGATTAAGAAGAATGAGTTGATTATAATAATGTTTTTTATCTATAGAGGGTGTCTCAGTTTTGTCAGTTTTTATGCTTTTTGACTGCAAGTAACAAAATACCCCACCAAAAGTTGATTCAAGATCGTTTTGATCACATCAAAACATGTTAGGAATAGTTTTTCCCAGCCTAGATCAGTGAATCGATGATGTGTAGGCCTTAGGTTAGCTTCGCTGTCTTTGTACTAACCTTCTCTTCATTGTCACAAATGGCTGCCATAGCACCAAGAATCACATCCTCATATATCCAAACCTAAGATGGAAAGACAGAGAAGGTGTTTTTCCTTGACATCTCTCTCTTTTATCAAGATGAAAAACCTAGAAGTACTACTTTAATTTCCCCCAGGAATACTTGAGCCTGGTGTAGGATTATATGCCAGTCTCTTAGCTATCAAGGAAGCTAGAAAAGAAGTATCTGAAGTGGTTAGCCTCTATTATGAGAGCTGGGATTCTACAAAAAGAAGAAGGGAATGGATTCTGGGTTGGAAACAAATAGTATCTGTCACCAGGTAAGATTCAGAGTCAAGTAACAATGGGGCAGTACCTACAGTACTAGGATCCATACTAGCTGTTTTCCCATATGTTATTTAATTCTCCTAGCAATCCTATGAGATTGGCAGTATTTTCCATTAACAGTTAAAGAAACTGAGGCTCAGAGGGGTTAGAGAGTAGGAGAGATGAGATTTAAGTCCATCTTATAAGGCGAAGGGCAGGGCATTTCCCATTGCACCTCAGCTGAGTCTCAAAGCAGAAAAATTTTAATGATAGGGGCACCTCGCCTTCGGCTCGGGTCATGATCCCAGGGTCCTGGGATCGAGCCCCACATCAGGATCCCCACTCAGCGGAAAGCCTGCTTCTCCCTCTCCCACTCCCCCTGCTTGTGTTCCCTCTCTTGCTGTGTCTCTCTCTGTCAAATAAATAAAATCTTAAAAAAAATTTTTTTAATGATAGGTAAAGAAAGAAAAAAACCTAACCAGAATAGGATAGGGAGTACATCTGGTATCTAGTAAGAGGGGAACAAGGGACAGTACAAGTGGATTGGCTTTCTGACAGTGAGACTGCCTAGCAGGGAGTAGGGAAATCATGGCATCCATCAGAGTTTAGGCAAAGATCAACTCTATTGAATATTGAAGAGGTTTTAAAACTTTTCAAAATTATAAAATTATTTCTATTTATATAAACATAAAAACAACTCCTTGAACAACTTTATTTTGACATTAAATATATATATTTGACATTAAATATATATGTGTGTGTGTATATATATTTTATATATACATATAAAATATTTGAGAAGCAGCCATAAAATAAAATTTTTCAGGAGATACAGTTTATGTAGAATCTGAAAAATAGCCTGTATTTTGGCTGAGCTTTTAACTATTCTAAACATTTTATATTTTGTCCTCTTGGACAAAGTATAGATAGTAGATGTCCTCTATAAGCAAGGTTTATGATTTTTCTTTATTTTTAAATTTTGTCTTTTAAGGTTATCCAAAAAGTAGCAATTTATTTTTGTTCTCTCAATAAGCTTAGATGAGACTTCAAAGAGAAGTATCTCAAAAAGAATGAAAAATAATATATGTCTCTTTTGAGATTTCTTTGAATTCTTATGGTGCCTTAGGACTTCTATAGAAGAGCAGCATCCTAAACATCTTTCTTTTTTCTTTCTCTTTCTCTTTCTCTTTCTCTTTCTTTCCTTTTTTATTTTTTTGACGCAGTTGGGGAGGAGAAAGGAGAGGGTGGCCGAGATTCCTCCAACGCCCCCATCTGGATAGCTTCAGACAAGTGTGTAGAATTGATGTATGACATGCTGTTCCTTTGTAAAAGCATCAAAAATATTAAAATACTACTATTATCTGTGCTTGGCCTCAAGCTTCCTTTAATGATCCTCCTAGATCTTGCAGGAAGTCAGACTAAATCAAATGTATGAGTTCAAATGGTAGCAACACAGTGACAATTAATGGTCTGTGGCATTTAACTGCTAGTCTTTTTTCTCTCTCTCAAAGGTTCTTGGGAAGCTTATTAAAACATCTCATCTTTGCTCTGATATGCCCTCTCAAAAGAAAAAAATAAACAACTAATCAAGTAGGAATTCTTTGTGGCTTAATTCAGAGTCCAGTAGCACACACATTGCATTTATCTGAATAAAGCCCTCTTGATCTGCCGTTTGAACTTCCTTTTCCTTTCAATTTTGGGGGCTCATTTTTTTTCAAGGGACCTTCCATGTGTTCATTTTTTTATTTTTGTTAAATTTTATTCTGTCCCCTACTCTGAAAAAAAAATACATTTTTAAAGTATCTAAATAGATGAAAATCACTCAGGGGTTTCTGTGTAAGATCCTGCTCTTTCTGTTAGACCCATCAGAAAAGTTTAACAACTTATTTTTAAAAGAAAGAGAATAATGATCTGTATTATATAGTGGATTCATCAGTGTTCTATAGCAAAACTGAAGAAGTGTTATTCCTCATAAGTAGGTTTTTTGGCCCTGCTATAATGTGAAAATGAGAAGAGATGTTTGGAAATACTTAATCCTAAGAGATCAAAGCAAATCCATGTGAATTTTTGACCATAAACCTACCTTAATCAACACTGCAGGATTAAAGCGGTCATTTACATTTGCTAACTTCTTCCACTAAAACCAAGTAACTTGACATTGTCAACCTCAAGGTCTTTCCTCATTTTAATACAGTAATTTGGAATCCTGGTTCAAATCCTAATTCATTATGAACTAGCTCTGTGACTTGAGATAAATCACTTAAAATTGGTGCATCTCTTTCTCACCTACCGAAAAAGTGTGTAATAGAAGGATCATCCCACCACAAGGAGCTTTTTTACGGATTACATGGTTACTGCATGTAAGAAAAATTTATCACTTGTTGACTAGTAAGTACTAAATAAGTGTGAGCTATTAGAATTATTATTTTCCATATTTTTGTCTCACTTAAGATAACCCTGACCAAACCAAGGAGTCCAAAGTTCCGGTAGATTTCTGTTACCCAAATTTGCTACAAGCTTGACAGTATGACTTTGGACCACTGCAACCCCTATGATTCTGTTTCCTTAACTCTAAGGTGAAGTTTTTGGTCCAAATATTCTTTGAGGGCACATTAGCATTTTATTCTGAAATCATCATAAGACAATAAATACCAGAGAAAAGAATGTGGTAGATCAGGTGTGCCTCCACCCCAGTCCACCAGTGACCTTTTGTGTTCTTTCAGACTGGTAACCTCCCTCTGGCCATCCAAGCCTGGTCCCTACCGTGTTCCTCAAGTCTGGCTCCCTAAGCACATACCTCATGCCTCAAATCTGACCCCTTCTCCCCAAGCCCAGCCTCCCCTTGGAAAAATGTACTTATCCCAGATCCAGATCTCTTAACGTCTTAGCATTGACACTACTTGACCTGATTAACTCATCTGTAGTAAAGTGCAGTGGATGTTAATATGTTTCCATTCCCAGACAAGATATGTGGTTTTTTTTTTAAAGATTTTATTTATTTATTTGACAGAGAGAGACACAGTGAGAGAGGGAACGCAAGCAGAGGGGAGTGGGAGAGGGAGAAGCAGGCTCCCAGCCGAGCAGGGAGCCCAATGCGGGGCTCGACCCCGGGACCCTGAGATCATGACCCAAGCCGAAGGCAGACGCCCAACAACTGAGCCACCCAGGTGCCCCAAGATACGTGTTTTTTTAATGAAGTTGGGGATAGGGACAGGAGAAGGAAGGAGTTTCTGGTACCATGGCAGAGAAAGCTATTGAGGGAACAGGAAGAAGCCTATCTCTGGGCAGGAAAAACTGAATTATCCTTTATTTGGTGTAAGCCACATCAGACTGCCTGTACCCCTTACTTGTCCCAAGATGACTAGGTGCTAAAGACTGACCGACCCTGTGGAGTAATTCCGGTACAGAAATGGCACGTCAGGAAATTCCTGGCACACCAGGACTTACTAGACGTGTTACTATTCTTACTGCCACCTGTTTCCTAAGTTACTGCATGAGTTTGCTTTGAAATAGAATTAAAGGCAAGGCTGTTGAACAATTCCTATATCTGCCTTTGCTACACCTTAATCTCAAAAATAAAACTTAACAATAAACATATGTAAAGATTGTTATTAAAATATTTTTAAAATGTAACACTTGATGAGATAAACTAAGACAAAATGCCATTTAGAAGAGAGAAGAGAAGCCTAACTTTTAATATTATGTAGAAGGTCACGGCCCGTAGTTTCCAGTTTTATGTAAGGCAGAATAATGGAATATCATGGACCTATGTTTTAACATAGTGCTATTTAAAAAAACACACATTATTTCAACTCTTTGTTGCTGGAAGTGTTCATGTACAGCCTAGATGACCACTTGGCATAGATGCTATAAAGGAGATTCAGATACTAAGGGGAAGTTAGAGTGACTTCCAAGGCCCATTCTAATACTGGCAAATTACTTTAATAAGACTCCTATTCTTTTGAATCTACTTATTTGAAATACTTCTTGAATTAAGTTAGGGATAGAAAAACCAGGAAAAATATAACTTGTTGGATATATATCTTAGATTTGGAGTTAACCCACCTGGAGCTCAAATCACCTTGCTTATAAATACTTTATTATGCAACATAAACAGAAACTTGTAACCTTTATCTCTTTTCTCATCTGGAAAATGGCTGTAGTAATAACCCCCAACCTAAGAGAGTTATTGCAAAAATTGAATTAAACAAGATTGTATCTGATGCATCATGCTCAGCACGGAGTAAGAGCTCAGTGAATGAGGCTTTATTATTTGGGTGGCCAGTCTATCTAGAGATTGCAAGAGAAATGGTCATAGCATAAAAGGCAACAGCTGGGAGAATATGGGTGATGGCAGAGAAAGAAGGAGGCAGACCGACCAAGATGGGACAGTAGAGAGTAAAAATGGGGAAAAGAAACGAAAGTAAGAGAGGTGGGGAAAGCTTCCTGGGAAAGACACCTCAGGATCAAAGCCCGGTCCATACTGTAGCCTAGTATGTGTCCAATTACTGTGAGTTTGTCCATCACTCTCCCCCTGCTCACTCCTTGGGTCCCTTCTCCCCCTGCTGTCCCCAAGTAAACAGAACATTTCACCTGTGAGCCTTTGCAATAGCTATTTCTCTCCTTGGATTTCTCCAGAAAGATATATTAGCATTCTTTATCTCTTAATTAAATCTCTCCACAAATGTCTGGCACCTTCTCATTGAGACCTACACGGACCACAAAAGGAAAAATTACAGCTCCCCTCCCCCAGTCTCAGGCCTCCTCATGCTGTTCTATTTGCTCCATAACACTTAACAAATAATTATCTTTCTATAGCACTTAACCAGTAGACGATGAGTTTATTATATTTATTGCCTGTTTGCCTCACTAAAATGTAAACTCCATGAGGTCAGGGATTTTGTCTGACTTATTCATTTATATTACCTCAGTGCCTGAAGCTGTTGGCATATGCCTGGTGCTCAGTACTTTTTCTCTCTTTCTCTCTTTCTCTTCTCTCGCTCTGTCTCTTTTTCTTTCTTTAATTCACAAATGAAAATTGAAGGAAAAAAAGGAAGAGGAAACTAATCTCAGATTCAGGAAAACTATTCTCTACTTTTTTTGTTTGTTTTAATTAGTATTCCCAGTGCTTTGACAGGAGCATAACATTATACACTAGAAAGAACTCAACATCTGATTATATTTTAAATTATAATTTTTAGCTTTGAGTTTTAATAACATCATCTGCCTTCTATTCTACTGTAACCAACTCTAAATAGATCTAGAACTTGAAATAGTATAAGCAGGGGAACCTCAACCATATGTATTAAAATGTCTAATGTTGTGAACCCTAAAAATGTGCTGATTTCCAAAAATTAGCTAATTATACAAAATATATATTTACAGAGTTGGTTATATACCAACCCTAAAATGTAATTTATAAGGCTTATCTCTTGACATCCGGTAGAAATATCTGAAGCCCTGGTATCTAGCAAATAAAATCTCAGTGGAAGCAACTGGTGTAGACAAAGCACAGGTTTCATCACAGTTCGTCAGCCTTTACTGTATCATGTTCATCGACCCTAATGAAGTAGGATGGAGAATGCCTACTAGCTAAGAGGTGAGCCTTTTCTCAAATGGGAGTTCTAAAGTTGAGGAAGTAGTTCCTTGTTGGATAAACATAGTAATTGACTTTTACAGCCTTTTAGAAAATACATATGTATGTATCTTTTTGAAAAGTAGAAATATATTACATATGAGTGAATGAATAAGAAATGAGTCTGCTATGTTTTTTCTGTCAGCATCCAAAATAACCATATGCAGTCATGTCAAAAGCTCCAAGTAGTTAAATACTCTTTCCAAAACAAATGTTACAAGGTATTATTGTTAATCTGGTGACGTTTCACAGCCTTTTAGTCCTGCAAAAGGATATTTTACCCTCCCTTCTACATTCCTTTCTGTAGCATTATAAATCCTACTCCAAGTCAGCAATACAGTGAAGTGTTCAGATATTCATCATGGAGCAGAGCATCTCCAGAAAGAGAGTATGGAATTTCACACAATTTTTAAATTCGTATCAACAATGTGGTTAGGCTAGTATTTATTAAGGTGCCTATTCTAACCCTATGTAGGCCTCCCTACTTGAGGACGATATGGAAAACTTAAGTAGATTTAAAGAAATTATAAATTACGTAAAAAATAGAAAATAAGATCTCTACAGAAAAAATTACTCCACCGTGGTATTTATTAGACTAACCACGCAGCAGGTCTCCTGGAACCCAGGGATCCTGGTCTTCTCTATCCTTGTCATATGGCTATCTCTGGGAAAACATGATTTTACCACTTTAATGACAGCTTAAAAAATCTGACATAGAGTAGCTGAGGGGCAGGTGACTGCGTCTGAGTCTCCACATGAGGATAGTGCCGCAGTGAAGAACCCCGACAATCACACTTGACTGTTCCTGACTGGCAGAAAAAAACAAATGTAATTAGAGCCCTGTTAAATAATATTGCTTGCTATTTTATTCAGATATATTCCAGGTCCATTTTTTTCCTCTTAAAACATGACTAGAAAGGGGCGCCTGGGTGGCTCAGTCGTTAAGCATCTGCCTTCGGCTCAGGTCATGATCCCAGGGTCCTGGGATCGAGCCCCATCTCGGGCTCCCTGCTCGGCGGGAAGCCTGCTTCTCCCTCTCCCACTCCCCCTGCTTGTGTTCCCTCTCTCGCTGTGTCTCTCTCTGTCAAATAAATAAATAAAATCTAAAAAAAATGACTATATATATAATTTAAAAATGAGACATAGTAAATTTGGGATATTTTCCTGAAGTTCTTCCTTTTCAACATAGAACTCTTACTTTGCAAAGCTGTCATTTGATAAGTCTAAGACTTTAGCGAACGTTTCATAGTGACATCAACTACCCGTAATCCTCAGCTTTTTAAAAAAATTACCAAATTGATTATTTCACAAGGGCCAAGTTCAGCCAGTAGTTCTAACTATACTCTCATTTCTAGTTAACTCAACAATACTTATCAGAACTTGAGAATCAATCATAGATTCCATCTTGTTATCATTGCCTTCTTTGATAAGTAGTTTTGCCAAAAGCATAATATTTGGATTTAAATTAACAACCATTTTCTATATCCTATACAGTGGTTAATTAATCCAGGCAACAAGATGAAAACAAAGGAGAGATGCCTCGTGGTGGCATAACGAGAATGCTGAGAGCCAGTAAAGGCTTCTAAGCCCAGATTTAACACTTGTTGTATGACCTTCATAAAAATCAATTAAACCAATATTTACCTCTTATTTAAGATGCGGGTAATACTTAAATCTCCTGTGAGCAGTGAGATAAATGTTGGTGAGGCAATTGATTAATAAATTGCTAAAGAGACTGTGAATATCAAGCATTAACTCCCCTCATCTGTACTGACTTCACATGTATTTGAAACTTACTATGTTTCCAGAGCTTACATGACTTTCCAAGTCTACACTGGTAACAAATGGTCTAGAGTGGGGATTTTTAAGTTCTCTAATTTACCAATCCAATGCTCTTATTGTGTACAGATTTACTTTTTCAAATTTGTTCCATCCCCAAATCTCGCAAGTGCGCTTTCTCAACATGTCTAAATATGCCATAATTATCACTCCCTGATAAACATTGGGTAGAGAACCTTCTTGAATGTTGTATAGATAATGAAGTATATATAATTTCCACATTTTTGTTGAATTCCTACTCTATCTCACACATTGATTACTTTTTATATATTTTCCCATCACTTTGTCATAACAACTTTTAGAGTTATTTTAGAACATTATCGTCACCAATGTATAGATGTAGAAATTCAGTGTTCAGGAAACTCAAGTGATCAATCTGAAGTTACACGGCTGCTGAGGGGTAGAGTTTGCAACCAGACCCGGGGCTAAACATTCATACTTTCCCCTTATACTTTATTCTGCCTTTGTGTATTTCAACAGTACATCAATCAATATCTTTTCATATGCTGTTTAAGCAACCCAGACTCTCAAAATAGTACTTTCTGTGTTTCCATGATTATTGTGTTCCGGTCCCATGGGTACATCATCTCTTAAGTTCACCTGAGTCAACAGACTCCTTTCTTCAGGGATGTCCCACCTCTACGATCCTCTACTTTGAACTTCTGCTGTGCAAATCTCCCCAACGGGTTTCAAGAAATTCCCACCACCTATCTATTGGTGGGATCACACCTCTCAGAGTCCATCTTCTCAGACCCAACAGGACATACTCTCAGGTCTGAGTTATTAGAATAACTTCTGACGTTCCCAGAAAGACAGAGCAGAGAGGGCTTTGGTACTGTGAGTGGCACAGAATGTTTCAGGGTGAGTATGGGTGCTGCCAGGGTCTTGAGATTTCCCTACTGAGTGAGCAGCATGTCTGCCATTTTACTTTTCTGAGAAACCAGTGGGTCACTGTTCAGACACACACATACACGCACACACACACACACACACACACACACACACCCATGTTATCCAAGTACCATATACATCATCAGAGAAAGTTGTCTAAATTGTTAGTTTGGTTCAAGCAGGAAATGAAAACTTCTGTGAAAACTGGTGCAAGTAAGGAAACTGTGGATGCTGCCGTTCACAGTCCTGTGCCTTCAGAGACAACTTTTCTTCCCTGTGCCTTCAGAGACAATTTTAGTAGGACATTGAAAAGGCCTATGTCAGGAGCCACTAACTAGTCACAATTCTAAAAAGAAAAAACTATTTTTTTTAAAGATTTTCTTTATTTATTTGAGAGAGAGCTGGAGCAGGAGGAGGGGCAGAGGGAGAGGAAGAAGCAGGCTCCCCACAGCACAGGGGGAGCCCAATGCGGGGCTCGATCCCAGGACCCTGGGATCATGACCTGAGCTGAAGGTAGACGCTTCACTGACTGAGCCACTCAGGCGCCCCAAGAAAAAAACTATCTTGTCATATTTTTAAAATTGTCATTAACACTTTTGTTCTCATTGGAAATTGCATGTTATGTTATACACTGATTAAGCCCTGAAGATGTCATTATGTATTTAATAACTACTTTTGATCATATAATATCAATGGTGGCAAATTTTTATCTCTGTGTTTTCTTTTCTTCATCCGGTTCCCAGACATTTATTAATGCCCAGTATAGTCTGAATAGAAATATTTTCACTTGATATAATTTTAATAACCTAATGCATATGTTTCTTTCATACATATTCATATGAAGACCAGATAACCCCCCGAAAAATGGAACGTATGCTATGAATTGATTAGTACATCAAGTGACTGTATCAGATGCATACAAAAATGTGTGTTCTCCATGATCTTAAAGATGTTTTTTGAGTTAAAGATTTATATATTCAGCAACCTATAACTCCTGCATGCTACTGTAAAAATCTTAAAAATATAAAACAGCAATGGCAAACTGATAGTTAATTTTCATATACCCAAACATCTTTAAAAGATGGGAAAAACCTACCTAAGTTAATTTAATGTGTTATCTGTTAATTCATTATGATATCCCCTTTATAGGCAAAACTCTTGAAATTTAAATCTTATAAGAAGAAAGAAACTTTAGATCATATGAAAAGCAGATGACGACCTATTGTTAGAGAGTTTCTCTCAAAAATTAATGAAAGTGTCATAAGAACAAAAATACACTCTGGAATCTTGAAGAGCAGAGGGGTGTGTGTGTGTGTGTGTGTGTGTGTGTGTGTGTGTGTGCGTGTGTGTTGGTACTCATAAGGCACTATCATAAGAAAGAGGATGTTCCAACTTGACTCTGTGTTTTGAGCATATTACCAGGTTGCAGGTGGTAGAAATCTGATTCTCTGCCATTTAAAAGGAAATGAAGGAAGGAACTGTTTTAAGCAGAGACTTCAGACTTGCCATCCTAGCATTCATATTAAGATAGAGCTACCTTAAGTTCCTCTGAAGTATGAGAGCTTTGTGGTGCAAGAAAAATCAAATTTCACTTAGCATTCTACTAGAGACTCTTTTTGAATTATTCTTTACCCCTTTGAAATGTCCAAGTCACTCTGGGATTGCTATTTGTAAGCTGCCACCATGAGATGACATTTAAAACAAATGAAAGAGATATAGACAACATCCTCTCTAAATAAACAAAATCAACCTCGGCTTGAAAGCTGGTGTGGAAATGCTTGTTTTCTGTCCCACTCTTCTGTGCATATGGCATTCTGGAAATTATAAATTCTGTTTTACAGAACTACAATATTTATTACCAGAGGAAAATAGATTATTAATTACAGCCAAAGGCTGCTTTGATTAAATATACAATTAATTAGCTATGCTAAGCTCATCCATCCCAGAGCTCCTAATATTTTCAGCCCGATGATTCTTCTAGGACTTTTAATTAAAATTGTTTTAAAAAGCCACAAGTTAGCTGCATGTGCACTTAAACTGAAGTTATCTCTTCAGTGTTTCACTGATTTCCGTATGCCATGTAATTAATCTTTAGTGATTAAATGTACATAAAATCACCGGAGATGCAAGGTAATTTGTGCAGACATGGAACAATGGAGAGATTTTACTGGGACTCTGCAGGATTGTTTTCTCTGCTGAAAATTCTTTCAAAAGCATACAGATGTTAATTGTTTGAAGGATCTAAATGAAAAAAAAAAAAATTGCCCCCTCCCCCACTCTTCTAAACAAAGGGAAATAAAGTCAACAGTATTAGTGTAGAAAAATGTTTGTGGCAATTTACATTTTAAAAATTTGATGACTCTATCTGCATAGTTACAGTCACTCTATTACTCTGTCTTATTTGCTTCCAGAAGGAGACATAGAGCCATGTGAAACAGTTTTCAAAAAGTGTCCCCAAATACTATCAGCTGATTTTTCATGCATGACTCAGCCCCAAAGCCTGGAGCTGATTACCACTCTCCCTAAGGCCCAGCTGCTATTTTGCGGAAGTTCTTTCTGTTTGAATCACTTGTGATTGTGTCCACTAAGGTAAAATCCTGGGAGAACCCAGTTGGTCTTTTCCCCCTGGAGACCTCATCCATCACATCTCAGAGGCTGCTGAATTGTTGTGAGGCATTAACAAAATATCACATGACACGTGAGCAAGGCTGGGCCTTGAACTGGAGATCATTTGTTTTCTTTCAAGATTTTATTTAAATTCAAGTTAGTTAACATATAGTGTAGTATTAGTTTCAGGAGTAGAGTTTAGTGATTCATCACTTGCCTCTAACAGCCAGTGCTCATTACAAGTACCCCCCCTTAATGCCCATCACCCAGTTAGCCCATCCCCCGACCCACTTTCCCTCCAGCAACCCTTAGTTTGTTCCCTGTAGTTAAGAGTCTCTTATGGTTTCTTTTTTTTTTCTCTCTTTTTTTTTTTAAAGATTTTTTTTTTAAAGATTTTATTTATTTATTTGAGAGAGAGAATTAGAGAGAGAGCACATGAGAGGGGGGAGGGTCAGAGGGAGAAGCAGACTCCCCGCTGAGCAGGGAGCCCGATGCGGGACTCGATCCTGGGACTCCAGGATCATGACCTGAGCCGAAGGCAGTCGCTTAACCAACTGAGCCACCCAGGCACCCCAAAAGATTTTATTTATTTATTTGACAGAGAGAGAGACAGGGAGAGAGGGAACACAAGCAGGGGGAGTGGGAGAGGGAGAAGCAGGCTTCCCGCTGAGCAGGGAGCCCGTCGTGGGGCTCGATCCCAGGACCCCGGGATCATGACCTGAGCCGAATGCAGACGCTTAATGACTGAGCCACCAAGGCGCCCCTCTTACGGTTTCTTAAGGTAAATGTTCAGTACCAGATTGACAGGCTCTTGAGTCACCTTGTCTGAGCTTTGCCTGATTTCACTTACAGGAAAAAAGCAGAAGGGGGATTCTTTTTACCAAAGTTTTAAGTAATGTCAGGGGTTATATAAGAAATAGTGCTTATTCATGCTTATGCATGTTGTTTATAGATTTTTTCGAACAGAGGGGGTTGTTGGATAGCATCTTTTCTAGCCTATTCATTTTGCAGAAACACTTTTTCACTTTACACCTGGAGTTTTCTTGTCCAGGGGACATAAGTTAAGACAATTATCCATACTCGTGAATGCCTACAGTTCATTCACTACTTAATTTGAATCTTACGAACTATTTACTAAAAAAAACCAGAAGAATAAATTTCCCACCAATCCACCAATCCTCTTGTCCAATATTTAGAGCTTCTGTGTTAAAACTCCTATTGATGTTTAAAAATAATTAATATGAATTTGTAGAAAAATCTTGGTTTTTTTTTTAATTTAGTATTTAGTGTGATCTTGAGCAAGTTGCTTAACCTATTAAGGTTTAGGTTCTTTATCTATAGAATGAGTATGATCATATTTTTCCACCTCTGGTAGCAGATAGTCCTGAGTAGAACATCTGGTAAATAGTAAGCCCTGAACAAGCTTTTATTACTGCTATGGTCCTTATTATTCATTTCAAGGTGTATTTAGAGACAACCGCATCAGTGAAATTACTGATGCAAATTCCACCTATTTGATATAAAATAGCATTGGTTGCTATTTTAAATACATTTACTTCATTTTTTGCCTTGGGCAGCAATCTCTTCTCTTGCTAATATGGAACAAAATATTTCTTTTCAAAGCCTATAAATTTGAGGAAGTTGGAAGTATGGTGTTAGAAAGGTTATGGGCACAAGTTCAGGTGGCTTTATTTGCGGATGTAGAAGCTTGCAAATTTCCCTGGGGACTTGGCCTTTTTTCTTAGTTTCATGTCATTGATTGAGCTCAACAAGTGTCAGAATGAATACAAATGGCAGAATTGATTGCTGAAAATGATTTAAACCTCCTGCTTCTCCTTGGTGGATGGCTTTGTTCAGATTTTGTCCTGTCCTTTCAAACTGGAATAAAATACCTTTCATGTTCCAGGCACTAAGTTAGAGATGCTGATATTGAAAGAGACAGTTATATATCATGCAAGTTCTACTTTCTTGTGTTAATCCCTATCTTCCAAAATTTCTATGTATGCACTTGGGTAAAATATCTTTCTAAGGTTATATTCCACACAAAGCTATAAATGGTTCAGGTAGAAGACCCTAGAAAGTATAAAGGTGTTTGTGTATGAGTTTGTGAGTGTGTGTATGTATATGTGTGTGTGTGTGTGTGTGTGTGTGTGTTGTGTTTGGTAAGACAGTTGGCTACTTGGCTGGGTGGGTACTAGCCAGCCAGAAAGAGTTTCAGAAAATTAGAAGAGGTGGTTTTTGAGCTCTAAGATAATCAGAAAATATAGGTCTGTAGGGGATAGGCGATATCTACTTAGAATGCCTTTATGCCTTCCTCCTTAAAATTCAACTTCTACAGCTTGTATTTCCTTGCAGTGTGGATTTAATTAATTGAAATAGAAACCGAGGCTAGGCTGTGCTCGACAATCTGCTAATCTGATAGGTCTCATTGGAATAGATATGATTGAAAGGATCGGAGCACTATTTTACACCCCCGTCCACCCTCTTCCACTTGGACCATTCATGCTGTCCCTGTCTTGATCCAGGCACTGATCATTTGTCCCAGTAACTTCCTAGATGGTTTCCCTACTTCCATTCAGCTACTTCTCACCACAGCCTTCAGGGTTATCTTCCCAAAACCTAAATGAGATCTTGCTACTTTTCCAATGAAAGGAGCTGTTTAAAACAAATATTTTAGGGGCACCTGGGTGGCTCAGTCACCCAGTTAAGCATGTGCCTTCAGCTCAGGTCATGATCTTGGGGTCCTGGGATCAAGCCCCGCATGGGGGCTCTCCACTCAGTGGGGAGTCTGCTTCTCCCCCTCACTCTCCCTCTGTGCTCTCACTCTCTCCCTCTCCCCTTCTCAAATAAATAAAATAGTTAAAAAAATAAAAAATAAATAAAACAAATACTTTACGGTGGCCTATTGAGGACCCTGGGATCTGTGTCAGAGCCTTCTTTCCCACTTCTTTGCCAGACATTTACCCAAATCCCTCATAGTCATAACAGATCTCTCTTTGGTTCCCAGAAGACTTGCTCTTTCATCTTTACCCTGGGTTTCCTTTCTTTTCTGCCATCTTGGCAACTTAGGAAACTCTTCATCTTTTAAGACCCAACTCAAATATCAAATCCCTATACTCCTGGGTATAGTCAGTTCTTTGTGCTCTCACAGAACACTGTTAGTTACTTTTATTTCAGCTCTTTACAAGTTTGCTTACAACTGTACATGTATATGTTGTTTTTCCCTAACAGGTTGTGAAGGGTGGGTGCCTTCCCTCGCTTGGCCTATTACACTCAGCTTCCACAACTTTCAAATGGGGATATAATACTTACCTCACATGACTGTTGCTGGGTGTGACTGAGAGCACATGAGCCAAGTGCTTTACCCAGTTCCTGGCCTGTTACAAATGCTCACTCAGTGCTAACTGATATTACTGTTGTTGTCACTGCCAGGACTCTAAGCACAGGTATTAACTTGTATTCCCGGAGAGCACCTAGTCTCCGTCACTCAAGCGTTACTCAGGAAGGAAGGAGGGAAGGAAGGAAGGAAGCATGACTCAACATCATAGCACTCTGTTAGCTGCCTTAGCTGTAGTATTTATTTGATCCTATCCACAACTCTGTGAGAGGTATTAGCATCTCCTCTTCCAGATGGAGAAACTGGGGCTCCAAGAGTTTAAATAACTTACTCAGAATGACACAGCTAATATGGTAAACTGTTTAGATCCCAGTTCTGAATGCTTCCTGCATCGTATTCTTTGGTACTACAACTTTGACGGATGGGTGGGGCTTATGAGCAGAGCCTATGGGTAGGGCTCGCCTTTGTATGCCACTAAATTTATACGATATATTTAAGTGAATGGAATAATATGGGTAACTGGCTGCACCATGGAGGTGGGAGTGAAAAGGAAAGCAGTTTGCATGTAAACACAGATAACTTTAAAGACAAATACAATCACATTTGTTTTAACATGGATTTTGATAGGGAAATATATGAAAATTTAACAAGTGTTTATTGAGTATCAAATATGTGCCGAGCATGTTTTGGAGCCTTTAAACTATAGCACTGAACAAAACCGTCAGTGTTGTCACTCACAGTGTTTTTCTGCATGGAAGCATTTAAGTAGGGATTGCTTTTATAGATAGGGTACAGCAAAACTCTGGTGAAGATGTTGTTGGCATCTTTGATGTTCTTATGACAGATGCCATGTTACAAATAACTCACTGCCTCTTTAGTCCCTTATTAGTAACTATGTGGAACACTTTTATTCCTTTCACTTAACAGGTAGTTATTTTTGGCACTTCTTTGGTGTCTTGCTAGTGTGGCTGAGACCCAAGGTTATATTCTTGATATCCATAGATGTCTGAATAACAAAAAATGGGACCAAGAGCTCTTGTCCAGGGTCTAAGAGCACATTTCCTCTTTTTCAGTGGACATAAAAGATGAGTTGCTCTAAGTCCTCAGTTAGTGATGCTGTCTATAGTAATTTCTTAAAAGAAAATCTAGGTCATTTAATTACGATGGAGCTTTTTTCCCAGTGAAATAATTTCAGTTCATTTTAAAAGCATTTGCCCTATATATGCCTTATGTCTTTACATCCTTAGACCCATTGCAGAAAATTTTATGTCTGCATGAGAATTTCTCATTAAGTTTAACATACTTGGATCTGATGTGTCAAAACTCGATGGATAGGTTTATTAATAATCAGCTTCATCAGCTTAGTATTATCTTAGGAAGTAAAAGGTCAGTAAGTAGTTGTTATCCTACCATTTTATCAGTGGTCTCTCCTCGAAAGACTTCAAGTCATTATTCACTGCTTATAGAGTCACTTGAGATATAAAAAGTCTTTTTATAGTAATGAAAGAGCTCCCACAATTAGCCAGAAGGCAGCCATCTATCTTTTTAAATAGCTCAGCTTGGAGGAGAACAGGATTTCAGGTGATATTCAGTAGATGAATTGTTATGACAATGATAAAGTTGGTGATACCAATCTGTGTTTTTTGCTGTAGGGATGTGTGTGTGTGTGTGTGTGTGTGTGTGTGTGTGTGTGTGTGTGTATACACATGCACATGCACAAGAAAAAAAAAGACATTCAGCACAGAGTGGGAATTTATTTCTCTAAAGATATGCAAATCCAAAAACAAACTCTATGTCCAACAATTCCTTATAATTATTTTGAACTCCAAGTGATTACAACATGAATCTGTTTTTAGCTAATAACAAATACAACAAGATTTTGTAACATTCATTTTAACATAATTTCAGGCTTATCAAAAGGTTACAAGAATGGTACAAAGAATTCTCAAATACCATTCATCTAGATTTTAAATTTTAACATTTTAACATCTAAATTTTAACATTACATTCCATTTGGTTTAGATTCATCCTCTCTCTTCCCCCCACCCCTCACCCTCTTGCTTTCATGAAGTCCTCAAGGTTAACCTCACCAGTAACAGACAAATCCATATTACTTGCTTCCTGCTAGGATAGACAGAAAGACACAATACCACTTCTAGGCATTCTTGCCAAAAAATACAAAACCTGAACCTAATCAAGTAGAAACACAGACAAAGACCAACCGAGGGAGATTCTGTGAAATAACTGTGCACATCAAATATGTGAATACTTTAAATTTGCTCTGTGATCTCAGTGAAAGTTGTATTTTCGTTCTCCCTTAAAAATGCAACTTCTGCTAAATCCAAGACACTAGAAATTCTATTTTTGATGCAACTAATTTTGATAGTGAACTTAATTTGCCAAGATGGTAAGTTTTAGCTTTTGCCTTATTTTTGTTTTCATTATTGTTTAAATCAGATGAGTTTATGTCTAGTTGTATCAGGCAGGGTCCCAGAAGGAAATGGAAGAAGGCACATTAACTCCTTCGAGTTAATGGAAGTGAGTTTAATGAGGGAGCAACCTCTAGGAGGTGTGAGCAGAGTTAAGAAAAAGAATATAGGGAATCACAATAGAAAGAGAAGTCCTTACTGCCCACAGACCTGAAAGGGGAAAGTAAACAAGGGATGTGAACAGAACCTACTACCGAGATCTGGTGTCCTGAAAGCCCGGTGGAGAGGAGCCTGGGTAAAGACACAGAGTACTAGCTCTCTTACCACTAACTGAACCAAACAACCATAAAGCAGGGAGCCTAGTGATGCAGTGTACAGTAGTCTGTGTCCAAGAGCATTGAGCTGGACAGAGAAAAGTAGACTATACATCTGATGGACAAACCAGAAACCACCAGCTCATGTGCCAAAGAGGAGATACATCCATTTCTTTATTAACATGAGGGAAAATAAATGTATTTATAAAGAGGTAAATAAAACTATGTTGTATAGACTTCAATTTATTTCCTTCAGTAAGAATCAAAACATATCATGACCTGCTCTTTAATAACAGGAATAATTTATATAAATAAACACTTCCAAATGGGAAAGCTCAGAAGAGAAGAATGTGGCAATGAGCCTCAGGAAAGAAACAAAATACAGAAAAAGGGGTACAAAAAATGAAACGAAGAAAAGGTAATTGAGGGAAAAGGCAATTATGAATGATGCATCCCCAAGATTTCCTATAACCAAAATTATAAATTTGGCCAAGAATAGTTCTGATAAATTCACAAAGAATGGGTCTATAATATCTTAATAAGAAAAGTTGAAGATGAGTCTCACTCGTATTCAGGAACACCTCACCATCAAAGTGTGCTGTGAAAGGGGTCAGGAAGTAGCGTACTATCCTACTGTAGTGACCTCAGTGTTACAATCAGTTAGTCAAAGGTAACAACAGGCTTTTTAGATATCTCCTTGGGTTACTGGGGGGTCTGCTATTCATTACTATTATATATATATAAGCATTTTTAATATGTTCAATTTCTTAGGTTGTAAAAGTGTATCATGTCACACAAAGGTTAATTAAGGGCAAATCCCACAATGTCACAAGTTATGTAGGTCAGGCAACAGTCTTTATTGGGAAAGCATACAAGTCAGGAGTGAGCAGCACAGGAGTCATGTGGGGCCCAAAACCGTTGGACATGCATTAGGTCTGTATTCCAGGGGAGGGATCCCCACCCACTGTGGCTTTCTCTGCTTCTGGGTAAGGAAACAGACTACAAGAGGTTCAGAATGTTTGGGTTAGAAGTTAGTTCGTTCCATTTGGCTGGGAAAGCCAGTTGCCTAGCCCTGGGGGACTCTGGAGCTCAGGGGAAGCTGTAACACCCCCGCACACCAGGAAAAGGGAGCTACCGGTCCCTCAGTCCAAATAAGCCAAAAGGAGCCCCAGGATCACTTTTGAATAAATCTGCTTATTATATCAGATGCGATAATTACATCTTTATTCTCTTCCCAAAATCCAGTAATAGCACTTTCAAAGCAGAACATTGTACTACACAGACTTTTGTTATAATGCCATCTAACATTTCTTGTATTCTTATCTTCTAAAATTACATGATTATCACAAACCCACCAGTGATTATTTTGTTCATTAATAACATTAAAAAAGTTAAAATTAATTTTAGTCCATCTCTTACTAGGTTTTCTTCATATAATTTTGACAATTCTTACTCTGTGTGTTCTTCTCACTATAAATATTTTTTATACTGTGCTATGCTTAATTTATATGACAGATGTCCACACAGAAGCAAACATACCAAAGTTTCAAAAAAATATATGCTTAAATTCCTTAAAATTGATTGAACAATTATATATGACAAGTGTTTTAATGACTCTAGGGTTTGGATTATTTTAAATTTCTTCCATACCAAACATTTTAGCAGTAATTTAAATATTGTTTCCTCCTTCTATAAAATGTTACTGGAACATGTTTTTACAACACCTCCCTAATTATCAGGTAGAGAATTTGATCAGCATTCTCATAGGGACTTTAGTAAAAATTAATTCCACATTTATTTGTGAAGGGGGAGATCTTATAAACCGGCATGCCCAACTAGAATTATACTGCTCGGCTCTGAGAATCTAAATGTAAACCACGGTGACAGTAGTTGATAACACTGTATTATATAATTGGAATTTGCGAAGAGAGTAGAACTTAAATGTTCTCACCAAAAAAACTAATCAATATGTGAAATGATGGATGTGTTAATTAACTAGATGGTTGGAATCCTTTAACGATATGTACGTATATCAAATCAACACAATGTACACGTTAAATACTTACAATTTTCCTGGTCATCTATACCTTGATAAAGCTGAAAATTAACAAAAGGTCATCTATACCTTGATAAAGCTGAAAATTAACAAAAGCTGAAAATGAATGAATGAATGAATGAATGAATAAAAAATTTGTAAACAAAAACAAACTATTCAAGTGCTTTATATTTCTCAACTTGAAATTGGGCTATATCAATTGCACATAATCTTAGGTATTCTATACTTCTTCTATTGAGTATTCTTATATGTATTCTCCTATGAAAGGCACAGATGCATAAAAGGCCTTATTTTTCATAAAAGGAAACAGAGGTTTGGAAACCCTCATCATTCCCAAACAGCTGACTCTGGAAATGGCAACTCACCAGGGTGACTTGGTTATTCACGCACTTGTTTGCACTTCAAGAGGAAAAAAAGAAAAGCCCGTTTGTTTTCTGATACCCAAGAAAATTTTGATTGGCTGGATTTGGAGAAATAATCAAAGTAGCACAGCTCATATCCAAGCCGAGGCCACCAATCACTCTGGGGAGGTTGCTGACAAGTAGCCCAGATTTTGCAGTTTATCCAAAAGGGTAGATTGTTCGTTAACCAGAAGCCTCATCAAACATTGGTGTGATGTGGTTTACATATGAAAAGCTATATTCTTTACTTAACATTCACAAGTTGCTTATGGATTAATTAGCCCATCTGCCACAACAAATGTATTCACCCTTCTTTTGCTGAAAAGCCACTACTTTTCTCCTGTCCCCTTAACCCTATCAATATAATGGAAAATAACTTTTTAGGAACAAGACGCTTATTTTTTCATACCTGTATATTTTTCAACTTCAGTGCTGGTGTAAGAGGGAAACCTTCCCAGAGGATAGCTTCCCATGACTGGTTTTTCGTTTAGTCACCAGTCATCCGTTTGTTGGTTCCTCTGAATGTCCTACAGCTGCTTCAAGTTTGACATGATTACGGCTACTACTCCTTCCCCTGGCTTCCCGTCCCAAATGTCGTCGTTATAAGGACGATCTTTTTATCCTAGAACTTTTATCATTGGCATCTTCTTTTCCTTTCTTGAGCTGTGGCCAATTCTGATAACCTCTTTAGAGACAAATTGCGCTGGTTTCTCATTTATCTCAAATCAGGCGGCTTAATCACCTTTGGAGAGTCCAGTCGTCCCACTTTGGGACTGCTAGCCCCTCGTCAAACAGTGATCGCATGAGTCTTTTCAGTTATATTCTAGTTGCTATACTCTAGTTGCTCAGTAGTGGCAGAACCGAATCCGTTTTGAACACAGTTATCAATGTGCCAGATGTTATAGTAATAGAGGGAATTACCTCATAGATTTTCCTGTTCAGTATGACACTCTAACCTCTCACCTGTGCCATTCAACAACAGCTTCCTTAAAAAGTCTCTTTCTCTATGCCGTGCTTAAATCAAATCGCCAGCCTTTTTGAAACTCTTCTGCACGTAAACTTCAAACTCAAACCCCACAATGCATTTATCTCTTTTAATTTTCAAATTACTTCTCTTCCCATCAGTTTTGCTCCCAACTCTTTTTATATCCAGTTTTTCCTCCTGAAAATCAACTTCCCTGTTATTTTTCTGGCATTTTTCTTCCCTCCTTTTACTAAGCACCCAGAACGTTTGGGGTCTACACCCATGACTACCTACGTTAGGTGGGACACCTATAACAGAGGGCTTCCCCATCTCCTGTCTCATTTCAAAAAACATATAAAAATTGTATGTAGTTTGTACAAAAGCAAGGTTGAGGCAGAGAGGGAAGAAGGGATGGGCAGGAGAGGAAGCAAGGGAAGGAGGGAGGGAGAGAATACGATGGGAAAAAATGGAATGATAAGGATAAGGCACCATGAATACAAGATACCATGTTGGCTTAAGACCTGGCCACTTGGGAAAAATGAGGTTTGGCTATTAATTTATTCGTTCATTTACTACAAACTTTTTTCTATAGGATTAAAACCGCAGATATTCTCCCAGTGTTCTTCTTCCTGGCTGTAACCGTTGATAACTGAGCAAAAGCAACTGCCACAAAATCCCAATTAAGCTATTCTTTTTTGTTGTTGTGAAAGGCATGATTTATAAAATGGTGACCTTTTGGTAGGCTAACAGTATGTTGATGAACTTCAAGTGAAGTTAAAAAAAAAAAAAAAAGTGTTTTGTATCGTCCGTGCTTACATTTTCTAAGGGATCACGTGGGACAGTAGAGCCTTTAAAGGTCATAGACTTCTTTACTTTGAGAGATATTAAATAGCTTATGAAAATAGAGGTCAGCTGCAGGATAACAGGAAGAAAAGAGCATTCCCAATGGGGAAGCAAGATACTAGAGATTATATTGACTGTCCTTTTTTAAGATTGTATTTGATTGTCCTTAAGGCAAAAAATGAAATTTGCATATAAATGCTATAATTGTAAATGAATGAATGTACAGGGTCTTAAAATCAATAGCTATTGATCTTGCTGTAAGAACGCTAATATTGTCTGCATAAACTGAGCATTATAATAAGAACTAATTATTTCACAGCCTAAAATACTCTTCAGTAATTTTTATGTTTCTGCAGAAATTGTTATACTTTTCTGGATTTTGCAGAAATAATTAGTAATCAGTAAAGAACTCACTTTTCAAAAATTATTCTTGCTTTGAAAATCACTAAAACAAGTAAGAAACAAAGAAATACCAAGACTACATTGTAGGCAAGGTGCTGAGCCACCTTGAGGAAGAAATAGGATAATGACATTAGTCTGTCCACTACTTAATGACACACAATTTATGCACTAGAAGGATTTAATGTGTGACTGGAAGACACACTACCCACAAATTATTTTTCCCTTTCCCCTCAGATATTGCTTGAAGTCCTTCAAAAAGGGCACTGTCTTCTTTCATGCTACCACTGTTAAGGGTTATTTTAAATGCAAGGCTTATAGATTATGACCAAGAATTCTTTTCAGAATGAGAAGGATGTAAGACTTTGCAGGAGTGGATATTCATTACACTGAAGGGATACCATAAAGCAGAAGCCTAGAGACAAAGGGCAATTTCTCCCTGCCATATAGATTCTGGCAGAACAGTCTTGTCTGCCGCTGGATCATCTTCTACAACCCTGGAGTTCTTAAATACCACAGTGTGAAACATAAAGAATGATACCAGCCAACATGAGAGGCTAGATTTTAGGTTGTGTTTCTCCATTCTTGGACTTTGCTTACCATCTGCTGATTACACATTCTCAGAGGAGACAGTGGTGGCCCCAGCCCAAAAGTGCCCTAGACCAATGGCTCAAGGAATGAATGACTGTGTCCATTGATGCCCCTTGTTCACATACTCCCATATGCCCAAAGTCATCGAGACGTTCCAAGGTTGTACCAATACCAATGCAGCAATAATATTCAACTTTAGTCCCTAGAGAAAAGAATCAGAGTGAGAATGTACAGATTTGTGAGTGTGTGCACACTGGTTGATAACCATTCGTATCTTCTACTAAAGTTTTTTACTAGTGATCCAAGAACTGTACTGGGACATATTTTGCTGGTGAGGAAACTTAATTGCTCAATTTTTGAAAGCACATTAACTCTTTCAGGATCCATTGAGTAAATTAGGTCCTCCAGGTCATTAAGCCTGTCTCGACATGACATGGCGATTTCTACCTGGCATTGTATCATTTACCCCCAAACACCCCACACTTGCTCTGAGCACACACATATTCTTTGTCTACTCAGGGAGAGAGAATGTGCTCATTTGGATGTCAGCAATCGCTCTCTGACTGCAACTCAGCAACTCCCTTTGCTTCTTCTTAAGGCACCCAGGGATCTCTAAGGATTTGCTGGCGCGTAGCAGTTATCAGAGCCTCCCCAACAGGCAGATGGCTTAGTTGTCTAGAAATAGTATGATTTCAGGGGTTTTAAGCACAGTATTGTGCCCGCAAGTATCTCTTCCTATTTGCAAAAGCCAACATTATTGATTCATCTAGGGTGGGAATTGTGAAGATATTTCAGGATGCTGTAGGCCTTTATTAAAACAACTTCCACGAAGGGATTCTGTTATCAGGACCGGTTTTAGGGAAATAAATTGACAGCTATTTGAGAGCAGTCTGTACTGCCAGTGGAAAGGGTGTTTAGAAAAGTGTGTGGGTGTCTGGAGTGCCGCAAAGGCTGGGGAACAGCACTGGCGTTTGATAATTAGGCATGGGAGAGTCTCACAAAAAGAATGATTTTTCTCTCCCAAATGCCAGTGGTTGGCCCTGCTGAGAAGCAGTGATGGAGGGCAAAGGCAAACATCCCTCTCTCTCTGTTATCTCCAGGGCTACTTTGGAGAGTCATAAATTGGTATAAATTAAAACAGGTGAGGATCCAAAGGAACATAGTATACTCAGAGATGTTTTAGAGCAGTGCTCCTTTCAAGTGCATATAAATCAGCTGGGATCCTGTTAATATGCCAGTTCTGATTCAGTGGGTCTGGGATAGGGCCAAGGGTCCTGCGTTTCTAATAATCTCTTATGCTCATGCTTATGCTGCTGGTCCACACTTTGAACAGCGAGGATTTAGAATAAAATGTACATGACGATAACATGGTCTGGGATTTAAAAATGATGAATATGAAAGAAATTTGACAATGCCCACAAAGTTAGATTTCAGGCCAGACTTTAATTATTAAATATTGAAAATCCCACCAAGAGATGGATAGAACATTTTTTAAAAAAGAGATACACTTAACATTTCTACCTATCTGCAGATTTTGGTGAACATTTTCTGAGGCCGATGTGTGATTTAAATTTTTAAATCTTTACTAATGATCCCGACAGTATACTTCCTAATGAAACAAGAAGCAATGCGTTTTCCTAATCTTCACTTCCAAGTATTGGTGAAGAGTTCAATAAATGTCAGTGTCTGATTAAATATTGCTTTATAAACTTCATATCAGAGCTGGCTTAAACTTACCCTCCCCACCTTTTCTTAATCTATGATGACAGCCTCTCTGTTCTTTCCTCTGAGGTGAGCAATGTCCTTTTATCTTCACAGGTCAATGGGAAGGATCTCTCAAAGGCCACCCATGAAGAGGCCGTGGAAGCTTTTCGAAATGCTAAGGAGCCCATTGTGGTCCAGGTGCTAAGACGAACACCACTCAGTAAACCAGCCTATGGAACGGCCCCAGCAGTGCATCTCATGCATGCCAGCACTCAGACTGACATCACCTTCGAACACATCATGGCTCTGGCCAAACTTCGGCCACCGACCCCTCCAGTGCCAGACATCTGTCCATTCCTGCTCTCAGACAGGTATTGTTCTATTTCCTGTCATTTTCCCAGAAGCCCTATTTGTTTTCACTCAGCATTTCAAGTGGATGTTGGAGAGAATCAGTCACACTAGCAAGCTGACAGTTACAGAGACAGGCTCTCGGTTCTCTTTGGAAAATGTCTCCACCGTGTCTATATCCAATTAGTTCTCAGGGGGCCCTGCTAGCTACTTTCCCTGACCCACACAGTTGCTTCATTTTAGGAGTCATGCTTGCTGAGGAGTGATGAAAAATTCTGGCTCTGATTAGTTCATCTTTATATTTCCAGCCATCAAAAGCCTCATGCTACTCATGAGCACTGGTCAGGGAAATAGCTTTTCTCACCAAAGCTGCCAAAAACCTTATTAAGACTGACACACAAGTGGCATGTTGGCACTCTTTTCTCCTCTGTGGGTCGCCTCTCTCTCTTTCACTCTTGCTTTTCTCTTCTTTAAAGGAAAAGCTAGGAAATTAATTTAATTAGAGTGCAATTCTCCAAAGAAAGCAATTACCCAATATATTGAGATGTCAACAAAAGATTCTGGTTGTCAGTAAGTATAAGAGCTGTGAAATAAGGATCTATTAAAGGAATATTTCTTCCCAATTTTTTACCTAATTTAAAGGCAAGTCGAGAGATTTTATTCAAATAATCTTACTTATACAGTCTTGTTTCATGAGGAAGTATGTTTTGCCCCATACATTTTGTTCTGTGAGCTTTGAAGCAAATATTCAAACATTAGGGAGAGTTTGATTTATAAAAACAATAGTCTCTTTAGGCTGCATTTTCATTGCCTACCGCAATCCATTCTGCACTTTGTAAAACACAGATCTGATCACTTCCCTGCCCTTTAGTGGCTTTTGTTAGGTTCATTTCAGTGGTCCACATGTGTACATTAGAATCACCTGGGAATTTTGAAAAGCAGTATCAATGCAATGCCCGAATCCTACTTCAGACCAATTAAAAAAGAGATTTTAGAGTGAGGCCCAAGTGCCAAAATTTTTTCCGAAATCTCCCTAGGCAATTTTAAGGTACAGCCATGTTTTGGAAACCACTCCTTGAAACTTCACGTTCCAGGAGGGCAAGGGCCCTGTTTATTTTGCTTCGGACTCCATCCATGCAACCGTTACTTATCAAATAGCCCCCTTTATCAGGCACTGGAAGTAGGTGCTGGGCATAAAACTGGGAACAAAAATAAAGTCACCACCTACCTTCTAGAGGAGGAGATGAAGAATATACAGGCAAACAAATATTTAATATTTATCAATACCGCCTGACACAGAGTAGCCTTCCAATAAACACTCTCTTGAAGGAATAATAGCTAACATTTATGAGCTAATTTGGCATGTTTTAGGTAATATTACAAATGTTTTACATTTATTAACTCATTTAGTCCTCACAATGATCTTTTGAGGGAGTGCATTGTATTATTACCATCACAGATGAGGGAAGATGTTAAGTTATTTGGCCAAAGTCACATTGCAAGGAAGTGACAGGGCCAGACTTCTGAGCCTAAAAGGTCCAACCGCACTACCCACTCTCTTAACAGGTATCCTATGTCGCTCTCCATAAGTCCTGCAGACCTTAGCTTACAGGTAACCCCTTCTAGCAAACTTCCTAGAGCAGCAGTAGGGACATCCCCCTATCTGCTCTCAGATTCAATATTTCCCCTGAAGTATCACATTATATTGACATTCCCACTTTACTGCTCTACCCAATAAATAGAGCAAGAATTGATTGGATTTGGTGCACCAATAGATTAACAGCACTCAGCAGAGGGCCTGGCATCTAGTAGACAATAAATGTTTATTGAATGAATAGGTGTTCCTCATGGCAGGGCTCCCTTCTTACCAACTGAGAGACAAGAGAAACACATTAAGTGCCCAAAGCAGTAAACTTAATGGTTTACCAACCCAAATGGGTTTTCAGAGCCAGTCCAAATTTAAGCAAGGACAGTTTACGTGTTAGACCAGCAAGCAAGATGTTGCATGTACTACCTTTGCTATTAGGGTTCAGGTCGATTAACCCTATATGGAGATGACAGCCATAGACCGCAGTGAGAAGGGACTAGTAGAATATTTACACTGACTGTGTAAAGACACCAGGATGCGTCTCTCGCGCACGCCTTTGGACTAGAGATAAGGAAACTAATTTATACTACTAACTCCAGTTACTCAGTAATGTCCACACTGGCACAGCTTAGAGGTCTCTCATCTGCCACTAACTTGGTTAATTGCACTGAGTCTTTTTCACTGACGTCTAGAAATAGAGATGCCCTCATTCTCTTTGCTGTTAAACTGCACTTGACCTTCGTATGGTCTAATGTATAGGATCCATATCATAGCTTATAGTAATTTTAAAGCACTTCTATAAATTACTTAAAACATTTTTCCCAAGTGAGACATGTAAAAGTCATGTACAAACCCCAGGTCCCCCTCATTTCCTTTAATCCTCTCTGAATTTTTGGAAGGGATTATGAAACCCTATGACTTACAGAAATTTCCAGTGAGGTATCACTGTGAATGCTGATTAATATTTGTGCACCGGCCCTCTATCAAAGAGGGGGAAAATGTGGGTTATGTGGGAGAACAAGGAAGGAGGTCTTAAGGAATGAGGGCAAGGTGAGTACATTTTACAATCTGAAAAATAAGTGCTTTTGAAAACAGATTTCAAAAACAGTTTGGGGCTGTATATTATGAAATGTAAAGTACTCAAAGTACTATGAAAGTACTCTGTTACAAAATCCCCATCTTTGGGTAGACTGCAGTCTCAAAGGCCACACACCCATGTATGGAGCAAGTCACGTTTGGTGGAATGGAAGCAGGCCAGGGAGTATCAAGCACCATGGCCTGTCAGAGATTTCACATCAGACTCTTGGGAGTGCAGTTCTGGTCATGGGTCCTTACTCTTGGTATTCTCACAGAAAATCAAACTGACGGACCTCATGGAGGGAAGAAAGAAAAGCAATTGTTCTTTCTGAGCTTCTAGTTCACTCAAAGGCTGGATCATTGCAGGTCTTATGGAAAAGCAGAGAAAACAAGTGAAATTCTAAAATCAGTTTTAATCTTGAAAACAACCCTTTTGATCCATTTCTATCATCTTGCTACATTCCCCATAGCTGCCACTCTCTTCATCCGATGGAGCATGAATTTTATGAGGACAATGAGTATCTTTCCAGCTTGCCTGCTGATGCAGACAGAGCAGAGGACTTTGAATATGAGGTAAGATCATTTTCACACCACTTCACATTTCTTCATGAAGTTATGGTCAAGGGGTTTTGCATAAAAAGAAAAAATTAATTTATTACTGTGAGAAATACTTTGTCTATTACATATCAAAGGTAAGTTCTTTTAAGTATTGTTTGTTTGGGCTGTTTGTGTCTAATATTTTAAATACATTGGAAAACATTTTTATAATATAAGCTTGAAAATAATTTGATCGCATTTTTGCTGATTTTTATAAACAGCATTATGGCAGCCACAGGTTTTCTTCCTTCTGTAATATAAAATAATTTCCAAGTAGAGTTCGAAAAAGAAATTATATTTAAAACCAAGATTGTGCTATTTTCATTCATCGTATAGTATTTTGGTTTTAATTGATAAACTAAGTTATTTTAGTTTAGTTATATTTTCTTTCACTTATTCAGTGTTCTCTTTGTGACTCAAGTATATACCATCAAAAGTAGTTTCATTGACTTTCTAGAAAGAGAAATGGCCTAATGCCCTTTGTTGTTTAGCCTTTACACAGTATATGTTAGAGTATCTGTACTGTGATATATAACAATTCCAAATCCCATCGATTAATTATTTAAAAGCTTTCACAAAAGTTAAAGGATTTATCCTAATATTTCCTCTGCTGTTGCAGTCTATAAATCTTTGAAATGTTTCAAACCACTCTGACATTTGGAAATAAAGTAGATTGAGGAGGTAAAGAAGCTTTGGTAAACAGGAGGTAAAGAAGCTTTGGTAAACAGAGAACCCATGATTATATGCCCTTTTAATGCTTTAGATGATGTCATACAAGTTCAGCAAAATGTTCTTTTCCATTTTACAACCAGGAAATTCTGAAATCTCTTCCCTTAGGAGGATCTGAAATCAAATAAGGCCGATTCAGTGAAGCTCACCTAAAGCAAATAGACGTTTATTTGAAATCTTCCCCCCGCAAAAGTCATTGCTGGGGATTACAGAAATCATTATTTATTTTTGCCCAGAATTTGGAAGGCTGTGCAATGATACCTAACATCTGAGTAAATGGTTTCAGTGTTGTTGTTCCTACGAATTTTTTATCCCTTCTCCATTAAATGGATTGAAAAGTTTTATTTTATAAATCCATTCAGTGACTGGTATCCACTGAAATATCCATTAAGTTTTGTCTTCTCATGAAAAATAAATTACAAAATTGAGTCACTTACCCAAATAATTCAAGATTAAATGATGTTTTTTCTTTCAGCTAATGAGTACTTTGGGTTTAGGGACTGGAATTACCTAGATCACTTCAGCTTTTTATTTAGTTTGTGCCTTCAAGCTTTATTAAAATAAATCTGTGTTAGGAGAGAGGACATGGAAGAAAGACTTGCTTAGGAGAGCAGGTTAACAGTAAAAATTATATTAATTAATTAGCATATCGTTGAATATTGCAATGCAGACAGATTTCCTTACCTTTCTATAGGGCTTACTGTAGCTAACCCACATCCTCTTTTTTGAACAATGTAAATCCCTAATAGATGCCAGCCTCAGTATGATGACAGTGGTAAATGCTCAGACAGATCCTCTGTAGCCTGTAATCTCAACTAATCACAGCATCATAGTCATTAATTTGCTGTCAGCTGTGATTCTCTTGCCGAAGGCATCTTTCTGAGTGATTGAAATAAGAATGTTCTTGTGAAATTTAAATAAGGAAGAAGTTACGGTGACAGGCTTCAATCGCAAGAAAGGATGCATGTGAAAGCATCGTACATGGTTAAACAGGGGGGTGGAGACATGGGGGAATATCCCAAGGATAATTTACCAGGTTTCGGAGAGAATAATGGCTCTACCTAGTACTCCTCAGTCTGTTCCGGGTATGTGGCAGAGCGGCACACCCCATCCCTCATGGCTGTGTGAGATTAGATGGTAAAATCTAGTCCATGGCTGTCAGCAGAGCTGATTGTGGATACCACATTAAGTGGGGAGATTTCGAAATGACAGTCCCACTCCTGCACTATTGAACTTAGACGCACACTGGTCAAGGGCTTCTGTGACCAGCAAAGATGACCTCAGCTCCTCCAGAAGCTCTGAGGATGTAATGGATGGGCCCCTTCCAGGGGAACTGCTTCCATGCCACTTAGAGAATATTACAGGAAGCAGGCCCAATGGCCAATGAGAAGGCTTCATCTCAGAAAAAGATACTCATTTCTCCTCAACCTAAACACGAACACACATCAGCAGGCATTCGGAGAAGTAGAGGATGATTCCCTTTCCATCTGCTCTCATTCATTTCTACCTTCAATATTTAATGAGTACTTAAAATAGGCCAGGCTCTTATCTAAGTGGGTGATTGATGAAGCCCCTGCAGGGGCAGCTTAACCTGTAGGGGAGACAAATAAGGAAAGACACAATACGTTCAGGGATGGGAAGTGCTAATGGAGAGCAACAGCATGGGTAATGGAGAACGGAAATGCATGGGCTTGGGACGGGGTCCTGCTCTCTTATACAGGGGGCTCAGGGAAGGCCTCTCTCATAGGAAACTTAAGGAAAGTAAGAGAGCTAACCATGTGGGAAGGGAAGACACAAAGGACCTGGAGCAGAAGCATGCCTGGCATGCGTAAGGACCAGCAGAGGCCAGTGTGCTCTAGCAGCCTGGACAAGGACCAAAGCGGTAGGAGGAGAAGCCAAAGGGAGGAGGGGCTTATGTTGAGGCACCTTTTACTTTTACCCTGAGGATGGGAAGTTGCTGTAGAAGAGCTGAAACCCTAGCAAGATCCCTCTGGCTGCCAGAATGAGTCTGACAGGGCGGGGTGGTGGGGGAGGGGGCAGTAAGCAAAGGCTGCAGCGACATAGGAGAGCAGAGAGGGGGATGCACGGGAATGGTGAGGCAGAAAGGGCTGAGGCATGGTCTGGAAGGACAGCATCCACTCCTTCTCACAGGGCTTTGCCTAAATGCCCATGTTTCCATTATTTGCTTCCAAGCTGGAATTTGGTTTGGGCTACAGTGGTTTTTCTTCTGGACTTTTTTAAAAGCAAAATATCATAGGCCAAAGGGAAACACAGATTCTGGCATCCACTCTTTAAAAGACAGGAAGTGCACAGAACCGCATTTCTGAACTTGCTAAAATGCCAACTGCATCTGCAGAGGCCCCTTTGTAAAGGCCTACTTGCTATTGACTCAGTGAACCAAAGCTGATCTGTCTATCTTGTGCATACATATTTAGGGACTTTGAGTGCATGGATTATTGACCCAATAGACCAAAACAGATCTGACTATCTTGTAAATACATATTTAGGGACTTTTTAACATGCAGATTATTGCATTGATAGACTGTAACAGCTCCCTTCAGAGCCATGATAGGCAGCAAATGCTTCTTTGGAGACATTCGTAGTCAGCGCGTCAATGTTATGGTGACTCTGGTGTGTTAGGGACCTCTATGAAATTTTAATGACACCCATAGCTCACCATGGCCTATCACCACTTTGCCTAGGAAAATTATTTGACTGGCTTTAAAGTTTCCTCACAGTGCTTCAGAAAAGTCTCAGAGGACCAGCCTGCATTAAAAGACTCACAGCTTTAAATGTGTTCTCTTTTAAAAATGATGGCACTTGTTCTCTAATTAAAAATGATAAAGGATTTTAATTTTATTTGTAAGTGAAGGAATAAAAATATCAAAATTTAAATAACGCACCCATCGTAAGAGTCAGGGCGCTCCATACCGCTGAAATACCACTGAGGATTAAGCATCTTCTCTTATTTTCAACTTTGTGCACTTTTTTTTCCAGAGCCAGCTAAAGGTTGAAATAAATCACAAATAGCCCTTAGCATGTCAGAGGCAGATCTCAAATCCAGCCTCTACCAGAAATAATTTAAAGGGAAAGGCTTCAAGAAATATAGAGCCCTTTCATCCAACCCCTAATAAAGATATGTTTGCCCCTGCCTGAGTGCAAGGAAGATGCTGAATTTTCTGCAGCATTTACAATTAATTCTCAAAAGTCGGTGGTGATAGAGAAGAGTCAGAGAAGTAATATTGGACTAATATTAAAGTCCAACATTTTGATAGTATAAAACATTAGGTTAGCCAAGAATAATTTAATTTAAGAAACAATTTAAGAAACATTTCGAAGTCTGGTGATTTTCATCAGCATAAATGCAACTCAAAATCATTTCTACTCCTCCCCCTGAGTTCAGGCTGAATACCCAACAGCCTGAATTAAGTGCACATTGAGTTCCCTTTCTGAATACATGGTCATCAAAATGAGAAGGAATTTAGAAGTTGGCTTGAAGAGGTATTAAAGGTAGAAAGGAGAGGAGGACAAATGTATGTCAGAGTTCTATGTATATATCAACTGTAAACCAAACCTAGGCCCCTATCTATAACTAGGAAAGAGCATTTAGCATATTAATTGGCGATTCTTATGCAAAGCATAAGTAAACCCTTGTGCTATGCTGAGAAGTGTCATTTTGCAAAATTTGTTTTCCAGACCTGGATCCCTGTGAATAGGTGCAGAATGTTGTGACAATCTAAGTAATCTCTCTTACATAGTTAAAGAAAAGAGAATTATGAATCAAAGAGATGGTCATTCAAAAAAATAACAAGAAGATAAGGATTAACTAGATTTCAGTCATATTTTTCAAGCAGCTTCATGACTTGTGAAATGACCTTACGGAAAAATCTAGTGTGCATGTGTAGAACTTGGTGGCTCCTTTCTAGGCTGTGAGGGCAGAGACCTTATCTGCCTGTTTATCATTGCATCACATCACGCATTTCATAGTGGGTGCTCATATTTGATGAATGAACGAAGGAGGATTCCTGTTGTTATCTGCATGGACCAACTTTTGAGCAATGCAGTCCTTTGTACCTTTTTGTTCAGGGAATTGGAAAGGCACTTGGGACCACCATGTAGTTACAACAGATATCCTCTCCTTTTCTCATAGATCTGTTCCTTTTTTATTAAGTTTGTACCTTTCTTCAATGTCTCCCTACTTGCCGCACCTCCGCCCCCAGTCTTTAGTAACCATCTTGTGACTCTGACTCTGTTTCTGTGAGTTTGACTTGTTTTTTTTTCTTTTTTTAGATTCCACATATAATGATACTGTGCAAATTTATCTTTCTCTGACTTATTTCACTTAGCATAATGCTCTCAAGATCCATCTCTGTTGTAGCAAATGGCAGGATTTCCTTCTTTCTCATGGCCACACACACACGCACACACACACACACACACACACACACACACACACACACACCCCACATATATAAACCACGTCTGCTTTAGCTATTCATCCACTGACAGACACTTAAGTTGTTTCCATATCTTTGCTGTTGCAAATAGAGATATTTGTTCTTTATGTCAGCGGTTCTGATCCAATCATCATGTTTGTTTCAGTTCAACACTTCTAAAGAAAGGCCCAAAATGCAGGAAAATGAGGAGAGATAAGTAATGAAATAGAATTTTAATGGTCTCCATGCAAATTCACCCCTGCTAATTATCATCTTATAAGAATCTCATACTTGATATGAATTTGATATAACTCCTAATCCACCCCAGTACTTCCTTTATAACTTCCTCACCAAGGGATCATCCTGCAAATTTGTGAAACACAACAATGGACACAGAACTGAGAGCCTCCCCAAGTAGCCAGCCCTGACTCTGATGGTCTCTGGGAAAGGTGTCAAGGAGTTTGAAAACCAATGATGGAAAGAATATGTTTGGTATGAAATATAATTTATAAAGAGATGATAATATTATCCATATGTGTGGTGGATATTTGGGAAAAGAAAAAATAGTGCATAGAGTGTGAAAGTGTAGCTTTTTCAGAATTATTTTGACTCACTGGTTGCTTTATATTTCACCAGTCCCTTTTATTCCACTCATTAGTCACATTTTAGAATTATTAATGAAATATATGAAATAATTTTATACCACTTACCACTGGGGCAATAAAATCATCCATTTAAAAATATCACCTTAATAAGTTTCATTCTTGTGGGAAATTTATTGAATTGAAAACTGATCTAAATGAAGTGTGAAAATATTTTTATTACTTGAACATTTAAAATAAGATGGTATTCTATCAGAGTTGGTCCATTGAAGTATGTTTTCATGACACCACCATTTTCTCAAATTATAGCAAATTAAAATCTTAGTCATGGAGGCCACCCCAGAAGTTGTCATGTAGTGGGGCTTGTATTTCTAGACTCTCTCTCCTTCATATCACCACTGCCTCCTCCCTTGTGTAAGAGATTATCTCTAGGCTCTTTCTTGGTCTCCTGGAGCCAGTCTCTAGCCTCTGCAGCCCATCCATTCACCACTCGCTGCCAGACCAGCCCTTCTCAAATGGAGTTCTCACTGGATCACTCCCCCATTCTTCATCTTGTATGACTCTACTCCTTGAATTAACTCTAATATTCTCTGCCTGGCATTGAAGGTCCTTCATCGTCTGTCACCCCCCTACTTTTTCAGGCATCTTGTGGTCAAACTCTGCAGCACAGCAATACTCAGAGAAAGTTGGGACAATCCTTCCTCTGCACCTTTACTTATGAGAATTTCTGCCCCTCAATGCCTTCCTCACACTGTCCCACCACTGAACTCCTATATCACATTCTATAAATATTTTTTTGCATTATGCCTTGGCTTATAGTTATTTATGTACTTATGTTTTTCTTCTAAATTGTTTGTCTTTTTAAAAGATGTGACCACTTCTAATTATCTTTATATCACCAGGAGAGTCTACCTAGCACATCCCTTAGCACATGGTGGACATTCAGCAGCATTTGCTTGAGGAGTAAATAAATTACTGACCATTGCTGCTACTGTTATTTTGTAAGTGTCCTGAACACAAATATAAAAGGTGAAAGGGTGGGGAGGAGGGAGAAGAGAGCCGATTGAAAAATTTCTAGATTGAAAATAGAAATTTGAAATAAAGTGTGAAAGTCTTTGATGTTCTCTTAATATTTCAATTAACAGTCTAGTAATTAGAGTAAATGAATTTAAGCATACACTTGTGCCAGATTGTAAAAGAAGAAAATTGGGATTTTATGTTGTTGTTGCCATTCTAGCAAGGATATGCATGGTTTTTTAAAAAGATTTTATTATTTATTTATTTGACAGAGAGAGAGAGAGAGAGCACAAGCAGGGGGAGCGGCAGGCAGAGGGAGAGGGAGAAGCAGGTTCCTGCTGAGCAGGGAGCCCGATGTGGGGCTCAGTGTGGGGCTCCACGTGGGGCTCAATCCCAGGACCCCAAGGGATCATGACCTGAGCGAAGGCAGACGCTTAACCGACTAAGCCATCCAGGCACCCCAAGGATATGCATGTTTACCTCACACTTAGAGGCTGGAGAACCCTACTAAACAGACAAGCTAATTTACATAGGTAAAGAGTGACTGGAATTCAGCCCCTGTTAGGATAACCATACATCCTGGTGTGCCCTAAATTGTCCCCATGTATGGCTAAGTCTCCAGTTTAATTATGAATAGCACCTTCTTTCATCTTCAAAAATGTCCTAGCTACATACTACATTATATGGTTGACCTAGTTTCAATACTTGAACCTTAGTTGAGGCTGAGGCTTTGTAATCAATTTTATATAATCCTAATATTCCAAGCAGAGGTAACTCAGAATTTCTTAATTTGAAAACCCATGTTTGTGAAATTAAAGAATTTTCCTAAGTTGTGATTTTCTATTTAAAAAAGAAAAAGTTCTCCTTAAGAAGTGACTAGAAAGAAAATGTCATAAAGTTGGAAAGAGCCATTAAAGTTGTTGTAATTCTTTTAGATTTCTTACTGGAAGAAATGAGATTAGTATTATTGTTAATTTGTTCATGTAATTTCATAAAATAAATATGAAGCCCATATCTTTCACCTCAATGATTATGACAACACTAAACTTTATTTCCTAAGAAAACAATGAAAAGCAAATTTAACCTTCCGAGTTGGTTATTAAACAATGTAACCAAGAGAACATTTATTTTACCAGAAATCTAGATATAAAATGAAGACTCCTTCCACTACATATATGAATTTTATCAAAATCCTGACATCCAATTTTTGTTCAAAGATACTCATGATACACATTCAGATGATTGCTTTGCATTACTGAAAGGTGTTAGAGGTTGTGTTTAAGGTGAATATTTGCATATCAAATCATATTCCCCAATATCTTCTATTCTGCTTTCAAAGAATGGTTTTCATAGGGGCATAGAAAGGAGAGCTGTCTTTTCTCTATAAAGCAAATTCCTGATAAGGATTCCAATGTTGATTTCAGAGGCAATATAATCTAGTTGAACAAGCCCAAACAAGGAATGTGGTCCCAGTTCTAGCTCTGTCTCTTAAAGGGACCACTTACCTCCTGAGTCATAGCATCCTCACATGTGAGGTCCATGGGGATACCAATATTAGTTGGAATGATTTGTCTCATCTAGTTCTACCTTGTAACTCACTTGAGCAAAATGAGACAAATGCATAGTCAGATCCTTAAAATTTTACAAAAATTTTAACATTTCAATCCTATCAACCCCCATTTTACAGGTTTCTATAGAGAGCGTACACACTCATAAGACCACACATTGGTCTGTGTCTAGTACCATACTTTACCAATAGGTAGAAAGTAGCACACCTCTCCATATTATCTCTGACTTTAGCTTTAGTGTTTAGAACAAGCTGACCCATAAATATTTGCCAAGTAGAAATGACAGATGCAGGCTGTAGGCACTATAGATTATTTTATTTAAATACAGTATTTTTTTAATTAGAAAAATATAGAAAATAATTCCAGTTTGGATTTTTTTTCCACCAAATAATTGTCTTTGAAAAAAAATTTTGGAATCTTTAAAGAGGATGTGTTTTATATTGGCATGACAGTTCTCCCCTTTCTTTTTCAGGCCTAAACTCTCAGTAATGCTCTGGTGCATAATTATACAGTGAGTTCACTGGTATTCATTATGTATTAAATAATCAAACAATATAAATAAAAGAGACTCTTGCATGATCAATATGGTTGGTGTGTTATGAGCCAAGATAAATCCAATACATGTATTTGAAGTTCAAAATAAAAATTTTAAGTACCATTATCTGCAGTTGTACCATTTGAGGTAACCACAGTTAACACTTTGTGTGTCTCACTCATCTGTGTACATTGTTTTTCCTATAACTAAAATTTCATCTTTTTGTTGGGTACTTACATTTTTTTTCCAGGGTTTCTTAGCTATAGGAAACTAGAGCGAACTATGTTATGCATGAAACTTCATCTGCATTTTATTTTTTCTAGCTTTATTGAGATATAGTTGACATATAACATTGTATAAGTTTAAGGTATACAACATGATGACTTAATATATGTATATATTGTGAAATTATAATGGCAATATGATTAGTTAACACCTCTAACTCTCACATAATTACCTTTTGTGTGTGTGTATGGTGAGAACATTTAAGATCTACTCCCTTAGCAACTTTCAAGCATATAATACAGTGTTGTTAATTAAAGTCATTATGCTGGGTGGTGGGGGGAAGGATGGGGTGGCTGGGTGATGGACATTGAGGAGGTTATGTGCTATGGTGAGCATTGTGAATTGTGTAAGATGGATGAATCACAGACCTGTATACCCCTGAAACAAATAATACATTATATGTTAATAAAAAATAAATAAAACACACTGTTTTCCACTAAATAAAGAAAGAAATAAAGAAAGAAAGTCATCATGCTGTATGTGAGGTTCTCAGAACTTATTCATCTTATAGCTGGAAATTTTTACCCTTTGACCAACATTTCCCCATTTTCCCCACTCTCTAGTCCCTGGCAACCATGGTTCTACTCTGTTTTTTTGTTCAGTTTTTTTTAGATTATACCTATGAATGAGAACACAGTATTTGTCTTTCTTCATCTGGTTTATTTCACTTAGCATAATGTCTTCAAGGTCCACAAATGTTGTTGCACTTATCAGAATTTCCTTCTTTTTGTGGCTGAATAATATTCCATTGCAGGTATATACCTGAATGGATTTTCTTTATCCATTCATCCATCAATGGATGCTTATGTTGTTTCTGTGTCTTGGCTATTGTGAATAATACTGCAATGAACATGGGAGCACTGATATCTCTTCAATATCTTGTATTCATTTCCTTTGGATATATATACCCAGACTGGGATTGCTGGATTATATGGTAGTTCTTTTTCTTAAATTTCTTGAGGAAGCTCCATACTGTTTTTCATAGTGGCTGTGCCAGTTGCCATCCCAACCAACAGTGCACTAGGGTTTCCTTTTCTCCACTTCCTACTAACACACTTGTTAGGTTATATGTTTCTAGGAAATTATTCATGTGTCTTCTAGGTTATCCATTTTGTTGGTGTATAATGGTTCATAGCAGTCTCACGATCCTTTGTATATCTGTGTTCTCAATTATGTTTCCTCTTCCATATGCAATTTTATTTATCTGAGTCTTCTATCTTTTTTTTAGTCTAGTTAAAGGTTTATCAATTTTCCTTATCTTAAAAAATCAGTTCCTATTACCATATGATGCAGCAATTACACTACTGGGTATTTACCCCAAAGATACAAATGTGATCCAGAGGGGTACGTGCACCCCAATGTTTATAGCAGCCAAGATGTCCATCGACAGATGAATGGATAAAGAAGATGTGGTGTATATGTGTGTGTGTGTGTGTGTGTGTACACACACACACACACACACAGGAATATTATGCAGCCATCAAAAGGAATGAAATCTTGCCATTTGCAATGACATGGATGGAACTGGAGGGTATTATGCTGAGCGAAATAAGTCAATCAGAGAAAGACATGTATCATATGATCTCACTGATATGAGGGATTCTTAATGTCAGGAAACAAACTGAAGGTTGCTGGAGTGGTCAGGGGTGGGAGGGATGGGGTGGCTGGGTGATAGACACTGGGGAGGGTATGTGCTATGGTGAGCACTGTGAATTGTGTAAGACTGTTGAATCACAGATCTGTACCTCTGAAACAAATAATACATTCTATGTTAAACAAAAGAAGAAGATAGTAGGGAGGGAAAAATGAAAGGGAGGAAGGGAGATGAACCATGAGAGACTAGGGACTCTCAGAAACAAACTGAGGGTTCTAGAGGGGAGGGGGTGGGGGGGATGGGTTAGCCTGGTGATAGGTATTAAAGAGGGCACGTACTGCATGGAGCACTGGGTGTTATACGCAAACAATGAATCATGGATCACTACATCAAAAACTAATGATGTAATGTATGGTGATTAACATAATATAATAAAATTTTTAAAAAAATCAACTCCTACTTTCATCTATTATTTCTATTATTTTTCTGATCTCTCTTTATTTCTGCTAAGAAAAAAGCTAACTTTGGTCTTAGTTTGTTCTTCTTTTTCGAGTTCCTTGAGGTGTAAAATTAGATTGTTTATTTGAGTTCTTTCTTTTCTTGATGTAGGCATACATCACCCTAACTTCCTTCTTAGGACTCCTTTTGCTGCATCCCATAAGTTTTGGCATGTTGTATCTTCATTTTCTTTTTTTTTTTCAATACTTTTTTTATTTTCCTTTTGAGTTCATCTTTGACCACTGGTTAATCAGCAGTGTGTTGTTTAAATTTCCACATACGTGTGAATTTTCCAGCTTTCCTCCTGTTATTAATTTTTAGTTTCATACAATTGTGGTCAGAAAAGATACCTGAGGGGCATCTGGGTGGCTCAGCTGGTTAAGCGTCTGCCTTCGGCTTGGGTCATGATCCCAGGGTCCTGGGATCGAGCCCCACATTGGGTTCCCTGCTTGGTGGGGAGCCTGCTTCTCCCTCTCCCTTTGTCCCTCCCCCTGCCCATGCTCTCTCACTCTCTCTCTCTGTCAAATAAATAAATAAAATCTTAAAAAAAAGAAGATACTTGATATGATGTCAGTCTTCTAAGTTTGCTAAACTTGTTTTTAAACTAACGTATAATCTATCCTGGGGAACGATCTGTGTATGTTTGAGAAGAAAGTATATTCTGCTACTGTTGGATCAAATGTTCTATGTATGTGTGTTAGGTCCATTTGCCCTAAAGTACATTTGAAATCCAATGTTTCTTTACTGATTTTCAAAATTTCAATATTTCTTTAGTGATTTTCAGTGTTTCCTTACTAGTTTCTTATTAATGATCTACCCATTGTCAAAAGTGGGGTGTTGAAGTCCTCTCTTATTATTGTATTGTTGTCTGTTTCTCCCTTCAGATGTGAATTTGCTTAATATATTTATGCTCTAATGTTGAGTACATATTAAATTTACAGTTGTCATATCCTGTTGATGAATTGACTGCTTTATTGTTATATAATGACCTTCTTTGTCTATTGTTACAGATTTTGACATAAAGTTCACTTTATGAGATATAAGTATAGCTATCCCTGATCTCTTTTAGTTTCCACCTGCATAGAATATCTTTTTCCATCCTTTACTCTGTGCCTACGTGTGTCCTTAAAGCTGAAGTGAGTCTCTTGTAGGCAGCATTTGGTTGGGTCTTTTGTATTTTAATCTAGCCAGCAACTCTATGCTTTTTGTTTGGAAAATTTAATCCATTTACATTTAGAGTAATTATGGATAGGTAAGGATTTAGTAATGTCATTTTATTAATTGTATTCTGACTGTTTTATAGTTCTCTTATTCCTTCTTCCTTTCTTGCTGTCTTCCTTTGTGAATTGATGAATTGACTTTGTGGTGGAGGTAAAAATAAGAACAAAGAGACAAAAATGTTTCTTAGTTAAATATTTGACAAACATAAGATATTACAGTTATTCACAGAAATAAATAAGCCCTGGGTCTCAGTTTCTAGCCTCTGCACCTCCTCCATTTGCCTTATTGTATGATTATTGCTTGTTCCCACTTTGGGCTCCCCCATAAATCTTTGAGCTTCTTCAGTGTGGAGGACCTTGTCTTATGCATCTTTGTCTTCCAAGTACCAAACACATAGTGGACTTATTGAAACAATAACTAAATTTTAAATATATTTTCAGGCTAGCAAATCTGAGGCTTACATGACTAAGGAGGTTTAGAGCTACGGTTCTTTAGATGTTCTCCTTTTTTCATATTGTTGTTTCATTCCTCAAATGAAATATTAAGAAAAATATAGCTTTTTCTAGTTAGAATTGGAGCTTATTATTTACTGTTCTAATAAGCATACCTAAACATATCTCACACACACACACACACACACACACACACACACACATTGTCACAAAGCCTTTCACGCTGTCTCTTCGTTGGCTAGTAGGGTGTTTAGAATGTGGTAATGAAGCAATTAAATTTTTTGGCTTGTTTTAAACCAGGAGAAAAATGTCCATTATAATAATGATGTTTACAGATGAAGCACTGGATGGCAGTATTTTTAAATACAACAAAAAATATCTACACCCATAGTCATCGTAAATGAAACAGATTGAAAAAATGCAAAAATGGCACAAAGTTGGTAATGACTTTGATTGAACTGAGATATAATACTTAACTGTATAATTGGATTTTAAATGACCAGATTTCATCTCTTAGGACAGGACATTTAAAGCAATATGTGTTTGTACTTGGTTAATGCAAGTTATAGAGTCCACTGTTTCAGAAGCCAAGCCTAATTGTGAGTTGGAGTTCTGCAGCAGAAATTATTCACCAGCCAAAGTTAAAATTTGATCAGTCCTACAAATACTCTTACCTGTGTTTTTATTTCATTGTCCTTGCCCTCTTGTAGATATTCACTTTTCATATTTCTGTTTGTTTTTCAGTAACAAAGCCTTGGAAGTTAAATATGTAATTTTTTTCTTTGTTCTGTAAAACACATTGAAACCATTTGCTCCTTCACTTTCCTGTGGTCAGGTTTTAAAGTCACAGATTCCACCCAGTAGGAAGTGAAAGCTTCTATAGGAAGCAGTAACAAAAGTGGGATTGCTATAAATAGCTTATTTTTAAAAAGTGTGTACTTTAAAAAAGGAAAATTATAAGAGCTCTCCTTTCAAATATAAAAGGATATTAGTATTCAGGTCATAATAAAAGATATTAGAGGCAAAACTTTAAAATAAAAATAAACACATTTAGATAAAGAACAATTAAGTGGTATTTGGACAGAAGAGAATTAAGATTAAGAGAACTTTGACATGGTGGAATTTGAACCACAAGAAGACCTAGAAGCACACCTGATTACTTGACAAAGAAAACTGAAACCGAAAGTTAAAGACTCACCTACCATAGCTAGTTAGAAGCAGATACTAGACAAGAATTTCTTCTTTTTTGTAAAAGAAAAAAAAGTTTTTATGATTATAAAAATAATAGATGTTCATTATTTTATTTCCTTATTCAAATTCCCTCTCAGCATGTAATTGAGTGTGTGTTCTTTCCTAGAGTATATAATTGTCAAGAGTATATAATATTTCACCTTCTTTTATAAACAAACTAAAACTAACATATCCTATAAAGTGTGATTACCTGTGATTTATCTTATGAGAGAGGTCTAAAACTCCTAAATAACCATTGGAAGGATAGCGTGTTTTCGAAGGATGTTTATGAGTAACCGAAGGATCCATGGACAGCTGTTGAGCCTTTTTGCAGCCAGGAAGTTCATAATCTTTAAAGAACTTTTCCTTCCTTTGACTTATACATGAATACCTGCCAAATAAAGACAGTTGGGAATCCTTTTAAACAAAAGTTTTAAATGTGCTTTAGGAACATGTGAGCAATTTAGTTGGGAAATTTAAAAGAATACTGTGATTCCATGACTGGAGATATCACTAACTGTTTCTAGTTAGGAAAGATTTAATGGCTTCCTGTCTGCTATGTACAGAAATTAATACAATCTCTTTCTCTAAAATGAAAGTGAAAGGGACTCCAAACTTTGGTTTCTCTCCTTCATATAACCCAGAGTTCCCATTACTTACTTTCTTCTGTGTTGACTTGAAGGTTTAAATTTCCAAATGCTATGACTTAGAATTTTTCCACCTTAAATATTTTTAGTAATGAAATCTCATGCAATAAAATCTGTTGTTGGATGGGTAAACAAGTTCAAAGACCTTGAGTAATTCATAGAGGTGGCAGCACATGTGAATATTCAATTAGTTCTACTATCTGACTCTCATAGGAAAAAATGCACTAATATCCCTTTTTCAAAAACCAGGCTGGCCATTCCAGATTCTGGTTCTTTTCCTTATGTGTGTCAAAAACAGGGAAAGCCATACGTTCTCTGAAGGGCTTTTCTCAGGTACAGAGACATTACTTATAGGGTCATTTCCTGTCATTTTTCTTAATGATCTTGAACACATACATAACTGTATAGTAGTCATATAACAAAGTGTAGGCTTCTGCAATATAATAATGCTGGCTGATCCATACCTGTTGGATATCAGATTAATCACGTGAAAAAGAACATTTTCTGGTACCCAAATTATTTTGCTTATATTCCAACTACATAAAATAAATTACTTTCATTAAGACCTCATTTATTGCCCCCTATAAATAACCTACCATTAATTTGCAAGAAAACCCCTCAAAAAATTTATTCCCAACAAATCAAGGTCTGGTTGTATCACTCTGATGGGAGGAAAATTATATTTAGGTATATTTGGAATCAGCCTGAAGTGGGCTCAAGTCAGACTCCCCTGCACAATACCTGTGTGATCTCTCTGAGCCTCAGGTTCCTCACCTGTGCAAAGAAGATAACATTAATAAAATGTTGTTGTTGTTGTTGTTGTTTTAAGTAAGCTCTACGCCCAGCATGGGGCTTGAACTCATGACCCTGAGATCAAGAGTCACATGCTCTACTAACTGAGCCAGACAGGTGGCCCCATAATAAGTATTTAATATTAAGTGACATAATATATGAAAACATGTAGTACAACAATTGGGATGGAGATTAGCTATAGATATAAATAGATAGATATTCTACCATTTAACCATTGTGTCAATTTCCTCACCATGAGTGGAGAATATTTAAGGAGACAGGAGAAAATGAACCTTCAGAAGAGAAACGACATGTCTTATGGATGATGGGGTCTAGGTGAGCACTTGAAAGGTGAATTGTGAGCTACATACAAGGAATAAAACTCTGAGTGCCCCAGTGGACCCAAATATACTCAAGTGTCCTTTATAAAAAAAAAAAATTAAAAAAAAAAACTCAAATGAAGCCTGTTTTGATCTCTGACTTCTATCTTCTCCTTTTCCTGAACATCTTAAATAAATAGTTCATCTGTCACTTTTAAAAAATCTCATTAATTTCTCAACCGATTAATGTATAATTTGAGGATGACAATTACCAGTGGAATGAACAAACCTAGCTATACCTTCTGCTTCCTTTACTTTCAGCCACATTTGATGCTATTGGCCATCTGCATCTTTTTGAAATGCTCTTCTTCCTTTGCCTCCAGAATACCACCCTGCCTTACTTTCTAATTTCTAATCCTATGACAGCTCTCCCCAGACTTAATTCAGTTTCCCATCTCTAAGTTTGGGACTACTGCAACCTTATCTCTAAGGGCTCTGAGAAGGGGTAAGCAGGCTGACCTGTGGCTATTAGTGTTCTGAACTAGTGGGGAGAATGGGACTAGGGGAATCATCAGTGTGCATGACACCAACACCCTCTTGTGTATCCAGAGACTCCAAGCTCAGAATCTTGCTGGTTCCAAGTTGCTTTAGAATCAACTCCTTGGTTCCCATTCTTTGTTTGAGCTTCAGGCTTTAATGTGATCTCTTCTGCTCCAGAGATTTCTCACAGCTTCCAATCCACTAAGTGTTCTTTTTCTTATTTTAAAACATGATTTTTTTTAATGGATACTTTTCTTATACATCCCTGGGTTTGGGAACAGGAGAGGGAATGATTAGTCTTTGTTAGCTTCTACGTATACTAGTTTCTCTTTCAACTTTTGTCTCCTTTCTTCCAATTTTGCATGTCTCTCATGTTAATTATGTGTTCAGTATTTGTCTGTTGAGTGACTTTTTTGTTATTGTTTTTAAAAAGTAAGATGAACTAAGTATGAGTTTTGTTTTAGAGTAGAATAAGGGCAACACTAATAGTAGTAGTAGCAGTAGAAAATGGAAGACAGGGATAGATCAGAAGCATATATCTCAGAGGCAAGTTTGAAGACTTGATAATTGTTGGAATGGGAAGGATTAAGGAAAGGCCTGGAACAATATTAGATGTTCTTATTAAACATAAATTACTGCAAATTAAGGAAATGTTTGCCAATATTTACTAATGGAGTAAAAAGTGTATCATAACTTAAGTTTCATCTATACCTTACATCAGAAACTCATTTCAGACCTTAATTTTACAACTTCGTGCATGTTGTACTCAATGATTTAAAATTGTACCCTAAAAACTGTGGGTGAGAGTATACATTGGTGCAGCCACTCTGGAAAACAATATAGAGGTTCCTCAAGAAGTTAAAACTAGAACTATCCTATGATCCAGCAGTCCCACTTCTGGATATATATCCAAAGGAAATGAAATAACTGTCTCAAAGAGATTATCTTAGAAACAATCTAAGTGTCCATCATTAGATAAATGGATAAAGGAAATGTGGTATATGCATATGATGGAATAATTTTCAGTCATAAAAAAAGAGGGAAATGCCTAGTGCTCAGTGAAATAAGTCAAAGACAAATAACTGTGTGTGCTCACTTATATGTGGATTCTAAAAGAGCCAAACTCAAAGAAATAGAGAGTAGGATGGCGGCTGCTAGGGACTGAGGGTTGAAGGAGATGAGAAGATGTTGTTCAAAGGGTACAAACTTCCAGCCATAAGGTGAATAAATTCTGGGGGTCTAACGGTGATGATAATTAACAGTACTGTATTACATACTTGAAAATTGCTAAAACAGTAGATCTTAAATGTTCTCCCTACCAAAAAAAAAAAGAAGGTAATTATGCGAGGGAACAGAGGTGTTAAGAAACCTTTTTGTGGTAATCATTTCACAATATACACAAATCATCACATTGTATGTACACTTTAAGTGTACATGTTATATGTTATTATACATGTTATCAACATGCAATATGTAAGTGTAAGCTTTTTTCCAGCTTTATTGAGATTGATAATAAAGATTGATAATAAAGCTGGAAAAAAGCTAAGAAAAAAATAAAATTCACTCTAAATTCTCAATCCTTCTGCATGCAAATACCGATCATGGTACTCCATAATATATGATTAAACATGCAGGATTTTTACATTTTTACATTTCATTTTTCATATTCCATTCAGTTTTGCTTTTAGAGCAAAGATTTTGAAATGACTTCTACTTCTACTGTGAAATGAAGATGTTTTCCTTTCATCTGACTGACCCAGTTAAGTTCAGAAATACTTTTGAGCAATATGATATTTCAGATTCTGTGTGAGCACTGGAGAGCCAAAAATAAATAAGATACTGACTTCCGTCAAGGAGTTCACAGTCAGATGTGGAAACAGAAAGTCATATATAATTACACTACTGTGAGACACGCACTATGATATGCAGAAGTGGTACAGAGAAGCCAGTGACTCTTTGAGAAGTGGTCAGAGAGGAAATGGCACCTGAGAAGAATTTTGAACAAGCAGACATTTAAGGGGAGAGCAAGAATGAACACGTGAAGGCATCAACAAGCGCAGCCGGTTCAAGGAACCGCAAATAGTTCAGTCCAACTGGAGAGTTGTTTTGAGAAGTAAAGAAAGATACAGGATAAGGCTAGACAAGTAGGCAGGGCCAGATAAGGAAACACCTTTTTTTAAAAAAAAGATTTTATTTTTTTATTTATTTGAGAGAGAGACAGGGAGAGAGAGAGAGCACAAGCCATGGGAGGGGCAGAGGGAGAGGGAGAAGCAGGCTCCCCTCTGAGTGCAGAGCCCAATGCAGGGCTTGATCCCCGACCCCGAGATCATGACCTGAGCCAACGTCAGACACCTAACCAACCGACCCACCCAGGTGCCTGGAAACACCTCTTATAGTGTAATGAACAACTTGGACTTTATACTACAGGCCATGGAAGACAATTCATGTTAGAGAGGATCGATGGAGTCAGATTGGTGTTCCAAATAGACCCAGTTTTGTAGGCGTGTGTAGGACTAATTTGGAGGAATGAAACCCAAAGAAGAGACACAAATTAGAGGTCAACTTCTATGGACCAGGTATGAAACGAAAAAGATTGGAACTTAGGTGGTGGCAATGGTAGAGTATAGAATCCACTAAATAAATAGTTGGCTTTTTTAAATAAGCAAAACTTACGTAGGTGGACCATTGTCTTTCCCCTGCATGACAAGTGGTTAGGAGCCCTATTTTCTTTATAGCCAGCCTCTAACCAGAGTCATTCTGGCAAACTTGACATCCGGCACGATCTGTCCTCTTTAATAAATGTCCCAGGGAGTCAAGACGGTCACCTGTCAAAATTGATAAGTGAGGCAGCAGCAGGGATGGCTGCCTTATTTGTGAGGGCTCAGCAGCCAGCGCAGCCAGCCTTTTTACCTCTAGACTGGTCTGTCTCGCTCCGAGACTTTTCTGTTTCCACCCAAATAGCCCCCAAACATGTTGAGGCTATGCCTACCTTTGTGAGCTATTCCTTCCAGGGTGGTCTGCAAATGTGGGAGGAGGATAAAGAGGCTACTTTCATTAGGCTGTTTCACAACTGAAGAGTTTCAATAGCTTTAAAAGGGAAAGCGTGAATTTGACCAATTCTCTGTAGGCATTTAGCAAAATAGGTAGTAAATTCTGTGAAATAGAAAAGCCCAAGGGATTACTGAGCAGTGTACTTCTAAAATCCTAAAATTCTCATTACCTTATGCATGGAAGGTATCTAAGGAATAAGGAGCCATTTGTTGATTAAAAGGACTTAGTCTGAACAATAGAGTGGCTGGTGTTTTTAAATTAAATACCCAGGAAGGCACTTAAACCTCATCTGCTTTTGTGAAGGAAAGAAATGAGAGTCTCAGAGGATCACCCCCGCGCTGATGAGAAGTCCACAGCACAGTTCTGTACAATAAACTTTTTCTTTCTTTTCTCTTTACTGATGGGATTGTGGTTCTCTATGTACATGACACATTGCTTGCAAAATCTAAGAAGGAAAGAGACGAAATCTGAATAGAGAAACAGCAGGACTTTGGTCTACCCATGGTATGCTCATAAACAAAACTTCCATTCATGGTGGAAACTCAAAATTTCTTAACATGGACATTTTCTTTAAATGAGATGCTTGCAGCAGCTAGGAAAACTCTAATTATGGCAGGCATCCCCTACTTCTCATCACCAGACCATGCTGCCTCACGTTATTTACTTTAGGAAACTGTATTTTGAAGCTTAAACTGATCTTTTTTTCTCTAGAAAGCAACAAATGATTCTTTGAAACTACAGTGATCTTTACCTTCAAGCACACGGCAGTGAATTGCAAGGTGTTCCCTGTCACACAAGTTTTCAACAATTGTTATAACCCTGGCAGTGTTTTAAAGATTTTGCCTTTCCTCTGTTGCAGATATTTGCCCAATTGACAGTTGAAATTCAATTTTTCATTGAGTTTTTTTAAGTCCTTCCTATCATACAGTCTTCACATTCTCCTGCTGAGATTATTCCAAGACCTAATAGACTCCGTCATTAGAAAACATTTTATAGTACTCAAATTGGCTTTCCTTATGTTGAATTACATCCAGTGTTTCCTCTCTATTGCCCATTATAGAAGTAATTTGCAGAATTTCTGCATTTTAGCCAAGAACATACAGAGGGAGTGTCTGCCTGGGGTGCTAGATACCAGTGGCATTGCCACTGAAAGGACAGTGCCCTAGGGCTGGTGTTTGCTCCAGAGGACTGTGTTTGTGTATTTCTGAATTTCCATGTGTACCTAAATTACTGTCTCTATATATTACACATATTTCTTGTCCCCCTTAATAAATTCATGGACACACATGCTTGCATAGGCCCTTTCCCACATACTTACTTGTCCTAGATTAGATATTGAGGTAAATTTGGATATGCCTAGTAGTATTAAAAGACTAACAGAATAGCACTTTAGTGCTACAGTAAGATGTGCCCATGTGCCTTCATTTGTTTGTAAAAACCGTATCCCTAATGTCTAGTATCAGACACACTTAACAGTGTTTTATAGGAGTGGTATTGGGTTTTTGCATTCATTCATGGAATGTTTATTTTTTACATCAGATGGGATAATATAAAAGAAATGAATATAAAATAAATATACAATCTCTGCCCTCAGTAAATTAACATCTATTATTCACTTCAAGTGCACAGATAATAGTTACCAGTTTCCTTAGAGAATGCCTATGTTTAGATGAAACACGGACAGTAAAAAAACAGTATTTTTTTTTTTTTTGGCTGTACTCTCTCCCCCAGTTGTTTGGGTTCTTCCAGACACCTCTCAAAATCCTTCCAGAAGCTTCTGAGAATCCTCAGGGTGGGTCTTCTGTGTGCTCTCAAACTGTCTTGTTGCTACCCAATAAAATCTGACATTTTCTTTCCTTCTGGCTTCAACTGTGATGATCATATCCTCTGCTGGACCTAATGTTCTTGATGCCCACTCTCTTTCCCTCTCTCCAGTTCGGACTGGCCCACACAGGTTGCACAGGTCACTGCATAGACACCAAGCTGTGTTGCAAGAGTTACCTCAAGGAGAAGTAATGGTTGTCTATCTTTATGCTTTTGGTGTCATAAAGAGCTAAGATATATCTTCTATATTCACTTTCTCTATTGTATTTTTAGGATAATGACATAAATCTGTAATGGCAGATCTAAAAATAGTCTCAATAATGCTATGCTACAACATGAACTTGCCTCCAAACAGAGATGCAATAAACACCTGTCTAGTCAACACCCAGCTGTAGAAAAAGAACGTTACCATGACATTGCAACCCTGTGCACACTAATCCTGTCTCTTTACCCTCTCCCTCAGAAGTAAGCACTATCCTGAATTTTATGCTTATCATTATCTTGCTTATCTGTATAATTTTGTGACGTAAGTTTGTAGCTCTAAATAACCTGTTCTTTAACTTTACATCTTTAAACATTTTTGCAGCCATACTGAATGTATTCTTAAAGCTATATATTTTTATTCAGAATTATGAGCCTCGTTTCTAGTTGATCCAAGTTGTTATGTATAGCTGTAATTCACTAATATTCACTACTATTATAGGATTAACATTTATGAAAATGACATAGTTTATATACTCACTTAGTGGACATTTCAGTTGTTTCCAGCTTTATAATATTACAGTGTTGCTATGAATATTCTTTCTTGTATAGACTCGTGCATATTAGAGCTTTCTAGGGGAATTCCTGGGTATAAGATATGCACATTCACTAAGTAGTGAGTGCCTGAGCCGATTTTAACTCCTACCAACAGTGTGAAGGTGCTTCTAGGCACCACATTCCCAAAAACACTTGGCATTTTTAGACTTATGATTTTCTCCAGACATAATTTTCTCCAGTTATCATATTGTGATAGTTTTCTCCATGTATCATATTGTGGTTGTTTAAAATCTCCTTACTCCTAAATAATTAAAATAAAATCTACTTTCTCCTGATTATTAATAAGGTTGAGCATCTTATACGTTTATTGGCCTGTTCAGTTTTCTTCTGTATAATGCCATTTTGGTATTTGCTCCTTTCTATACTGGTTTTTTATTGATCAGTTTTTTAAAAATTCTTCATATAATGAATTGTGAAATCAATCCTTTATTTGTGTCATAAATATTATTTCTCAGTTTGTGACTTGTCTTTTCACTTTTTCATGGTATCTTATGCTAAAAAAAGTTCCTAATTTTAATATCATAAAATATGTTAATGTGCTTCTTTATGGTTTATGCTTCTTGTATCTAGTTTAAAAAAATCTTCCTGCTTTTATTTTGTATTCTAAATTTTTAAAAATAATTTTGCTCTTCACTTTAATCTTTGATTCATAACAGACATTTTTTTCATATTTTTGTTATTTTTTTTGTTGATGTGGTATGAATGAATAAATAAAGGAATCTTAAAAAGATGAATGGATGAGGAGAAATATGAAGAGGAGGGAAGTTAATTTTTTTTGGCTTTTCAAGTTTTTAATTCTAGTTAGTTAACATACAGTGTTATGTTAGTTTCCAGTATACAATGTAGTGATCCAACACTTCCATACATCACCCAGTGCTCATCATGACAAGTGGCCTCCTTCATCCCCATCACCTATTTCACCCACCCCCCCCACTCCCTGCACACAGAGATTCTTTTTTTATTATGGTTGGAGCTTGGGGCCCAAATTTATTTTTTTTTTCAATATGGATTACACGTTTTCTTAGTACTACTAGTTGAAAGTCCACATTTATTTGAAGTCCTGGTAGCTGGCTGCATAATCCCCTGAACTTACTCTTCACAAGTGTCTTCATTATGCTTTGTCTTTTGCAATTCATATAAATTTTTTAATTAGCTGTGCAAGTCCATAACAATATTATAGGGATTTTGAATTTGTTCATCAATTTGGGAAGAATGAACTCCTTGTGGTATTGATTCTGCCAATTCATGAACATGAGCTCTGTTTTTCTCTAGGTCTTTAATATCTTCCAATAGATTTTATCATTTTCTCCATAAAGTGCCTACACATCTTTTCATTAGCTTTATTCCTAACACTTGCTATTTTTTTCTGCAATGTTCCATAGTAGATAGGAGCACACTCTCTAATCCAGTTTTTCTGTTTTCTAGTTGTGTTCCCTTGAGTAAAATCACTTAACCTATTTGTGTCTCAATTTTCTCATAGGCAAAATGGGGATATTTGTATACCAAACCTTTAGAATTATGAGAATTAAATATACTGTAAAGTGCTTAAAACACTGCCAAGCTCAAATTAAATTTAATGTGTTTGCTATTACTGTTAAGGAAAATCTTTTCATAAGTGATTTTTTCATACTTGAAAATAATATATATACTCTGCATTTATTGGAAATATTTTTCTATAGCTATACATTAGATCAAGCTTGTAATCATATTGTTCAAATATTCTATATCCTTAAACTTATATTGCCTAATTTATCTATCAGTCAACATTATAATGATAGATTTGTCAAAATTCTAATTCTATCATTTTTGCTTTCTGCAACTTGAAGTCATAATTTGAGGTGCATCCAAGTAAAGAATATTTATTTCTTCCTGGTCAATTTAACTTTTCTTAAAAAAATTATGTAGTGACTCTACTTCTTTGATGATCTTTGTTCTATGATATATTTTATTATATTGCTAACATAGCTACATCAGTTTTCTCTTAGTCTTTCATGACATACCTTTTGCCACTTTTACTTTCAGCTTTTCTGAACTGTTATTTTTTACATGTGTTTTTTATAACCTCTTGTTACAAGTGTTTTTTGTACAATTTTTGTATAGCTGGATTGTTGTTCTTTTGCCCTAGTGGTGGTGGTGCTTTGCTTGCGTTTCTATTTTGTCGTTTTATGTCTTTTAAACATATCATTTAGTCTATTCATATTTATTATAATTATTTGGAAATTTGGGCTTACTCCCATTATCTACTATATTGCAATTCATTTATTTTCTCTCTTCTGTTTCCTTTTCATCTTTTATGTGGCTTGATCATTTAGTTTTCACATTCCATGTTTTCCCTTCTGCTGGATGAGAATATATGCTATTTCTGTTCTTTTAGTTCTTATCTTAGAAATCTTAATTCATCAATTTTTATAATTAAGCAATATTTTAACCCTCCTCCTAAATAGGAATACAGGGACTCAAGAACACTTAAACTCTAACCAGGTCCCTCCTGATTTATATGTTACCTTTATAAGCATTTTAAAATTTTTTGGCCTTATTTTAACTCTATAATTTATTATATTTGTTTAAATTATTTTTTCTTTTCATTTCTTTTTGCATCTCAGACCTTACACCTGAGTTTGCCTTCTGACCTTGAAATACATCTTTTAAAGTTTCCTATAGTAACAGTGTGCTCTGGGCAAAATATTTTGGGTTTTTGTTTCTCTGAAAATATCTTTATTTCACTTTTATTCTAAAAGAGATGTTTTCCCTGGGTATAGAACTCTAAAACAGCAGATCTTGGCCTCAGCATAACAAAGATACCATCCCTTTGTATCTTGACTCACACACAATACGGATACAATTCACAATAAAGACACTGATTCTCAGTTAATCAGTGGATTAACAGTTTTCATCAGTTCAGGAATATTCTCAGCCTTTTCTGTGTTTCTTCTATTTCCTGTTTTTCATTTCTTTGTCTCTGTGTGTGCGTTCTAGATAATTTTGTCAAGTCTACCTCCTAGCTCACTAATTTCTAATTTGAGTAATTCCTCAGATATGTCTAATCTGCTGATAAACACATCTATTAAATTTTAACTTCAGTTGTTATAGTTGTTATTTCTATAATTTATGCTTTATATTGGTTATTTTTATACCCATTCTTTACTCATATTTGCAATTCTATTTTTTCATGTTAAATTTCCCTATACATATTTGCAATGTCTTTCTAAATAGGACACCTGTTTAATTTTTTTTTCTCCTGTTGAACCTCACTCTTAGTGCCTTGTTTCTTGTGTGTTTTATGAAATTTGACTGCAAGCTTATTTTTATTCTAATTTTATCCATGGACCCTTTGAGGCCTGGGTTTCTCCCAGAAAAGTGTAAATGTAAGTTTGTTCTTGCCAATATTTATCATGATCATTCCCATGTTATAATAGTTCTTTGGAGTCAATATTCCATTGTTTAGATGGTCCCTTATTTAAGAACTCCCATATTGTGGACATTGAGAACATTTATGATATTTTGCTCTTATAAATTATGCAGTAGTGAACAGATGCTGATACACTTCAGGTTAATTTTGATGATGTTTTTGTATGTAGTTACCAAACCAGACTGCAGAATACATGATGCAGTGATTGAAGTTAATTTTCAAGTGGCCAAAATGATCAGAATAATCTCATTAACAACAAATAGAGAAATATGCCTACTCTTCAAAGGCCCAAGGAAAAAGCAGTTTCATAAAGCAGTTGGGCAAATAACCATAAAATAATTTTAATAAATATGTTAAATAAATAAAGCATTTAAAATTAACCTGATTGTTTGTCTAGCCAATATCATAAAATACTTCTCAAATTCCTTTAAAATGATATAAATTGGCATCTTGATTATACAAACATACAATTATATGTCTATGCATCCATCACTTGGAAAATTACACCATATAGAATAAAAACTAATACAAATGTGTGAGCATACATACATTCTTATGAAAATTACCAGCTCACAAAAGTCTATAACAGCATTCATTTTCCATTTTTAAAAATAGATGGTAAGATAATATCGGTGCTGTTACAATCCACCATTAATTATAGGTCCTATGGGGACAGATAAGGAACTGTGAATAAATTTAGAAAACATATATATATGGGAAACAAAACAGGTGAACATATGGGAAGAGAAAAAAAGGAGAGAGGGAAGCAAACATAAGAGACTCTAAAGAGAACAAACTGAGGGTTGCTGGAGGGAGGTGGGTGGGGAATGGGCTAGATGGGTGATGGGGATTAAGGAGGGCACTTGTTAGGATGAGCACTGGGTGTTGTATGTAAGTGATGAATCACTGAATTCTACTGAAACCAATATTATACTGTATGTTAACTAACAGGATTTAAATAAAAATTTGAAAGAAAAAAGCAAAAACGAAAATATGTGTATATTAAATTATGCCATTCAATGATGTTATATACGTTTTGGGGGCGCTCCTCCAGTATTTAACAATGTGCATACCTCCCCAAAATGAACTCTGTCCCTAAGGATGAGTGTTAAAATTCATACCTTGCTTCTTGATTAAAAAATTTTTTTCATCAAATAGCTTGAGTTTTTTGGAGAAAAGGTAAAATGTTGAGAAAAGCACAAAGCTTTAACTTCAACATTTTATGACTTGTTATATTTTGGAATAGATCTATTTTTAGGGTTTAATTTCCTTGGTTAGGTGAGAAGTATCTATAGGGATAAGTAGACACATTTAGTTATAAGAAAATGCTACCTTACTAAACAGTAACAAAAAAAACCTGGGGAACAATTATTGTGACATTTATGGGATCTTGACAGGTTTAAAAATCTTGTACCTTTTCCTGTTATCATGACCATGGGAAAAGGTCCTAGCCCCACTATAAAATAGCTTAGAAAAGACTTGCGATAATAGCCCAGTGCTTCATTAGAAAAGCCTGTATTTCCTGCTTCGGTAACCAGCTGATGGAAATAAAGTTCATCTTGTCAACAGGTTTATTTATTTCCCATTCTTCTTCTGCTTTGCTAATCTTCCCTTTATGTTTCCTTAATAACACATACTGGAAAAGTTCCTGAATGCTTTTCAAATAAAAAGAAGTTCTGAGAAGGATTGACAAATTTCTGTTGTGTCAACATAGACACGGGCGTCTCCCAGTCTGGAACTCAATGTATAATATCTGAAAAAGATAAATGTAGACCCTCCTTTCCTCATTCATCAGATCAGGAGATATTCAGGTCTACTAATTGGTTTTAATGCATCTTATTAGAATTCTATTGCCAGTACAATAAAGACACAGTGCATTTCATGTATCATAATAGACTGGCATTAAAAAATAACTTAGGAGAGCTGGCTCCAAAAAGAAGGGATAGTAAAGGATAAATCTAGAATTGGTGCTATCAAATGAGTTCTTTGGACACTTTGGGGTTGTGACCAGTGGCAAAATGTAGAACTTAGCAAATAGTAAATAATGCATGAATTCAGGATCATTTGTTGCCTACAATTAATCAGTATGTATTTACCAAAAAAATATTATTACACACGTGCTACTAATCTGGAGATGTGGAACTCCAAGCATCTTTTGATAAATGATCTTGTGGATCAAATTTCTTACTGATCATCAAATGCTGGACTAAAGTACCATATTTTTGTGTGGTCATAGTAAGGCAGGCAATATTTTGGATTTTCATAATAAGAAAAAAATTTAATTCACTATTTGATCATATTTTTAATTGGCATCTTAAACATTGTGTATAAAAATTTGATGATATGAAAAGAGTCCTTGTTTTCATCCACTTCCAGGAAAAATTTATTCTATAATATGTTTTATCACATAAGATCTTTGTAGTTTCTGTGCCACTTTTACAATTAATCTGCCCCACCTACGAAGGAAACAGTGGATTTGCACTATTTTTCACAAAAAAGAAGTCATTGCATATCAATATATTGACACAACATGAAACATGATAAATGGAATATTAGCTGAAAAATCCATGCAAGTTCAAAAGATAGCTTTTGTTATCATGTCCTACATGTTTTCCTTTCATTAACCTTTAGCCCAAGTTCACTGTTAATCTACCATATCTACTAAACTCTACACCCTTTGGAAGAGTCTTTCAGTCCTACCAAACCTAAATATGGTCCTTCTTGGGTTTATCTTTTTTTTTTTTATGTTATGTTAATCACATAGTGATTAGTTTTTTATGTAGTGTTCCATGATTCATTGTTTGTGTCAGATTACAGCTCTGTACCTCTTCATTCTGCCTTCTTCACCACTTTGTCCTTACCCATGTATCCTGTCTCTCAAGGGGTAGGGAGTGTCTCACCCTCTGTGCCAAATATTGAACAGGGCTTACAATATTCCAAAATGTTGACAGCTAATGACATTGTTTCCCATTAAGATAAAGCAGTGATAACCACGGTACCTTGTCATCTAAAGTTGATATTTATAACCTATTTCAGTCCTAATTTCCCTAGAAGATGCTCCTGAGGATCATTTGTGAATGTTTAGATTTTGCTTTTTCTTTCTTACCAGTGCTTACTCTGCCACTTCAGGTAGCTATAAATGATCTGTACAGACCCTTATATTCAGGTAAAAGACATTTTGCCTTTCTCAAGGAAATGTCTGCCTCTTCAAAATGATTTTTTTTTTTTACTTTAAAACAGCATCCTAAACAGTAGATTGTATCTCTTTAGCTGATCTCCTTTACTGAAAACGTGGCCAGCTCAAAAGCATCACAAGAAGTGCAGCCATTGAATGAGGGACCACCAAGGCACAAAGGGTCACCCTGTCCTTCTCCAATCTTCACTTTGCAGAAAGTACATGGCTAATATCAAAGAAATGCTGTTAACACCCTCTTTTGAAAAACTGATTTTTCAGTAATTCAGAGAAAAGATAGCTTACAAACTCCATGAGTGGAGATACAAGAAGGACAGCAGGACCAGGGGTGAATAGCTGTATTATCTAAATGAGAACACATATTTGAGCCTCTCAGGGAAAGCACAGTACTTTTCTATAAAAGTTAGTGTGCTGTTCCCTCTTTTTAAATTTACTGTACGTGAAGGGATGAAAGAATACTAAAAAAAGGGCGCCTGGGTGGCTCAGTTGGTTAAGCGACTGCCTTCGGCTCAGGTCATGATCCTGGAGTCCTGGGATCGAGTCCCGCATCGGGCTCCCTGCTCAGCGGGGAGTCTGCTTCTCCCTCTGACCCTCTTCCCTCTCGTGCTCTCTATCTCTCATTCTCTCTCTCTCAAATAAATAAATAAAATCTTTAAAAAAAAAAAGAATACTAAAAAAAAATTCAACTCATGCCCTTTTCTCCTAGAGTCCTTCATTCATCACCCTGAGTCAGTGTATGGCGCAGCTCGTGTCAGCTGCTCAACCTGGTTCCCGCCTACACACATCCCACCTGCATACAGAGCTTCAATTAGCCTCTGTCATCCCCTGCCATGATTCTGGCCTCTCAACACACTCTCCTCCCTACACACTCCACCCCCCACTCCATGTCCTGGGAGGCAATGACTTAAAGAATAATAGAAGAACCAGGGAGATAATCATGGAAAAAAGCAATTGTATGACAGTCAGGAGGCCTGGTTTCCACTCAGCTCTGCCACCAAATTACCCTGTGAACATGAGAAAGTCATTTACATTGATGGATCAGAGGGCAAGTTAAACTGTGGCTAAAATCCCTTCCAAATAATTCTATGAAATAAATTGATTATATTATTTCCTTAAAATTTAATCAGTATTAAAAATTAAGCAGAAGGAATTTATGCTACTGCCTCAGTTGAATATGAGAAAAACAAGTCTTTACTTTCCCTCAGTTGTCCTAATTTCATAACTGTGTGTGGTTTATGTATGAAAGAAAGCCTCACATTTTTCATTCTGACCTCCCTGTCTCAGTTTCCTTACTTATAAAGCGGAGGAGGCAATAATATCTCCTGCTTAAACTTGTTAACAGTCAGCAGGGGGTAATCAATGTACAGTGATTGGTGATTTACCCAACACAGCAAATGTGAGCCATTGTTGTTGTAATTCCCAGGGTTAAAAATTAACGGAGTGTGGTTCCAGAAAATATACGAAATTTAAGAAAAAAGTAGTTATCATACATCTGATGAGTGCCAAGATACATAGTGATGCCAGATCACTCACTCGTCGGCAGAAACACTTCCAAAGGCTTCCCACATCACTTGGAGTAAAGCCAAAATCTTTATAAGGCCTGCCAGGCCCTGTGTAGTGTGGAGCCCCTTCACCTCTGTGATCATGTCTTCTACCCAACCCCCTCTCCCTCAGCTCTAGAGAGATTGCCATCTGACTCTTCCTCCAACTTGCCAGGCACACTCCTGGCATTTCCACTGGATGCACCTTCTGCCTGGGTTGCTTACCCCACATGACCGCATGGCTAAATCCCTCATCTCTTTCCTGATTCTGTTCCAGTACCTTCTCCTTGATAAAGCTCACCCTGACATCCTATTTAAAATTGTAACCCATGGCACTTACCACACTATCGTGAGTTCTTTTATGCTTATGCCTCAGTCTAGACAATGAGCTCTTAACTGACCACTGTACTAGAAAAGTCTACTGATTAAAAAAAAAAAAAAGCTTTCAAGTAAAGAAAACAAAACAAAACCTGTGTTCAATTTCTGATTTAGAAAAATAGTTGCTAAGTGACCTTAGGTAAATTACTTAATGCTGGCCCTGAATTTCCTTATCTTTATTATAAAGTAAAATTATAATATCTACTAAAATTAACTGGAACTGTGATCCAAGAGACAGAAGACACAAAACAAATGCTTAAAGAAAGAGAGGAGATGGAGTGGCATACCAAACTGAAAATGCCAAGAGTTTGCTCTTTCAGGCATAACTTGGTCTGAGGGCTCAAATGATGCCACTAAATTTCAGTCTTTCTCCATCTTTTGGCTTTTATCTTTTCTTTGTTGGAACCCATCCTCAGGCTCTGTATGTTGTGGTAAGATAAAGCTTTGAGATGCTCTTGATCTACATTCTTGCCGTTTTAATTACAACAGGAAAGACAAGTGTTCTTTTCCCCAAAGTTTCAACAAGTCTTGAGACTAATTTTGATGGGCTTGAACTGGATCAAATACTGATCCCTACAACAATCCCTACAGTTAAGAAATAAAATACACTAATTTGCTACCATCTAGGTTACATGCCTACCCCTGGAACTGGAATTGGGCCTGAAAACCTATAGAACGGGAAAGAGAAAGATATAATTCTGCACAAGAAATTTAGGGTCATGCTTCCAAAAACAGAAAGTGAATGCTGGGTGGGCCAGAAATTCCTATACACTGTATAACCCTCTCATATTTTTGTAAAATTAAATGAAATATTATTTGTAAAACACTCATGAATAGCATTGATACATAAACACAATGGTCGATACATAAAAGTTTCTAATGCTGAACACAGTTCTTGGCATATAGCAGGTGCTAAGAAAATGTCAAGAGAATAAAATAAATAAATAAAAACTGAATTCGCTAGAGGAATTCTTAGAATGAGTAATTTATAGATAATTTTGCCTAATTTTCAGTTAACTCTAGTTAGTTACAATCTCTTGTTGGCAAAGACTGTAAGAAATTAAGTCACATCTATTGTTTTCACAGCTTTCTGAATGTATCCTACTGAATGTAATACAATCATACAAATATAAGAAATGTAGAAATACAAATACAATACAGATAGAAATATAGAAAAAGGAATTTTAGCCTATATCCCAACCCATTATAGCAGTTAGTTCATACAAATACAGAAAAGGCAATTTTAGCCTACACCCCAACCCACTATCGCAGTTAATTCACCCAACAAATGAATATGGGGCTTCACTTAAGTTTTCGGACTATGCTGGCTCTGGGAATGTAAACAAGAGGGCATGGCACTATCCTTAAGAGCTGTATTTCTTTGTTTAACACCTAAGGATTGTAGTATATAACAATAAACATAGCAAAGACCTTTTTATAGAATAGGAAAAAAAAAACAGACAATTTTAAAAAGTAAGCAACTTAGTAAAATACAGATTTCCTAATGAAAAAAAAAAAGAAAGAATAAGTGATAATAATCTTCAAGAAGTTAGTAAGCATCAGTAAAATTCTGATAGAGAATTTTAGGGGCCCTACATAAGAAAGAGGGATGGGGAGGGATACCACCTAGAAAGTATCATTTAAGCTGAGAACTCAAAAGGAGAAAGAACTTTACATGGAACTAGAGGGAGGAGCTGTTGAGAATTCAGGCTTGGCCTTTTAGCTAGAACTTGAATCCCAGCTCTGCCTCTCACTTGCCGCGTGAATTTGGGCAAGTTACTTAACCTCTCTATGCCTCGTTTTCTTCATCAGTAAAATGAAAATAATAGCAACTGTGTTAAAGACTGGTAAGACACTACTTTCATCCAAGCTCTCATTTCCTCTTGCAAAACTGGTAACATTCCCCACTAGCCTTCTTGACTCTTAACCCCTGCAGCTCACCCATTATGCTACCGCTAGAGCCATTTTTTCCTCACTGCAAATCAGACTGTTACTTCTTTTACAGTGACTCCTCTTTACTTTTTGCAAAATCCACATTACTTAGTATGGTGTGCCCATCCTTCCATGATATGGCCCTTGTCTACCTCTCCAGTTTTTTTTCCACCATGACCCCTCACCCACCCTAGTCTTAAACCCTTAGGTTCGTACACATTAACTATTTAAAACTCCTGTAACATACATGCTGTTTCCTATCTCTGTAACCCTTGTGTAGTCAGTGTTCTCAGCTTGGAAATTTGGTCTTGGTGAACACCAGGGTCAATTCTATTATCTCTTCAATGCACTTTTATTAGCTTTTTCCAGCAGGCCCCAACCTAGAGCAGACCACCATACCATATGTATTGGATTTCCAATTGCCTCACCCCATATAAATGATAGTAATGCTTTGTGGGTGTGGTATGGCAATGGGAATGATCTAATAAGGAAAGAGAAACTGGTAATACAAGAGAAAGGGAATAATTTAAAGAGAAAAGGTTTTGAAAAATAAAACCTTTTTAAAAAGGGGAGTGGTCTACAGAGCATGAGTGGAGACATTGGCCTTTGAGAGAGTTGGGCCTCTCCCTTTCATTGTAATAGAGGGACAGCCCACAGGATTGATACAGGTGAATTTAGGTTGATACACTGAGCAGAAGGAAGAAGCAGCAGTTTCTATTTCATGGCTTCTTTTTTCTTCATAAAGCATAAGGTAAGATACTACCTAAAAGTGAAGGGAGAGAAAACACTATAGCAGAATTGCGGAGAAAAGAGATATAAAATACCAGTCTGGGAGAGTGGAAGTTTGAGGTGATAATAATCTTCATCCAATGGGCTCTGAGGCAAGGTCATCAAATGAACGTGGATAGGTCCTATTGGAAATCTGAGATAAAGAGGAGCAACTTGACAACGGAAGTATAATGTGATTGTTGGACAGCACTGATGGTCCATTTGACATCTGTGGTAATGAATTTACAATGAAAGAGTCAGTTTGGTCAGCATGGTTGTGCATTTTCCTCCAGGGCCATGCAGCTGCTCAGGTGGGAACATAGGAAAGTAATATCTTGTTTTACCCATGATTGTCTTTTTGCTGGATGATACGGTGGAAGCAAAGAACCACAAGGGAGTTGTAGATTTTTATTAAAGATTATCATGGGTAACTGTGATTCCAAGCTGTTCAAAGAGAGAGGGGAGGGCATGAGGGAATTATTGAATGTGAAAAGTGAAAGAGCAAACATGCTAGAGTAGGAATAGTAATCTGTGCTGATCAGACAGTAGAGCACTGAAAATGGTATTTTAAAAGAAAAGCAACTATGGCAATAACAGTTCATGAATAGTCTTTTCTACACATTGTTTATGACATGTTAAACAATTTTGAGGGAGACCCCCCACCAAGAACTAACATATAAATCAGAAAATCCAGCCACAAGATGATGGTAGGTATTTAGCAATGCCATTAGTAAGCTAATAAATGATCATGTTCATGTCTGTTCAAAACTCAAAAGTCACCTGTGAATAATCCTGGATTTCAGGATTTCTACAAAGGTAAACCACATGATCCTAATACCTGAAAGCAACTGCAGTTTTCTCAAAAGATACAACAAAAAAATTACTGATATAAACGGAAGTTTTCCCCTAGTTTTACATGCCATTGGTCTTTGTTTTAGACAGAGCAGGACTGGGAGAGAGCCCATCAAAGAACAGCTTTCCATGCAGTTGGCATGATTCTCTAGTTGATGTGGTAGAACTAACTATGTAGTTGGAGTATCACTTCTCATCTACCTTGAATTTAAGCCTCCCATTTCTATTCGTTGTCCAGAATTGATGACATAGATTACCAATTACCGGCTTCATGAATCTACCCTCCCCTGATTAACAATACACACAAAATTAATATTTCTTTGTTAAGGTATAAAATCCATTCAGAATGAGTAATTTATGACTTCCTAAGATGACTCAAAGCCCACAATGAGAAGCAGACAACCTGGGCCTAGAAAAATGTGACTTCTTTATTTCCCAAAGAATCCCAGAGAGTTCCTAAGAGGAGAATATTGGGATATTAAAAGGTGCCTGCCTGCAAGATTGGTTCAATATCTGCAAATCAATCAATGTGATAAAATACATTCATAAAAGATAGAACAAGAACCATATGATCCCCTCAATAGATGCAGAAAAAGCATGTGACAAAGTACAGCATCCTTTCTTGATCAAAACTCTTCAGAGTATAGGATAGAGGGTACATACCTCAATATCATAAAAGCCATCTATGAAAAACCCACAGCGAATATCATTCTCAATGGGGAAAAACTGAGAGCTTTCCCCCTAAGGTCAGGAACACGGCAGGGATGTCCACTATCACCACTGCTATTCAACGTAGTATTAGAAGTCCTAGCCACAGCATTCAGACAACAAAAAGATAAAACACATCCAAATCGGCAAAGAAGAAGTCAAACTCTCACTCTTTGCAGATGATATGATATTTTATGTGGAAAACCGAAAAGACTCCACCCCAAAACTGCTAGAAGTCATACATGGATTCAGTAAAGTGGCAGGATAAAAAAATCAGTGCACAGAAATCAGTGGCATTCCTCTACACTAACAACAAGACAGAAGAAAGAGAAATTAAGGAGTTGATCCCATTTATAATTGCCTAGGAATAAATCTAGGAATTTAATCTAACCTAGGAATAAATAGATGCCTAGGAATAAATCTAACCAAAGAGGCAAAGAATCTGTACTCAGAAAACTATAAAATACCCATGAAAGAAATTGAGGAAGACACAAAGAAATGGAAAACGTTCCATGCTCATGGATTGAAGAAAAAATACTGTGAAGATGTCAATGCTACCTAGAGCAATCTACACATTTAATGCAATCCCTATCAAAATACCATCCACTTTTTTGAAAGAAATGGAACAAATAATCCTAAAATTTGTATGGAACCAAAAAAGACCCTGAATAGTCAGAGGAATGTTGAAAAAGGAAAGCAAAGCTGGTGGCATCACAATTCCGGACTTCAAGGTCTATTATAAAGCTGTCATCATCAAGACAGTATGGTACTGGCACAAAAACAGACACATAGATCAACGGAACAGAATGGAGAGCCCAAAAATGGACCCTCAACCCTATGGTCAACTAATCTTCGACAAAGCAGGAAAGAATGTCCAATGGAAAAAAGTCTCTTCAACAAATGGTTTTGGGAAAATTGGACAGCCACATGCAGAAGAATAAAACTGGGCCATTTCCTTACACCACACACAAAAATAGACTCAGAATGGTTGAAAGACCTAAATGTGAGACAGGAGTCCATCAAAACCCTAAAGGAGAACACAGGCAGCAACCTCTTCGACCTCAGCCACAGCAACTTCTTCCTAGAAACAGCACCAAAGGCCAGGGAAACAAGGGCAAAAATGAACTATTGGGACTTCATTGGGATAAAAAGCTTTTGCACAGCAAAAGAAACAGTCAACAAAGCCAAAAGACAACTGACAGAGTGGGAGAAGATATTTGCAAATGACATATCAGATAAAGGACTAGTATCCAAAATCTATAAAGAACTTATCAAACTCAACACCCAAAGACCAAATAATCCAATCAAGAAATGGGCAGAAGACCTTGAACAGACATTTCTGCAGAGACATCCAAATGGCCAACAGACACATGAAAAAGTGCTCAACATCGCTCGGCATCAGGGAAATCCAAATCAAAACCTCAATGAGATACCACCTCACACCAGTCAGAATGGCTAAAATTAACAAGTCAGGAAACGACAGATGTTGGCGGGGCTGCGGAGAAGGGGGAACCCTCCTACACTGTTGGTGGGAATACAGGCTGGTGCAGCCACTCTGGAAAACAGTATGGAGTTTCCTCAAAAAGTTGAAAATAGAGCTACCATACAACCCAGCAGTTGCACTACTGGGTATTTACCACAAAGATACAAATGTAGGGATCTGAAGGGGTACATGCACCCCAATGTTTATAGCAGCAATGTCCACAATAGCCAAACTATGGAAAGAGTCAAGATGTCCATCGACAGATGAATGGATAAAGAAGAGGTGGTGTATATACACAATGGAATATTATGCAGCCATCAAAAGGAATGAAATCGTGCCATTTGCAACAACGTGGATGGACCTAGAGGGTATTATGCTGAGCAAAATAAGTCAGTCAGAGAAAGACATGTATCATATGATCTCACTGATATAAGGAATTCTTAATCCCAGGAAACAAACTGAGGGTTGCTGGAGTGGTTGGGGGGTGGGCGGGAGGGGGTGGCTGGGTGATAGACATTGCGGAGGGTATGTGCTATGGTGAGCACTGTGAATTGTGCAAGACTGTTGAATCACAGACCTGTACCTCTGCAACAAATAATGCAATATATGTTAAGAAAAAAAAAAAAGAAGAAGATAGCAGGAGGGGAAGAATGAAGAGGGGTAAATCGGAGGAGGAGACGAACCATGAGACACTATGGACTCTGAGAAATAAACTGAGGGTTCTAGAGGGGAGGGGGGCTGGGGAATGGGTTAGCCTGGTGATGGGTATTTAAGAGGGCACGTATTGAATGGAGCACTGGGTGTTACACGCAAGCAATGATTCATGGAACACTACATCAAAAACTAATGATGTAATGTATGGTGATTAACATAACATAATAAAATTAAAAAAATAAATAAAAGCTGCCTGCATTTCACAACAATATCATTGAGAAAGAAAATGTAGTTGAGTAAGGACCTGAGGTTAAGGATGTTAGTGGAAAGATATGACCATCTGCTCTCGCTTTTACCCTACTGACTCTACAGAAACATGATTTAGTTAAATGGTGCAGCAGCTTCGTATGGGTGTTTGGAAATGGAGTGTGTGAGACTGATGTTGTCCTAGTGATGTGGGTATTCCAGGCTTTTGTTATTTATTTCTTACTAAGTATTATACCTGGTTTTCACTATTGAGGAGATAATGATATTGAAGCAATATTTTCATAGTAAACTCTCTAGCTTCCCTTAGCTGTAGGAGTTAAAGTTTTTATACTGCCCACTAATTCTTTTTTTTTTAGTAAATGTTTTGTTAGAACATGTCAGCATGGCATTCCACTAGTTACTAATCAACATTACAAAATGTAAGACAATGCTATATGATTAATACTAATCTTGTATAGTAGTACATTTGTTGTCTGATAAATATAAACCAGGAACACAAATAAAAGAAAAGGATGATATCAACACAAGAGACCCCCCCCAATCTCCCATGATTGTCAGTTGACAGTTGACATCAGTGACCATCCTGTCTGGCCCTGGGTTGTTTCAGTGGTACTGACTGCCTCTGAATTTTCTTTTCATGGCATGGGCCTCCGAGCTCTCTAGAGTTTGGAAACAATTTGCCTAAAAAGCCATTGTAGACATTTTCAAGCCTCAGTTCTTCCTCCAGCAACAGAGTCCTATCTAGAAAGCAAAAGTTTTTTCTTTTCTTCTTAAGTTCCCTGTACCTCCTTAGACCCAGTCATAAAATATATAAAAACTTCACAGTACTGTAGGGCAACTGATTTATGTATAGATCCCATTCTTTCTGTGACTGGAAGGATGTTTCACAGCAAGCTTTACTAACTAACCTTCTCCTCCACCCTCAATCTCCATGCAATTAGTTTCTCACAGGATTAGGCACTATGAGTTTATTTTTAAGGGGACTTTATACATGTTTCCAGAACATAGCATCTTAAAGCACATTTGAGCCAAACGAATGTAGTTTTACCAGGTATATGAAGCGATTCTTCCACTCCAGTCACAAATGTCTTAAGGATGGCTAGCAGTGCCATCGTGCGTGCTTGGCTTTGATTCGTATACACCTGTGAATTGTCTCTGTGGAGAAAATGTACAGAGGTAGCACTTCACTTTTATGTTTTTCATCAAACAGCTTCCTAGTGACAGAGGGAAAGGTATGAAAGTTGTTAGGGAAAACATTCTCTATTACCAGGAGGCTGTTTCTTCAGAAGTCAGAGGCTTGTGTGCTTTGTGAAAGGAATACTAAATTAAACCTGTACTAGAGACTTTTTTCAGATAATCAGGCTTTACAAAGCCACCTGTGCCTCATACAAACAAAATGCTCTACAGGTAGATGCTTAGAAGTTATTTTATCATAGAAGTAAAGGAACTTTGATTCTAAAATGTGTGCTTCTGTGTACTAATATGAAATATGCAGTGTCTGAAACATTCTCAACCAAAGAAAGAATGGCAAGTTCACACTTGTGACTGGTGTTGGATGGTTTGTGGGATCCAGGAAATCTCACTTGAGTCTCCCTCAGAGCCTGGGATCCTACCACCTCAAGTTTAGTCCTTTGAATTAAGGCTTTGTATTTTCAGTCTTCATTAATATGAACCAAACCCTAAGTGGGCAACACTTAAAATAATTATTAATCCAAGAAACATACTCTTAACTATAGAGAATGAACAGATGGCTACCCAAAGGGAGGTGGGGGGGAGGGATGGGTGTAATAGGCGATGGGGGTTAAGAGGGCACTTACCAGCATGAGCAGTGAGTACTGTATAGAAGTATTGAATCACTGTATTATCTGCCCGAAACTAATAGAATATTGTATGTTAACTATACTGGAAGTAAAATTATAAACTTAATAAAAAATAATTATTAATGATCTTTTTAAGAAATATTTATCACTTTTCTTTATATACTAAGAGCTACTTGTGAGAAAGTAGAAGGTAACATTAATTGCCCCATTTTTCCAGGGGATAGGTAAATAAGATGGCAAACCTGAAATTCCACCGGCTGCCTACACAGGCAGATCTCTAGCAACTCCAGACAGTTAGAAGGTAAATAGGAGGGTGTTGAGTGTCTTAAACGTGGGGTATGAAAAAACAAAGATGTTATAGGTAACTTTGAGACCTATTCTGCAGCTTTGCTTAGGTCTGCTAGGATGACAATATTGAAAAATTATGTTGACCTCAGGATCTTAGTCTTCTTTCCGTTGTGATTCTCGAGTTGATGCTTTGATTTGTGGTATTGAAGTCTTATGCCCTCTGTATCTTCATAGATTGGTTCCATTTTATTGCAGAATATTTTCAGTGTGCATCTCCTAAACAAGCACCAAAACCATGTTGCAGCCTTGAGAATGTCGAGAAAACACTTACAAAACAAGGCTCCCTCTGGAAATGTCTTCCCACAGCACAGGGACTTTCTCCCCTGCTATCAGAAGGACACTGAAAGTCAGTGCACAGCTTTGACTACAGCTCCTCATTTGTTTTAATTTAAAGGTCCCAATCTCAGTTCTTTACGGAGTGTTTAGGTTTCCTTTTAGGCCTCTTAGGAATCACAAGCTTCTCTACTCCTTAACCGTATTCTGCATTGCTGTAATTGAAGCTCTTTTGTTGCTGTAATTTCTTCCTAATGTTACAGCTTCCGTCAAGTATTTTTTTCCCTCTGGAGGCATTAATGATTGCTAGTTTTGAAAATACCCTTGCAGGGTATGTACTTTTTACTTCCGGTGCCAAATCACACCACTGTTTCCTATTCTTCCTCAAGGTGAAAGGACTTTCCACCTTTTTTTCTTTACTGTTTAGCATACACCATGCCCTTTTTAACCACTGTAGTGGAATTTAGAGTATCTTTGCCAACCAGTTACAAAGTCGTTCTTCATAGTTTCATGGAGTTCACCAACTTAAAGTACGTTATCTCAGGACAGAGGGTCTAAATTTTAATTTGCTATCAGCTACGAAATTACTGGTTGCTAGAGCTTATTATGATAGTCTACCCTTCTAAGGATTTACCTATGGTTTATAGCATGTCGTTAAAATAAATGGTTATTTTCCAACTACAAGGCCTGCCCTGAGATACAAAATTGAAAGGGAGGATCTTTCTTCAAATGCAACAGAGTGTACTGTAGAATATCCTCTTGTTTGAAGTTAAGCGAGTTTTTCTTTATTTAGTCCCAGTAACTATTTCTGATAATACACCATTAAATGGATGCTTATTATAATCAAACTTTATAATCTTCTTTTCATTCACATACACACATGCATACACACACACACACACACACACAAAACCTATCTCCCATTAAAGAGGAAAGACTGCTTAATTATTGTTTTTACAGAAAGTTATGAACATCAGGAAAGATCTGAAATAGAAGCAGCCAGCCATTAGCCTGGATTTACTGAGTGCCCAGTGGGCACTATGCCTATAGTTCTAGGACCTGGAGAAAGAGCTTTAAGCAAGGCAGACAAATTTGCAACTCCTACAGAGCCCGAGTTCCAGAAACTTAATCCAGACTTCTCTTCCCCTTTAAATTTACTTTGTTTTATCTTATCTGATATTTACCAAAGGACCTTATATTCTTCATCCATTCGGAGCAGGCTCTCCATGATGAAAACACCAATTTATCTTTTAGTGCTTGGAATTATGCGATTTATCCTTAAGTCATCTGTTTCTGAGAGTAGTACAAGTCTATTTCATTATATAAAAATGAAATACACTGAAATTTATTATTATTTTACTGAACATAAATCAGGAAATAGATTCAATATACATTATCTAAGGACTGACATTTCAAGCCCCTTAGCCATGTGTTTCAGTAAATGTGTTTCCATGTTCATTTACTGCCTCATTTTGAATCATTGCCTGTTGATGTCTCTCCCTACAGCCTGGATGAACCATTTCATTCTAAGGGTGAGAGCTTCTACAAAATAATAGAAAAGCTTGGCCTGAGCTACACAAAACACTTGCTGATTATCATATTGTATAGAACTCAAAAGAAGGATTGATACAGGGCCCAGTGTAGTCTTTTTTAATTTGAACTTTGTTTTGTTTTATTAAAATACAAATAAAATCACAGTAACTCCCAGTATTTTTATGAACATTTTTCTACTTACTTTGACAGTCTCAAATATCTTACTGATTGATGCATATTTTATACTTTATTGTATAATTTTTAAGCTTTAAGTTTATGCTTTGATACAAAAGAATTGCATTTTTCCACCTGTACAATGAAAATTGGAAACATTGGCTTGAGGATACAGAAATACATTGAAGGTACATTCGGATGATTTTGGTAATGTAAGTTAATTTCAAATGTTGGGCAGTAATTATGAAATCCTCCCAGGGCGACCCCGAGAATATCAGTGAGTTCTCCGTTCTGCTGTGGGATTTCTTTCTGAGATAAATGTCGTTCTCTGTGTGTTTTTCTCTCAGGAGGTCGAGCTGTGTCGTGTTAGTAGTCAAGAGAAGCTGGGCCTGACGGTCTGTTACAGAACGGATGATGAAGAAGACACAGGCATTTATGTCAGCGAGGTAAGAAATGCCAAGGAGGGGAGGTAGGGGGAGGGAGACTGCGAGGAATGGAGTCAAATGACTCAGACGAGAAAATCCTTGGGAGGCCTGAATGTGAAGAATTGGCCATGTTCCAGTACTTGTCACTTTCAATTAAGAAAGTAAATTATGTTGCCCAAGTAATGTAATTATTATCAGCTTGTTTAATGGGGACGCTTTCACCACAGAATCCCAGTAAGGAAAACTGCAAAAATGGGAACATTGCCTAAATTTGAATAAATTCCCCTAAGTATGCAGAAATCAAACGAAGTTTCTGATGAGCAAACATTTGTCCTTCCATTCCTTTTATTAGTGCTGTTAACAAGAGCACTGACTAATTGTTTTACATCTAATATCACAAATATTACACATTTTACTCTGCTGGCAGGATTGATACATTTGAATATCCAAGGAATGTATCTATGAGTTTGTTTTATTCAACCCCTATAATCACTCTCAGAAAGTTAGGTACCTAAATGTGAAACACTCTTCTTAGTGTTAATTACTTTGAAAAAAATGTGAAGCAAAATTTATTATTATAGGTGATTTTTTAAGACTGGCCAAAGAATCATTTTGTGAGAAGTAGTAAGGTATAATTTATTTTAATTATATGTACATATGACTGAAAATTATGTATATATACATATATGCAAGCACATATGTACATAGATGTATGTCTATTGCCTAACTCCTCCTATATATATCTCTACACACACACATATATGTGTGTGTGAAACCATGTATATGTATATGTATATGTGTGAAAAGAAGTTAGACAAACTAGATACTAATTGATGTCCCATGCTGTTCTTCTTGGCCATGATCTTTAACATCATTACCTAACTCACTGAGCTTCAGCTTCCTTGACTAGAAACTTGGTACAACAATGTTTATCTCATTGCTTTTACAGAGGTGTTTAGAATATGGAAAAAATAATGTAATTAATGCACTTAGAAAATTGCCCAGCTCTATATGGTGATTAACATAACATAAAAAAAAAGATCTACGTTTAAAAAAAAAAGAAAAAATTACCCAGCTCTATAAATGTAAACGTTATTCTTTATCACTCTACCGAAGATTTTACTGACTGGATCTTGCAATGGAAAAATCTCCAGAGAATGTTTGACTTAGACACCTCTTTTGAATGGACAGCTATGGTAATCCCTGCAATTATGGTGAGGAAATAGTCGCAGAATTGTCTTTTGTAATAGGCACAGAGGTACAAATGTCAAAGTTTGGCATTAGTTTGATTACGGTTCTGTAGGCAAACTTTTAGATTGTGAACAGCTTCTCAATAGGATACAAATGATTAATCATACCTCCCTTCCTTCTACTAAGTCTCTATTTACCATTTAAATATGCCAGCTTTGGAGCTTAACTTTCCAGGGACAATAAATAAGCCACAGGAACCGAACATATGTACTTGAAAGGAATATTTTCCTTATACTTCTTACATGTAATTAAAGTGTCTTTTGTTCTTGATTGATCACTTAAAATTCACTTATTAGGTGGCACCACCTAATAAGAAAGTAATACCTAACATCTGGATAGGATGGATCAACCTCATGCTACACTTGAAATACTTTGCTTAAATTAAAGCTTTGATGGAGTAAGCTCAAATAAATGGCTTTGAGCCATCATTCAAAATATGATAGACAGATTTACCCCCAGTGAACTGTAAGTCATCACTCAAGTTTGACCCATTAAAATGTTGGTAAACTCCCAATAAAGGCTTAAATAGCTATTTATTCTGAAATAATTTGTAGTTAATACACTTCACCCTATAATGTAGAGCCTAGTAATAATCTACATGGATAGGATTTTTTTTCATTTTTCAAGCAACATCGATTATAAATCTCTTTCTAAGTTAATGTGCTCATGAGACAGAATTTCTTTAATAAGTATGGACTTACAGTATAGCTCTCAGCTTTTCTAAAACAGCTAAACCAGGATTTAAAGATCACCCTAGTAGAAAGCAAATGGAAGTTAAAAAAAAAAA
>NW_027397106.1:12090056-12212213 GCF_003265705.2 Callorhinus ursinus | reverse complement strand
TTTTTTTTTTACAGAAAACCTTGGCACGCATTCTATAAATCAGTAAAGAATTTTGAACCAGGTTACTAAAAATATTTTTTAAACCATATTTTTAAGTTCCTGGGGGAATATTGCATATCCAGTTAAAGATGTTATGTGTTCTCCATTACAGGTAGATCCAAATAGCATCGCTGCCAAAGATGGCCGAATTCGAGAAGGGGATCGGATTTTGCAAGTATGTGGCATGGTCATTTCCTTTAGTTTCCTACCATTTGTTCAATAGTTTCAAATTTTATTTAGTTTTTTAGAAAGTGTCAGAGGAAAGCATTTTTCTTTCCTAGATGATAACATCCACAAAACAAAAAGCTATCGTTTAAAAATTTTTTAAGCAAGGATGGTATTATTCATCAAGAATTATTGGCTAATGATTAGTGATTAAGGCATAATCTCTGGACTTGGATAACTCGGCTTCACCTTTCAGCTCCACCACCTATTCGGCCACCTTACTTTGCCTCTCATCCTAAGTCTGTTTCCTCATCTTAAAAAATGGCAATAATAAGACATATTGTTGCAGAGCTTAAATGTGATTATATGTGTGATATGCTTAGCACCCTGCATGGTAGGTAACAAACATTAACTTCCAGCAGTACTGGCAGTGGCAGCAGCATGTTACTGCTGCCTGTTCCAGAATAAATTAGGTAAACGTGGATTCCTATGTTCCATGACAACCTGAAAGTCTAGAAGTCTGAAGAAATTTGATTTATTTACAGTTGAATGGCTGGAGACAGGTGGGGGGGGGCAGGGAAATGCTTTCTTGTCCGCATGGAAATGTGAAAATGTAGAGACTGACTATATTTCAAGTTAATGGGCAAGATGATAAGCAGAACATCAGGGGGATGTGGAGCTGGAAAGAATTCCAGGCCAAATTAGGACTAACCTTGAATGCCAAAGTTTCTCTCCTATACCTGCCTTGACCCTTTCTATCTCCTCTGAGTCTTTTCCCATAGAGAGTGCTGCAGAAAGACACACAGCTCCCCAGCTTGTGTGTCCAGATTAACCCAAAATAAGAGCCGAGGTCCTTCAGGGTTGAGTTTACTGCAGATCGCACAACTACAAAGCTGGGAAGATGACTCAGAAGACAAATCGAGGAAGTTATCCACTGTTCAAACATTCTGCATAACTTTTAGACTTTGTGACAGACCCACAGTTCCCACTTCTCCTTCCTAGATGCGAATGCCTGACGAATGTTGCTTTGCATTCAACAGGAATAGATTCGACACTCTGCCTAGGACCAGGGCTTCAAAAATAGACAAGGTGCCATCCAGCATTTGGGGCACTCCCCATGCAATTAGAAAGATAGGTGGACACACAGATGATGACAAGGCAGTGGGGCATTGTCATGATCACGGTGTGCCAGCACCGCCTGGGGCCCATACCACAATGTTATCCTGCCCAGCCTTCTGCTCTCCTCGCCTTTCTTCAGGGCTCCACTCACTGATTCACACCTCTTCTTCATACCCTTTCTCTTCTCTAGCTAGATGCTGTGGAACTCCTTTTTCATCAAGGACCTTCTCCTAAGACTCCAATTAGGAAACAATAAAAAAGTCTGAATTAGTGGTCATTCATGGCCCTACTAATTTTTAGAAAACTTCAGGACTATATGACTTCTATTTCTATAGCTCCTTAAGTGGTGACCTGTAGTTAAACAGAATGGACTGTGTCATTGGCTCTATTAGGGGAAAGGAGAGTGAATCAGGAAACCAAGGCATAGTCTTGTTTGCTACCATATTTTCAGTGTCTTTCTCAATCATACATGAATAAATGAATGAATGAAACAGAGGTATTCAGTGGAGAGAGCGATAGGATAAATTAATAAAATCTGCAATAAAGCTTTACTGATCTAGCCTCATTAAAAAACAAGGGTACCATCTTTGTGTATCATCCAGATAATGAAAGCTTCAAACACATTTTATTATTATTATTATTATTATTATTATTATTATTACTATTTTGATTTGGAAACAATTATAAATGTATTGCTCACCTTATTAACCTCTACATTTGAATATACTCAACTGAAAAGAATGTAACCTTCTTATGATGCTCAAGGTCATGTTGTGCCCAGCAATCATTACATGATGCTATAATACAATAAAATACTAAATGGTTAAAAGGTCTGGAAGATTCTCTGCCCCAATTTGAAATCACCCTAGTTGGCCACATTTTCCGATGTGTTGCGTGTATTTTTTGTCATTTTCTCTTGCTGTGTCCAGCTGTCACTTCTTTCTCTCACCATCTCCTCTCTACATTTCACACCTTCTACTGCAGCCTCACTGGCCCCCTCCCTAATTTCCAGCTAACCACTTTCCCATAAGCTAAATCTACAAATGCAGTCATTAAAATTACATCTATTAATTCTACAAGTAGAGGTAGATAGAAATAAAATATATGTATTTTCATATATACATACTATCTGTTTTGCTACTTCCTTATTCTTGGCTATATTAGAGGCAGATAAAGTTTTCAGATAAAATATTTGCTGGATAATAAGGCATTCCTTAATGGAGCTGGTTCATTGAAGAAACAACAGCAGGATTGACAAAATGCTGTTGTCTGCCTGATTACTTTATATTCAGTGACAAATATGTCACACTTAATGAACAAATACATGTCACATTAAAAAGCCTAGAATTCAAGTCTATTTGCACACATAGGAAACAAAGAGTCTTAAGGGTGATGGTGAAATTATATTAAATAAAACTGTGACAAAATCGTACCCATAGACAAATAGCTCCCATATGGCTGATGAGGAGATTATGGGATACCCTGTAATGAACAATTAATGACTCCTGTCTCAGGGAGATGAGAAGGGGAGAAAGAGAGGATTTACTTCTTATCCTTAGAGTTTCCTGGCTGGCTTTTATTTAAATGAATCTCTTTAGAGCCATTGTGGTTTTAATTTCCTGTTCATGATGACCTAAGGAGAGTACTTCTATGGTCCTTTCCTAATAGTGTAGGTAAAATTTTCTAAAGGTAGTACATCGCGAGTCTGTTAGGTGACCTCACCCAGGGACACCACCCGCACACAGGTACTCACACTAGATTGGCCCAAGGTAGAGACTGTACAGAAGAAAAACCATGACCCAATTTCATGAGAACACGTTCTAATTCTCGTGTGCTTTTTTCCCTGCAAGTGCTTGACAGTTCTATATACCGTGCCATTGCCACAAGCTTGTGGTATCAGATGTGGCCTCGGGAATTCATGTAGGGAAGTCCTCTCACAAAATTGCAATGCTAAGTGAAGGCGGGCTTTTCTGAGCCCCAAGGAAAAGTTAAAGACCACATACATCCATGATCAGAGGGCTATATTCTCACTTCCTCCTTGGGATAGTAAGCATACAGTATTCCATGTCAGCAGCCTAATCTCATGTTGGCCAAAAAAGTCAGTCATGTTCCTAAGGATTACTCCCTCCCTGACAAAACCCTGCAAAACCTCAAGCAGTGGAACAACAAGACTCCTACTGAGCTTTCTTTCTTTTTCTCTGCCCTACGCATAAACTTGTCTCCAGCATTTGTTCCTACACTTTTCTTTTCTTCCCTTTGGATAACTGTTTTCCTCCCATTTCTGTTCTGTCCACCTCTGTATCTCTGTATATTATTTACCTTCCTTCCACACTACAATATAAGCACACTTAAAATACATCATGCCTCTTTTGCCTTAGGTTCCTGGGTTTTCAAATAAATTCCATAGGTGGTCAGATGCCAAGAATTTTAGTTGCCCACCCACCTCTGGTACATCAATATAGGAAATCTAAAAATTGGCACATTCATGCAAAAAAAGCTATATTAAACCATTTCTAGGCTTTTAGGGTTCAGCACGCATATGTGCACATACACACGTACATACACACTCATATGCACATACAGGAGGTTGGGCCTAAAGTGAGATTTTGGCTGATTTATCTTTGTAACGCCACAAATCTCTCCTAAGTCAAGGCAATATCTGCTTTGAAATCAATATTTACATACAGCCATGCACAGAGAATGAGACAAGACATATTCTCTAGTGCAGTTTTCCCTCATTTATGACAAAAGTTACATGTTGCCTTTCTCCTGGTTCTCTTTCCTTCTCTTTTCTTAAAACTAAAGTCTTCCATTAAACTGTGGTGATGCACTCACTCATTTATCTCCTCCGAGTGATTCTGGGTCCTTCGCCTTTATGTCTGCCTGGTGTTTTCAGGCACAGCAAACTGCTTTCCCACAAACAATCCTGTAGCTACGAGACATCCTTCAGGAACAAGAGCAAATGAAGGTTGAAAGCTCTATCTGATTCCATTCCTCAAAACTTTTTATTCTTTGCTGAAACCCAGGGCTGCATTTCTTGCTCCAGTATCACTCTGGGTATCAGACTAATGTCTTGAGTTCAATAGGATCTACCAGCCAGTTTGCTAAAGTGGCCTTTATTTTGAAAAAGAAACAATAAATTACATTTTAACACCAGACCTCTGTGGTGAATTCATTTCCTTCCACATAGGATTCTGAATGGAAATGTGTTTCTACAACATGGGATCTGTCCTTCCAGGACAAGGACGTAATGCTGGGACTGGAGACCATAGCTCTGGTCATGTGGAGTTCACAGAGGAGAGAGACGAATACCAAATCTAATGGGACTGCAAATCAAACACACCATGTTGTTTCTTGATGCTTCTCGAAGAGTTAAAAATACATATGAGAGAGAAGTCTTTTAAAGTAGAACCATGTTTGCTACTATGGATTTAATTATTGTGCATGAATTTTACTATATTTGCTTTATTTAGAAGAAAAAATCTTTACTGAGGATTAAAATATAAATATAAATAATGATAGTAGTAGTAGTAATAATAACACTAACAACAACGAAAATATCAACAGTACCATGTGCCAACCCAGAGCACTTCCTGGATACCAGGCACTTGTTTAAACCCTAGGCATATTATTAACTCATTTAACCATTACACGAACACTCTGAGAAAAGCACTATTACCTGCACTTTAATATAGGAAACATAATAGTAACGTTAAATAAACATGAATGAAGAGTATTTAGGTTAATGGTAAGTGAAATTTAGATGAAGAATTTAGATGTATATACTTGAGTGAAAAAAGCAGGGAGCATTAGATTTTACACAGAAAAGGTGAATCACGTCTGAGAGCATCCAACGTACTCTTCCTAGGATTCAGCATGCCTGATAGTGGAGGGAGGATGGACGATTAGGTCCATAGTGGATAGACAAATAGATGCACTGCAGATATACTATTAAGAATTACTGTGAAATGAACATAAGCCCCCAAAGCTCACAGAAAGTAAACATTTTCAAGTCATTATTTTCAAACTACATTTCACTGGGGATGGGGGGGGGGGTGGGTGTAGTGGAATCCACCACTGCCAATTTATCTTTATTTGAGAAAAAGCCTTGGATTCAGCACAGAAATAGCTTTTCAGATGTATATTTATGAAAAACCACCAAATAACCTTTCCAGTCATTAGTTCCTGTTTTGGAATCATAGCTTCTGTTTTCTAATTTGATGAATTTTATTGTGAGTTGCCAAAAGAGGAAATGCGCTTGAAACTTGTAAAAGCTGAATTTCCTGTCTACATATATAAGTGAAAAACAAGGGTGATATTCGTTTGATCAGAGTAAGAAAATAAAACATATTGTTGTATGACTTCTCCCTTTGACTATTATGCATTGTCTTGCTTTCTTTGTGTTCCATATGTGTGATAAGAGTCTAGGAATAAAGATCATTTATTGTGGTCCAGAGTTGAGATTCCTGGGCTTGTTTCAGTAATTATATCTGCCCTCATGTCTCAGCCAGAATCCCAAAGATCCACAGGAAGAAAATCTCAGCAGTCCACTTCATGCTTTTCAGCAGAAATCCTTAGGGAAAGATGTTAATTATTGAAAAATTGGTCAGTACAGCCACATTTTCTATTTAATTTATTGAAATAATTCTTATTTTATTTTTTAAATTTTTTTAAAGATTTTATTTATTTATTTGACAGAGAGACAGCGAGAGAGGGAACACAAGCAGCGGGAGTGGGAGAGGGAGAAGCAGGCTTCCTGCGGAGCAGGGAGCCCGATGCGGGGCTCGATCCCAGGACCCTGGGATCATGACCTGAGCTGAAGGCAGACGCTTAACAACTGAGCCACCCAGGCGCCCCAAAATAATTAATACTCATTTTAGATATAATTACTTGATGTCTTTAATTGAAATTTCTTTCTGCATATTTTGATTCTGTACTATGATCAAAAACCTCATTGTCTCCATGGATTTGAACAATCAATAAAACAAAACAAATAAAAATATCCAAAGAAAGAAGTTCAGTTAACTCAGAGCTAAATACATTTGAACATGAAAATGTAGCTTAAAATACTTATTTGCTCTGTCCATAGAATTGAGAAAAAGGAAAAAAGATATATTTTGAATTCCACCAGAGTCTTTTTAATCAAAAGTTTACTGAAGCTTGGTTTCTTGCAAAAAGCCATTTTTCCTCTGTTAATTTTTTTAAATTAAGTACACTTAAAAGATGAGCTGTAAGATACTTCATTAGTTTTGTTGTTTGAGGAAATGGACAAATCTTAGAAAGAACTGGAGTATTGATAAGGATGTTACTGAGGAACTGTCCTTCTTTTGATTAGTGAAGCACTGAAAGATATCCCGAGAGTGATCAGGCCAACTGAGTCAGACCCAGACAAAATGAGATGATTAAATGAAAATGCAATCAGCAGTGGCCTGAGAGCACTGCCTGGTGAGAGATAATACTGTAGCTCTCTAATTGGCTCATAGCAGGCATGCAGGATGACGGATTTCAGTTGTGGGATTGCCAGTCCTGCTTCCCCCAGCACTATTATCTCAGAGTGACACTTCCATTACTCTGAGCGGAGAAAGATGAACGTCACCTGTCAGGAGCTGGTTAATTGTGTTGCTAGATGTATGTTGCCAGGGTGCAGGTTGGACATTTATGAACATAACTGCTTCCTCTGATGTCTGCCATCCTTCAGGGATCGATATGGCTCTTACAGTAAGCGCGTAATTGAGTGAAGGCACTTACCACTGAGGGGCTGAAGATGAGCCCATTGTGCGAGCTTCATTGTCCATACATTCACCATAAATGAGCTGATATTTGCCATTTATTGTGTGCAGCATTGTGGAAATGGAAACTAATGTGCCACTTTCATTTGTTTTCTAGATAAATGGGGAAGATGTCCAGAATCGAGAAGAAGCAGTGGCGTTGCTGTCTAGTGATGAGTGCAAGAGAATCGTGCTGCTTGTCGCAAGGCCAGAGATTCAGGTCAGAGCAGAGATCAGAAATCTTGAGACTGAACTTGACATCCATTATTTGCTATTCTATACCAAATCAGTACCATGGCTATTGGTAAAGCCAAGTATGCAAAACATAATTAAGAGCCATCTTTCCTAACTTACCAACCTTATCAACCTTATCTTTTTGAAAAAAAGAAGGAAAAAAGCACACAGGACGGAACCATTATTCTCTCCTTCCACTTGCCAGTTATTTGAATGAATTCATAAATGAAAAATGGTCGACTTTACATGATTCTCACTTCTGTCTGGATCCTTGCTTTAGGTTTCTATCTAAAAATACTTAATTGGCACATTAAGGTATCTTGAAAGAATCTCTAACGAGAGAAACCTTAGCATATCCAGCTATCAACTTAAATCTTTTTAGAATGTTATCAAATAAAGTGGCCTCTGTAGCATGGAGCAGTTCCATGTGTAGTAAAGGAATTTTTTTCTAAGTGTAGTGTGACAAAAACATCTATCCGTCCAAAAGCAAGTGAATAGCTTCTGGAGGAGTTGTTGTTTATATCTTTAACAGAGGGGAGATGTCATGAAAGTAAAGGAAAGGTAATGGTGGAAGAAAAGTGCTATTGGTCCTCCTTTTTATATTCTTTTCATACCCCACCCCACCACAATGCAGAAAGGACAACACGTTGTCATCTTCTATACATCTGTCAATAGTTTGAGTGAAGTTGCTTATGTCACCATTTGTCTCCCAGGTTATTGACCTGATATTTTTCAAATTCAGTAACTGCATACTATCTATAAATTAAATTGAGTAAGTGTATTTCAGTGTCAGACCAAATCCTGACTTGAATATAGTGGTTATAAAAGATCACCCTTTCCGCGTACATTCCCTTTATGCCCTTGGCCACTCTAAATGGTTCCCATAAAGCCTGCTATAGCCTAAGGCAGAGTAAAGTTACACACCTGAGGTCTCCGGAGTGAGGAGGGGTGCCTATATGCCTGGCTGGACTGCCTGTTGAGGAGTGAATTTTTAAAAATACAGAATATGTATGAAAGTTCACTAATTAGCTGGAACTTTTGCAAACCAGTTAGTCTCACTGATCCCATTTTCTTGAAAAAGAACACAAGAAAGGGGCTAAACACATGTTAGTGAAATTCATGGTAAACTGAAGAGAACTCAGGGGTCGTCCCTGTCATAGAAAAGATATTTTGATGTTGTAATGTGGTTTCCCTGCCCTTTCCATGTAACTGCTAGAGAACCTCATTAATTTAGAATTAAAGCATTTCCTTAAACTATGCCACAAAACAGCTATAATGGACTGTGGAAAGAATCAAAATTAATGACATAAGACTAGATCCTGTTAATCGTTGAGAGAATACATATGGTTGGTAGAACTGGTGGCATTTTCAAATACCTGACTACACTCCTGACCTAATAGAATCAGTGTTGGAGGATGAATTTCCAAACAAGACTTCCTTTCCATAGTTAAGAAAAGATGGCTGTCTGACTGCAGGATACTCTCCGTCCTGTCAAAATCAGGATCTGCTTCAGCCCCTTGAATCCTAAAGAAGCCTCATGACACTGGAAGAGAGCTAACGGCCTTTGGAAAAGCAGCTTTCTAGAAAAAGAAAGAAAGGAAATGAATCTTAACACCATATTTTAAAAATCTAATTTAAGCAGTACATGGTATAAAATGGCAAGAAAAAGAAAAGATCCAAGAAAACCTTGCCTTTATTTCACCTGTATTTTCTTATCAATTTCAATGTATCTTGTTATTGCATTTTTTGCAAATGAATTTTATTCAGTGAATATGTGGAAGTTTCTTGTGTGCTTTTCCTAGACTTTTTCTTTTTTTTAATATTTCAAATACTCCCTACATTCTTGGAAATGGTCTACTGATTTGCTGGGGGCAGTCTTGTACATCAGTGCAATATTTTTAAATAACTCATTTCTTTCATTCCCTGTCAACTTTCTTTCATTTTCTGCCCATTTTCTTCTTCAGACCATTAAAGATATTGCTATTCTGTCTGCTTTCCCTTGGGACATTGGGGCAGAGAGGGCTCTCATAAGAACTTGTAAACACTCCTCCTGAGACAATGCAGATTGTTCCTTTTTCTGAAATGCCACATAGGTTCCACTGCTGTGCAGACATGTCCCAGTTTCATAGAGTCCTCCTTTCCTGCAGCTCAGCTCCAGGGAACGGTCGGCCTGTGGCAGAGTCTGAAACTCAGACTACCGTGAATGCATGTTTAGGTGGAAAGGGAAATACAACAGGGGAAGGAAGTGAGCAGGAAGCTCTCCTTACTCACTTGCAGTGTACACCTCCAGCCAAAAGACTTGTCAAAGTAGATGTACGTTGACTACAGATGGCAACTCAGGGATCTGTGGGATTAGCTAATAAGAAAAGAGTTATAGGGAATCATTAATTTCTACTGTTTGTTTTCCTTATCCTTCCCACCCCTTCATTTAAATTTCAGAAGACTGTTCCATCATTCACTACATCTGTGCAAGCAAATATTTTGTTTTGACCTGGTTAAAGAAAAATTCCTTGGTGTGCTTATAAAAAGTAAACATTTCTATCTCTATGTAATTTCTTTTGGAGTCTGGAGTTTGCAGCTTCATGACACTTACAAGGGATTAAAGAATATAAAACTGGGGCCCCTGGGTGGCTCAGTCAGTTGAATGTCCGCCTTCGGCTCAAGTCATAATCCCAGGGTCCTGGGATGGAGCCCTGCATTGGGCTCCCTGCTCAAGGGGGAGCCTGCTTCTCCCTCTCACTCTGCAGCTCCCCCTGCTTATTCTTGCTCTCTCTCTCGCTCTGTCAAATAAATAAATAAATTTTTTTTAAAAAAGAATGTAAAACTTAGACAATTATAAATTGAATTTGAATTTTTAGTCAGCTTAATTTTCAGAGTTCATCTGCATATCAAAGTCAATGAGGTAGAACTTGCTCAAGTTATTCAGGCTACATTAAGATAAATGAGGATGAATAAATGTGTCTACACTTTTGGCCTCAGTCAAATTTGAATAACTTAAGTTCTAGGTAGCCTTTAATAAATATCAAGAAACTAACAACTACCTTCCTATTAAGGAATATGATGCATATATGCCAATGCCTTTTCTGGCACAACTTAATGTCCTCTCAGAGTTTGTTTTGTTTTCAAGTTTTACAGTTTCAGTTACTTTTAAGAGCTTATTTTGCCATTGTTGAGTGGTGAAAACACCTCAAACTATGGCTGACCCTTGAGCAATGCAGGCAGGGATTAGGAGAGCCAAAGTCCCCACCCAGTCAAAAATTGGTGTGTAACTTCCGACTCCCCACAAATTTAACTACTAATAGCCTACTGTTGATTGGAAACCTTACTAATACCATAAACACTCTATTAACACATATTTTATATGTCGCATGAATTCTATACTATTCATACAATATAGTAAGCTAGAAAAAAGAAAATGTTATTAAGAAAAGCATAAGGAAGAGAAAATAGATTTAGAGTACTGTACTGTATTTATTTTTAAAAAATCCGCATGTTAGTGGACCCATGCAGTTCAAACCGCTGTTGTTCAAGGGTCAACTGTATTGTCAATTTTGGCTCATTAGAAAGCTACTGTTTCTTTTGACACAGAGTAAAACAGAGCATGGACAATAATTCAGGTAATTTAATCAGCATAGACAGCTAATTTATGTAATCCAGCTCCAGAAATCCACTTTGAGGCAAATTATCTGTATTGACTGTCAACACTCATCATATTAGCAAGGTTTCCCACTTCACTTTGTATTGAGAAGCCAAAAAGATTTATTCAGTTTAATTTGGGTAAGAATCCCACCAGAATACTTGCATCCTGAGCCCACAAACAAAACCCTGCGTGCTCCACACTGCTCCATTCCCCTTAGATGCAATGTTTCAGATACAGATATATCTATCTATCGATCGATCGATCTATCTATCTATGTATTTTTTTTGTAATTCAGCCTACCTGAAAAATGAATCAAAATAGACATGGCATAGCATCACCTTTTTTTTTTTTTGAGAAGAATAACTTAGAATTTTCTTTTCTTCCCCCCAGATAAAATAAATGTCTGTATTTGTGGCAAGCAGCCATCTTGTTAACTTGGAAGCCATCTGCCTAAAGATAAAAAAGCAGGATGAGGGTAGCATCAGTGTGTTCTGGGGGTGGGGAATACTTTGTATGTAGTCTCATTGGGGGTTGTTATTAAGGAAAAAAACCCAATTGTCTCATGGCCCTATTAGTACCATTGCAGTGCTTTAACACGGGCACTGTTGGAGGTAATGAGCATGACAGCTGTGGATTACGCAATATGCTTTTCATATATTTTGAAAGATGGTAATGTTCTGTGCTTTGAGATCTACTTGGTTATGAGAGAAAATCTGTAGCTCTGTCTCAGGAAAGGATAAAAGGCATACTAGTCCTTTTTTTTTTTTTAATCACCTTTTCTTCCTTCTGAGAGGTGAACTTATCAGAGGCTGGTATTCTGAAGAGAATCATTATGATAAAAGGAACTGGTCAGGCATTGCCATTTAAGTTCCCCTCTTTTAGCATGAGTTCCCACTAACCTAATATAATGTACTAATGTATTCTTTTGCAGCTGGATGAAGGCTGGTTGGAAGATGAAAGGAATGAATTCTTAGAGGAGTTAAACCTGGAGATGCTGGAAGAACAGCATAATGAAGCGATGCAGTGCACGGCCAATGAGGTGGAGCAGGTAGGACCAACGATTTGAACTATATCATTTGAAATGTTGCTAGTTTTTTTTTTCTTAATACATAACCATAAATGGAGAAAAAACAAAAAGAGTTTGATCAAACACCTCTGTAATGGTAATTTTTTAGAGCAGATGGGCATCTCAAGTGAAGCAGAGGGAATAAATACATTTTTTTTCTATTAAGATCTTTCTAGCTTGGAAAGATTTGGGACCATTGTTGCCAGAGTACAGTAGGATTCAAATGTTGACCGAGGTACCGTTCGACCTAATTCAGAAACTTAACAGCAAAAATGTGCATTGCTTTTCAATATACCAGCTGGAGACAAACTATATTTCATGAGATAACCTCTCTCCCCAAAATTAATTTTATAATTTAAAATATTAATGTGTCTATTTGAATATTTAGGCACGTATAAGATGATGATGACATGATGTAAGCCATCAATCTTATTTATGTTTTTGGTATCGTGGTCCTACCTATATACTCTTCAACAGGAGTCACTTTATTTGAGATCACTGATATCATCTCGCCTTAGGGTCACATAATCATTCAGCCAAAAATGCTGAGCTCCTCATATATCCCAAGTATCACACTTGATCCTGAGCATACAAATTAAAATGAAAAAAGTTTCTGCTCTTAATTAATTCACTGCTAGTGAAAGATTATACAGGGGCCTGTGGCAAACTGAGTCTTGGGATTCTTTTGTGATTGTTCTTGTTCCTATGGGATAAAGACAAGATCAATATATTCGAGATTTTTTTTATGTTGAATTCATGTCAGTCATCTGCCTGATATAATTTTATGAACACTTCTGCTGTCAGTTTATTGATTTGGTTAATTATCACCCTGGTCTCAACATGAATCCTTAACACATTCTAAAAGATAGCTTTTTTGGTGTTTTGGGTTTTTTTTTTAAGACAGTTTTAAAAATATCCTGGACAGCAAGGCTTAGGGACATGAAGCACAAACCTTCTATCACTTTACCAAGTTGCATGGTGGAATATGTTGCCATGCTAGCATTCCATAACAGAGACGTATGCGTGTGTGTATGGGCACGTGCCTATATATTAAATAAATCGTTATATTGCAGACTGCGGTGTCAAAGCCATGTGCGCTAGTCTCTGTCCTGAGCACGGATGCTCACTGGCCACCTCACAAACAGTAGTTCATGCTCAAGAGCGATGCTGCTACTGTGGGATTGCTTTTCAGTATAGGTGGGACAGATTGAAATTTTTATGGACGACTTCAATGCTGGCCACAAATAAAGATACTTTTTGGTGGCAGCTGCTGGTTACAAGCAAGAAAGTCCTTGCTCCAGGCTTTTTCTCTCTTAGATACAAAATGTGACCTGATACAGAATTGACAGGAGGATGTTGGAATAAAGAAAGAAGGGAGAAATCCTGTCCAGGTGAAGTGATGTGGTGTCAAATGCTGCCTACTCATCAGACATAATACAAATGCTTGGTCTTTTGAGGTAACACTAGATGTCGCTGAGGTTAGATTCTCATTGTGTGGAAATTTTTCTTCAGCATGAGACTGAAAAATGATAAGAAGTACAGAAACCTTTAAAAGTCCTTTGCCCTTATAAACAATAATACTACATTAGAAATGTCTTGGTAGAAGCATTGCCTGTCACCATAATATTATCTTAGGGAAATAATAAATGATAGAGTGCCATTACATCAGACACTAGGAATTCTAGGTTTGGGAATGGAAAACCCTTTTTTATTTTCACACTTGCTCATAAACTGGTGACTAAAGAAAGGGAAATTCGATAAAAAAAAAAAAAAAACGTATATCCGTACTTCAAAACCAAAATCCATATACACATTAAAGTTTCACTTTACATACCCTGTCCTTGGTGTTAGGGCTGCTGTTGGCACGTTGTGGAGCAGCTCCCATAGCATAGTTTGTCTGCGTCCTTGGCACTCCATGTAAAAATAAGATTAAAAAAAAAAACAACTAGTCTTCTTGTATTTTTAAGCTCATTAAAGATATGAAAAATATAAATGTAAATAATGTAGTGTATCAACTCAGATGTCCAATATCAATAATATACTCTGGGGGTTTATGGTACATGTGAAGGTCACCACACTGGATCCTGTTGTCAGCTTATAGCAAGGAACATACAGATATACCAAGCACTCCACTGTTAGTTACAATTACTTATTTAGAACATTATTTTTTTATCAATATGATGTTTAAAATCTCAGCATATTTTCAACAAATGAGGAAAACTATTTGAGGGAAAGACTGGGAATCCTTAAATAATGTTATACATTGTCATGTTCTCTCCTCTGCAGTTTATGTTACGTTTGTTCTGCCTCTGTGGAAGAAAATAAAGCCATTTTCTTGAGAGACTCTTACACACCTGTTTTAGAATAACTTTTCTCATGCATTCTGTCCTTATTTAACACTAACAGGCTTAATTATATTTAATTGTATAATTACATCTGCTAGAGGAAAATATACACATAAAATGGTGAGTAAGTTTACACGTAAAGGAAATACAATGTAGAAATTGCCATGTAGACTAGTATACGATAAGTGATGGAGGAAAAAATAATATTACCCTCTTCACAGAGAAAAAACAACATATGCATCCTCTTAGGACAGCAACAGTTAATTGTTCTGCATGAAAGCCATAAACTACCAAGGAATAAAGTTTACATATGAGTGTGTGTTCACAAATATGTCAAAAATATATTTTTTTTGATTTTATGCCCAATCAGTGCTGCTCCGATTTTCATGAGAACTGTCACTTTACTCTGAGTGGAATAAAATTCACCTCTGAAGAAAATGACCAGTCGAGAGTAGAAAAATACTTTTAAGTAACCCAAAGCAGTCCTAAGATGACTTTGTTGATTTTGAGCAACGTGATTTGGAGACGCACTGAGGTCAGGGCACACATATACAGGATTATGGCATCCTGAACATAGAAGAAATTCTGATTCTGGGGGATGGCACTGACCTTTTCTACCTCCCCCTGGGTCATGAATAAGCTGAATCCATCTGGGATTAAAATTCCTCATCAATAGAGAGAAGGACCGAGGCTCCAGTACTAACCAATTCCTGAAATCCTGTGCTGTCTGGCTTACCATTACCAGTGTGTTACTAGATCAGCAAAGTTTCTTTTGAACTTAAAGTTCAGGGGAAAAAAATCTTCATAATAAGGTGATGCGGCTTCAGCCCTCCAGGCCTCCAAACTGCAGAAGACCATTTAGACCACGTGCCTCACTCATCCTGTTGTGTGTTACCACCTCAGAGACCCATAAAGTCACCTCATTTACACACCTTCATGCCAGTTTCCCAAGTAACAGAGAACCTTAAGGTAAGAATCATTCATTTAAATGAGGCCTGTGTTATTTATCCCCAAGTCAGGTCTCCAAGCAGTTTTGGTTTTCTTTATTTCACTTCATGAAAAGTTGCCTTGAGCAAATTGCCTTTATTTCTGAAATGGTTAAGGATACTAAAATTAGAGCAGCTTTCTAGGAACCACACCTTTGCCAAGAAGCATCGTTTTTTTCAAGCAAGTTTTGCAACAACTGGTGTTTTTCCAAAATAATCGATTTCCCTTGATCTCTCAAATTTATTTTCTCAGCCAAAAAAACAAGAAGAAGAGGAAGGCACAACAGACACGGCGACATCGTCCTCCAACAACCATGAGAAGGACAGTGGGGTGGGGCGCACGGATGAAAGCTTGCGGAATGATGAGAGCTCAGAGCAGGAGAATGCAGCTGAGGATCCCAACAGCACGTCTTTGAAGAGCACGAGAGAGCTGGGGCAGAGCCAAGACACTCTAGGAAGCGTTGAACTTCAGTGCAATGAGAGCTTCGTGTCTGGCGAATACGTTGACTCCGACTGCATTGGCAACCCAGACGAGGAGTGTGAAAGATTCAGACAGCTCTTGGAGCTCAAATGTAAGATTCGAAACCCTGGAGAGTATGACCTGTATTACTCGAGCAGCACAATAGAATGCCATCAGGGGGAACAAGAAGGTGTGGAGCACGAGCTACAGTTGCTTAATGAAGAACTAAGAAACATTGAACTGGAGTGCCAAAATATCATGCAGGCTCACAGGCTCCAGAAGGTGACAGACCAGTATGGAGACATCTGGGCTTTGCATGATGGAGGATTCCGGAATTATAACACCAGCATGGATATGCCACGGGGAAAGCTAGATGACATCATCGAACACCCAGAGAAGTCGGACAAGGACAGTTCTAGTGCTTACAACACAGCAGAAAGCTGCAGAAGCACCCCACTCACTGTGGACCGTTCCCCTGACAGCTCCCTTCCAAGAGTGATCAACCTCACCAATAAGAAAAACCTGAGAAGCACAATGGCCGCCAATCAGTCTTCTTCCGGACAGAGCAGTAAAGAGTCAACCTCCACCAAAGCCAAAACCATGGAACAGGACTGCAGCGTGGAGGGCAAGGAGAAGATTTCAGAAAGCAACAAGCTTTCTGATCAGGAGAAAACCAGCAGTGAACACATCCCTTACCTCTCTCCTTACCACAGCTCCTCATATAGATATGCAAATATCCCAGCGCATGCCCGGCATTATCAAAGCTACATGCAGTTAATTCAACAGAAATCTGCAGTCGAGTATGCTCAGAGCCAGGTGAGTTTAGTGAGCATGTGCAAGGAGTCTCAGAAGTGTTCAGAACCCAAGATGGAATGGAAGGTGAAAATCAGGAGTGACGGGACACGGTACATAACAAAGAGACCAGTGCGAGACCGGATTCTGAGGGAACGTGCCTTAAAGATCAAGGAGGAGCGCAGTGGCATGACGACGGATGACGACACCATGAGCGAGATGAAAATGGGCCGCTACTGGAGCAAAGAGGAGAGAAAGCAGCACCTGGTTCGGGCCAAAGAGCAGCGTAGGCGCCGGGAGTTTATGATGCGGAGCCGCTTGGAGTGTCTTAAGGAGAGCCCCCAGAGTGGCAGCGAGGGCAAGAAGGAGATCAACATCATTGAACTGAGTCACAAAAAGATGATGAAAAAAAGAAACAAGAAAATTTTGGACAACTGGATGACAATCCAAGAACTGATGACCCACGGGGCCAAGTCTCCTGATGGCACACGAGTTCATAATGCCTTCTTGTCAGTCACCACTGTATGACTGAATGAATGGGATGCAACTGATTTTAGGAGGGTGCTACCAGTTTGGGTAGAGTATGATTGCCTCGTTCAATGTGGCGTTTTTATATATATTTTGTGACTCTTTATAGTTTAAATTTTTTGTAAGCAAAAATACCTGGTAATTTTTCATTTGTTTTTCATATACTGGTGTCTTCTTTTTGGCCGAGATCTTTCTTTAACTTGTGATATATTCATATAACTCATTTACATATATTAAAAAAACAAGCAAAACGAAAGAAAACAAAAAACTTGAACAAAAATACCGAGGAGCCAATTAATTTCCTATTTTAATGTATCTATTGTAAGTTAAGATCTGGATTTATTTCTCTAGTTTACTTATTTTCTACTCTAAAAACAATTCAATGCCAAAACATTTCTATGCTTACTTCTTGGCATAATAAGTATTAAGTCAACCCCATTAATAAATCATGTGCCACATCTTGTCCTATACATAAAAACCACCTCTTTTTAATATCCCGTTGTACATTTAACACCTAAATGGCCGTTGTCTATGTCTCAGTAAAGTGTAGGTGGACAATCTCCCTGTGGTATGTAGTGACATTGGTCATGTAGCTAGATAATTGTGGTAATTGTGACAATAAAAAATAAATTATTGATTATCCTTAAGAAGAGTTATCAAGGAATGTTTTATTTTCATTGTCCACTATGGTTACCAGATTTCAAATTAGTTATATATGTATACTATTTAGAAGACTCCTAATTGTGGATTATAAAATGTGTACATTTTCTATCACTTTTTTTCCAATAAAATTGTCTTGAAATACTTCCCATAGATCATTGTGTCACATATTCTTGCCAGGATTCAATCAGATAATATATGTAGAGCATCCAACAGATGTTACCTAAACATCCGATAAATATAAGTTCACCTCCCCTTTCCTGCCACCCATGAAAGGTAAAGCCAGGAAAAATTTAGGAAAGGACCTGGAGAGGGGATCAGTGAAGGGTCTGAAAATGTTTATAATGGCCCTAAGTATATTAGTTGGCTTGGGCTGCCATAACAAAATATCCTAGACTGGGTAGTCTAAATAGGAATTTCTTTCTTACGGCTCTGGAGGCTGGGAAGTCGAAGATCAAGGTGCTGGCAGATTCGGCAATTGGTGAGGGCTCTGTTCCTGTCTTGCAGATGGCCACCCTCTCCTTCTGTCCTCAGATGGCAGATACAGAAAGGAAGCTGTCTGCTGTCTCTTCTTATAAGGGCACTGAACCCCTCATAAGAGCTCCACCCTCATGACTCCATCTAAACCTAATTATTTCCCAAAGACCCCATCTCCAAATACCATGACAATGGAGGTTAGAACTTGTTCAAAATATGACTTCTAGGGTGACAAATTCACTCAATAGCACTACATGCATTTATTTAGTTGATCATTTGGGAATAAATTTGGGGGAATCCTCTTTTTAATAATTTCCAGCCTAGTCAACAATAAATGCCTTCTATGTCAGTTTATGAAAAAGTGAGATTGCTAGATTATCAGATATATTCTTTAAATCTAGCTTTTCATCATAAAAACCATATATATGTCAATCGTGGTGCCTCCAGAGTAAAGGCCAAATTGGCCTTGTACATGCAAACATGAGTTTGATCACATTTTCATTCAACCCAAGAGATTGTTGGAGACACAATGGAGACACAACATCTGAATATTTCTGAAGCTACTTTCCTGTTTAAAAACAAACAGTGTCTTCTTATTAGCTATTGAATCAGACTCTGATGCCTTGGCCTTATACTCCAGGCCCTTCATTCAGTTGCCCACTTTGCCCACTGCTCCTCCTTTTCAGGTCTTCTCTGAGTTTATTCCTGGCTTCCCATTTCCACTCTAGTTATCTTATACTATTCTCCTGTCTGGGGTTCCTGTGCCAAACTCTACACTTCCCTTAGGGTGTAATCACATAGACATTTTCTCTTTGGAGCCTCTTTGGATGACACCAGATTTTCTCAGCATTTTGGCATACACTGTGATGCACCTGCGGTATTGTTTTGCCTTCGTTTTTTTAATCCTGTTATTTGAATCATACACATAGAATGTATTGTCTCCCTGCATGGATTTTGAGTTCATGGAGTTTGGCCCTTGTGTCCCCCCTCTGTCTCTGTAAACCTCTGTAGAATGCCATTTGAATAATAATGACTGCTAGTTGAATTAAATTATTATATTCATTTATCTCTCTCCTCCACATCTTGGTCCTTTTGTTACTGTTTTCCTTACTCTTCTACCTTTCCAAGTTCTTATCTCCTGAAGGCTGTCACATAGATGGAAAAAAGTGAATCTTAATTACATACAATGAAAAGCTCAGAAATTTTAAGATAAGTGATAGTAATAGCAATCTAAGGCAACTGAAAATTTCATCACTTCCAACTTTAGCCATTATTAATACAATCACTCAGACTACTATGAATGCACCTGGAGTTTTTAAAATAAGAATGTCTAACTTAAAAGCTCAGTTCTTTCCTGACCTAATGCCTGTGGTTATTGTTTATCCTCTTGACATAACTGGGTTTAAATATTCACTGTATTCAAATTACTCCTATAGATAAATGTGATTTGGAACCAACGTGTAGATTCTTCCAGAAGAAACATGGACACATCTCACAGAATGCAGTGTTTCCAAAGTTACCAGTTTAATTTTATTTTTATTAAGGCCAAGTGTTCTTGCCAATTTTTTGAAAAACTATGATGTTGGTATTTTTCATGTCTGTGTTTATACATTCTACAAGTTGAGAAATGTGTTTTTCAAAAATCAGTGAAAATCGGAAAGTGTTATGTTTTTATCTTTCTACGTAACCTATCTTTGTGCTAAACATGTTTTTTTAGTAAATGAATAATAAATCTGTTGCTCAGAAAAGAAAAATAATTGGTTATATGTGGGATATTTTACTTCAGAAGAAATATGTGAAGGTAAAGAAGAAAAATATTTTACTTGGACATACCTTTGAAATTCCATATTTTATTGCTTTTTATACTCAAGATGTGACAGAAATTGATGTTAGGATCCACATGTGAATGACCAAGGGGGTGGAAAGGAATGCATATTTGATGGGTATTTCTTTGCTACATGCCACGAAGAAGGCTATCGTTGCCATCTTCTTTTGTGCAGATTATCCTTCTCTGAAGGCATAACGTGGGCTGAGGGAGGGCTCCTCTAACATAGCCTTTCTGCAACTACCTACTGATTTAATCCATGTCTTATTGGTGTGTCAAGATCTTCTACCTGAACACATTCCTTTTATCCCTCCAATGAGCTTCTGCTCTCTGCTTCAAATTCTTTGCTTTGCGATGGGTGCCATTGTTCACCTGCTCTTTCATGCTTATCACCTAAGTCTGCTTGAATTTCTCTTATATCTGGTCAGTCACAAAGCAGTGTTATTTTTTCTTTAAAATGTGTCAAGTTATCTTCAGTACCCTAAATCACCTTTGGCTGCACTGTCACTGTTTTGTGCCTAATAACTTCTGCAGGTCTCTGCCTGGTCTCCCTGTGCGCCCTTTCCCATCTATCCTACATATGGTGGCAACACCTGACCTCTTAAATGCCACTTTCCTCACTTGCTTAGGTGCCTTCAGAGTCTTTTCCTGAGCATGGGATACAACCTGAGTGCCTGAGACTATTATCTAAGGACTTCCATAATTTAACTTCAACCTGTTTTCCACCTGATCTCCCATTTCTCAGGAGGGACTTCCAACTCAGACCTCAGGAAACCTATGCCTGGGGTAGATGAATAATTTGATGCTCCTTCAAACTAATATTCTTTAAATTCTAATTAAATTTATTTTCTATTAATTTATTATGCTCTTATTTAATATCCATTATTTTCTATTTCTATTAACAATCATTAATATGACTGATATAATATAACTAAAATAATAGCGTCATAATTATTATTAAACAATTTTTATTAATTTTCAATTAATAAAGAACACTGCGACAGGTTCACGGACTAATTCACTTCTACACTTGATCTTAGCCAAAAGGCCGAGAAGGCATGGACTAATTCACTTCTAAAAAAAGAAAAACAGTTAAAAAAAGTTTCCTCCAACAAATTATTTCTCACTTATTGGAAGGTTTGTTCTTTTTTCAGTTTTCTATCGTTCTTTTTCAAAATGTGTGTCTTTGGAAGTATATTAAAGGACTTGGACTTGAGATAGAACAAACCATTTCCTCCTATAAATATGCATGATACGGTTTCAGAATTTCAGTGAGTACTGACTACAGGAAGGCGCTGACAAAAATAATTGACCAAGATAGTCACCTAGTGAGGAGAACTTTGAGATTTTTTTTGTTCTTTTGTTTTTTTGCTGTTTCCACTCAAGTGGGAGGCCCTTTCCAGCCAAAGCAGAGCCAGTTCACACGGCCACCCCACTATGCTTTTGCTTTAGTCAGACATGCCTCCCTGTAGTTTCTCAAACACACCATTCTCATTTCCAGCACCACTCTTCGCTTGTTGTGTTTTGCGTGTTAGACAAAACCTTCTCTTTTCTCCTCGGTCATTCCTCCAGCACTGTTTCTTTTCCCTCTTCCCATCTCTCCAGGAGACCTGCCCTAACTCTTGCCAAGCAGCCACTCTTATTTCTAAACACTCATAGTTGGTAGTCTTAACATTCACTTGGCTTTCTACCCAATAATGTCGAATAATTTTTTTCCTATAATGTGTCTGTCATGAGTATAATGTGTTGCACAGTTAGTCACCATTGCCACATATGTCCTTCTGGCATTTCTTCTGTTTTGCCAAATAGCAGCTGCTCAGGATTTTGGGTGCCATGCATTTTTTTACACATCCTAGTCAATGGTGTTGTATTGCAAAAAAAGCGTTGCATCTGGGTTCACAGGCCATCTCTAAGCTAGAGCCCTGCTTGCTATTCAGTATCCCACTACATATTTTTAACTTATTAATGTCCACTGCTTACTTTCTGCCTCCCTGCTCTGCCATTTGCTAGGTTTATATTCACAGGCAAGTTACTTAAGCTTGCTACTGCTTTGGACCGTGGAGATCATTATAGCCTTTTTCATAGGTTGAGAATTCTGTGGGTTAATACATATAAAGGAGCTAGATAAGTACTGGCACAGAATGCGCACTCAAGAGATGGTAGCCATTATTTTTACTTATAGGTGATGTGTATCACGTGTGGCTGATATGCCATGAATTCCACAGCTACAAAGCCCTAGATTCCGGACGCAAACTCATGATAATCTGCCCCCAAAGTTTCTCTACCTTCCACTGTTTCCAGCCTCCCCATTAAATAAGAATGGACATTAGAGTTAATAGCAACTTGTTCATGAAGCTCCATAAGTTCTGCTCCAAATGGAAGTTCAGACACCTGATACCATTTTCTTTGTGTCATCAAATGTGATTTCTTCTCTTTGTTCTACTTTACCAGTTAGCCTATTTTTTTAATTGCATGTTGTCTGTGGTGGGGAATTATGATGGCAAATTTTGGTTTTGTTTCAGCTAAGCAGTATATAACTACATTCTGCATCAAATTTATTATCACCCCCTTTCTACTGGGCTGCTTGCCACGTCCACAATCAGAAATGTGCCATTGTTGTAAGGAACCTCTTGATATCCATTTATGGGACTGTCACTAGTCTTTACAGCCTGGTATTTTAATAGGAAGCATAGTCAATTCTACCTATTCAAACCTAAAATTCATTTGAATAAGAAATCTAATAAACCAAGACGTTTATTTCACTTCACCTCTGTGGTGGTGATAAGAATAGATTTAATGGGATGCAACTGCCCAGCATATCTTGGAATATTTGTCAGGCACTCTAGAAAGCAAAGCCTACTCAAATGTTTCCATACATCGGCCCTACCCTGATGTTCTCATTATGGTAGGGTCAGTGAGTATAGCATAGATTGCTATTTGTGTCCATTTCATTTAGCCTGACTTCTTTTTTTTGAAACAGAGGACACTATCAGAAAATCAACTGGATGGAGGACACAAAAAATAGAAATGGTGTAAAACACTTAAAGAAAGGAAATGTGTTTGGGATCCTACAATGTGTAGTGTGTTAGGTGCTTTACATGGGTCATTAATAAACTTCTCGTCTTGAGGAGAGGAAGTAGGAGCACCTGAAATCTGACTGTATTAAGAAATCAGCACAGAATCATGGAGCCAGTGAGGAACACAGGAGGGTTAAGAGAAGTGGGGGCTTCTTCCTTGGCTCCCATCACCTTAGGGAAGCCCTCTCTGCCCTCAGAGCCCTGCATGATGACTCACCCATGGGACAGTTCTCATCATTTCTATGAATCTTAAGCAAGTTATCTTCCTTCTTTGGGTCTCCATTTTCTCATCAATGAAATGATAATATTGGAATAAATGATCTCCAAAGCCCATTTTTTCTAACATTCTAAAAATTGGCAATAAATAATAAAATATTTTATTCCAAATTTCCTTTTGTTGCACCCATACCACAGTTTGTTATGGAGCTATCTTAGGTAAATTTCATCATCTGCCTCTAAAGCAAATAAGGACATTTTCAAAAGTAAAAATAAAAAAGCAATCCATTGGTGTAAAATAATGCCTACACACTCCTTCCATTATTCACCAAAAAAAATTTTTTTAAGCCATTTTCATGATGGCTGCCGCCCTCTGAAAGACTACATATGCGTGGTACATTCTAGAACATCAAGGAGTCGCGTTTTAGAAGAGAGACCTAGATCTGCAGAAGAATCTTGTATATTTATAGAGAAGATGGGAAGGGGATGGGCTTGTGTACCATTTGGATAAATCTTGGCTTTGCAGATGAGGGTACAGCCTGCTGACATGAGAATGCTTGTTGAGGGGCTACATGGGGGGAAGCCGCCACGGGTCATCTAGCAGACACATTGGCTGGTTTCTCACACAAGCTATGGCTGGAATTTAAGTTACGAGAAGGGTGGGAGGACTGGAGTTTAAGTTACGAGAAGGGTGGGAGAATTGGGCAGGAGACAGGTCATGAAGAGTTTCACATGCAAAAAGTTGGGAGAAGTTAAAGTGATCAAATTTACATTTTAGAAATATCCATTAGCAATTTAGCCCTTGTATTGGGTGCAGAAACATTTGGAAGAAGGACAACCAGTGAGGAGGCTATTTGTTCCACTGACATGGGAGAGAAGAGAGAAGAGCTTGAAAAAGGGGCCAATATGAGAGGATTTGACAGATGGTGGGAACTAGAAATGTAGATTTAGATGCAGTTTAGAGATGCAAGTAAAATACAGAACCCCAGATAAATTCAAATTTCAGAAAATCGGTGAATTATATTTTAAATGTAAGTATTCATTGGAGACATATTAAAAATTATAGTTCATCTGAAATTTTCATTGAATTAGGCATCCTGTAATTTGTCTGGCAATCCTATTAGGAAAGTAGAATAGCCAGGTCTTGGGAAATGACAGGATATAGAATAGGAGATAAGCAGAGGGAGGAAGAAGTTGAGGATATTGTCCAGGTTTCTGGTTATATTACTGAATGAATGATGGTACCACTCAGCAGAACATACTTAGCCTGAGAACGATGGTCTGGAAGAAAAAGTAAACAATTCAGTCTTGGGTATGATTTCAAGGTGCCAGTAAGACAATCCAAAAAGAAATGTCTAATGGACAATTTAAAAAGCAGATATGGAGACACCTGGGGCTCAGTCGATTAAGGGTCTGCCTTCAGCTCAGGTCATGATCTCAGGGTCCTGGGATTGAGTCCCATCACACATGGGGCTCCCTACTCAGCGAGGAATCTGCTTCTCCCTCTACCTGCCCCCCAATTTGTGCACTCTCTCTCTCTCTCTCTCTCTGATAAATAAATAAATAAATAAATAAATAAATAAATTCTTAAAAATAAATAAAAGCAGATATGAAATTTAGAATAGGAGACAGGGACTGGAGGAATATGTTCTGGGGGCACCAATCATACCATCCACTGGTTTTCGTTCTTTTACCTAGACCCCTCTATGGCCACAAAGGTCTGGTTATCAGGAGAGGAACAATGAACAGAAACCTAGTAAGTGTCAAGGAAGTGAGAGATATATCAAATTTTCATTGCCTTTTTCCTCCTGTGCCCTGGGGAGCGGGGGGTGGTTTGCACATGTCATATCGCTGATTCATTAAAAGTAAAATGCAAGAGCATCCCACTCACATGTCCTCCCAGCTCCTCTGGAGCCACTTTCAAGCCTGGAGAATGGATTTTAGAAACATCCCCAATAGAATCTGGGAAACACCCCATAACCAAATGCTTAACTATTTCTTCAGTGAAACATATGACCATTTAAACTATAAATAACTCCAAGCAACTTCAAGTCAGATTTTGCAACCCAATTATTTATGGAAAAAATATTTGGTGGTCAGAGATTTATGAATTTTAGATTTTCACTTGAAGGATTATGATCTTTATTTACATCACTGATAGCATAAATGAACAAACCCTTTTTACTAATATAATTCCATATTAATCCATAAAGAATTTCCTCTTTCGTTTGTTCACCTCCTTTTTAAAGGGAAGAGTATTACATTGTATTGATATACCATAAATGTATTCATTTATCACCCATTTATGTATATTTTGATTGCCTCTAATCTTTAACTATTGCAATCAATGCCTTAATTAATAACCTTATAAATATATCATTTCCTGCACGAGTGAGTACATCTCAGACAAGCTTCTAGAAGTGGAGTTGCAGGGTCAAAGCGTAGGTACATTTGTGATTTTATGGTTACTATCATAAATACTACCCTCCACAAAAGTGGTACAGTTTCAACTCCTACCAACAGAATGTAAAAGGACCTACTTTCCCTCCTTCCCTGCTGTGACGTTTTGGGTCTGTTTGCCTCCCCGTGCATTTCCCTTCCCCTACTCTGCAGATGCCCTTGGACTATATGTCCAAGCTCTTGTGTCAGCTGGGCTCAGTCAATGTAAGCAATGACAGGAGAAAGGAGGACGGGAGGAAGGGAAGGGAAAGCCATGGCATTTTCCCTCTTCAGGGAAAATCCAGGTTTTGTGCAGCGTCAACATTCAGAGGTTCTAATTTAAAAAATAAATCTTAAAATTATGAGTTCAAGGGCACCTGCGTGGCTCAGTCAGTGATGCCCAATTCTTGGTTTCAGCTCAGGTCATGATCTCATGTTTCATGGGATCGAGCCCTACATCAAGTTCTCTCTTTCTGCCCCTCCCCCGACTCGTGCTCGTGTGCCTGTGCTCTCTCTCTCTCGCTCTCTCTCAAATAAATAAATCTTTTAAAAAATTATGAGTTCAAAATTAGACACAAAAGTAAATATTCATTAGAAGGTAAAAAGAAAATACAAGCAACTACAAATTTTGTAAAGTTTACAAATATCACAAAATTTTTAAATTAAGATTTGATTAATTATCTGCCAAACATATATGTTTAATATCTATTCCTTCTGTGTTTTGGCTACCTACCCTTAGATCACCTCTTTACATGACAATTATTTTGTGATTATTTGTATAGAGAGAATAGAAAGATAATTCAATTTTTTCTTTATCATAGTTGATTAAAATTTGATTTCTGATAGTTTAAAACATTTCATCTTTTGAACCTGTATTGATAATGTCAAATAAATTTTTAGGATTATCTAAAATTTGGGAATCCTTTTTCAAGTTTCTTCCATACATGAGCTAAAAATCTTTGAAAATTCTACCCTAGATTTGCTTCTAACTCTGTATATTTTAAAGCTTGTTTCTCCTCCATTACTCCCGTACTTTTCCTGCCAGGAAGTGTAGGACAAATTCACAACACAATATGAGCTCTAGCCCTTCTCTTTTGCATAGTATCGCATGGTGAATTAGAATAGAGGGTATTTCTACAAACAATTCCTATGCCAGGACAGCTAGAAATAACCTAATATGTATATAACAGAAGTAATTATGTCACTTACCTCTTTGGTCTGAGCCTCAAATATCAATTTAGTCTGAACTCCAAAATGTCCACGGCCCTTCTATCATCACCTGACAATGAGGGGAAATGTGAAAGAAGGTTGAGTGAATAAAAAGCAGTAGTCTTAACTGACGACAGTTACCATATCTTAATTTTACAAAAACATGTGACCGTGTGAACCGACCCCCTGAGCCTCTCCCAGGGTCTTGGAGAACAGATGAGTGACACTGAAGCTTAACCTTCATTGGCCTCTCCTGCCTCTCTACCTTCCACGGCTACAGCTCCCAGCAGACAAGCCAAACTCGGCTCTAGATTCCAAGGGACATCAGCCAGTGAACACCCATAACACCTGTCCAGGAATGATTGTGGCATCCCACTATTTCTAATTTCTAGATTATCTCATTCTTGACTTTTGCATCTCCCTTGATGGTTTCCCTGTGTTAAACTCTCTCTTACATTTTTATCTTTTCAATTTTATTTTTATTTTTTAGTACATCGTAAGTTTTTAATGTAGTGTTCAATGATTCATTAGTTGTGTATAACACCCAGTGCTCATCACAACACGTGCCCTACTTAATACCCATCACCCGCTTACCCCATCACCCCACCCCCCTCCCCTCTGTAACCCTCAGTTTGTTTCCCAGAGTCCAGAGTCTCTCATGGTGTCTCCCTCTCTGATTTCTTCCCGTTCAGTTTTTCCTCCCTTCCCTGTGGTCCTCCATGCTATTCCTTATGTTCCACATATGAGTGAAACCATATGGTAATTGTCTTTCTCTGCTTGGCTTATTTCACTTGGCATAATCTCCTCCAGTTCCATCCATGTAGATGCAAAGGGTGGGTGTTCATCCTTTCTGAAGCAATTGCTATTCTCCTGCTTTGACTCTAACCAATGTTGTTCTTGGTACTAGATAATGGTCCCAGTAAACAGGCCCCCACATAAGATTCTAGAATAAAGTTACTTTCCTGTTTGTATGTGAACATATTCATGCCCTCCTTGAAGATGGAAAATGAGACCTTAGTAATGTGGTCATGCAGTATATCACCTGTAGTTGCTTAGGATTAAGTACCTGTCCAAATCATTATTTGAAAAAACCAGATAGTTGCTAAGTTGCTCCACTTGTCCACTAAGGGAGTGTTGATTACAAAGAATGTGGAGTAAGGTAACTACTTTTGACAGCATTAGGGAACCTATAAGGGGGAAAATATTTGGAATGAAAGCCTGCTTTTAATAGAGACCCATCTATGGCCATCAGAAATAACCACTGGCAGTCTTACGTGTCCCTTACTGAACAAACTAAGCTTCAGAATATCTATGGCATCCATATTTCCCTTTCAGGTAGTTTTTTAATTATTTACTAATGACTTATATTTTAAACTTTTGTACCAAAGTAAAATACATGTAGAAAACTCTATAAATTATTACAAAATGGACCCACCTGTATAATCATCAGATAGAACATGGCCAGTACTCCAGAATCCATTACCCCTCCCTCCTTTCCAACTGTAAACACTGTCTAGGCTTCTAACACTACAGATTAATTTTGCTTATTATTGAAGTTTGTATAATGAGGGTAATATATTCTTTGGGTCTGGCTTCTTTTATTCAACATTTGGTTGGTGAGGTTGATCCATAATGTTAGGTATATTTGTAGTTCATTTTCATCACTGTGCATATTCTGTTGTGAGATTACCACAGTTTTTATATATCTGTTCTATAGTTGATGAACATTTGGGTTGTTTCCAATTCCTGAATATTACAAATAATACTATGAACATTCTTGTATACATGGCACAATCATTTCTGTTGGGTATATACCTAAAAGTTGAATTACTGGATCTTAGATTATATATGTGTTCAACATTACAGATATGAAACAAGTAATTATAACAATTTATATTCTCACTGGCAGTGTATAAGAATTCTCAATGTTCTGCATAATTACCAATGCTTGATATTTAAAAAATTTTTTGGCAGAATTTATTTCATTACAGTACTAATTATTCATGCCAGTTCAGAGCATCCTAAGATTATAAGAAATACATATTTTTAGTAAGTACACAACTCAATTTGGTGCCCAACAATTTTTTTAAAAAATGTCCCTTTATTGTTCTTTCCCTATTTAAAAATTTTTAGCTTCATTGAAATATTCCAATTGGCACACAACATTGTATGAGTTTAAGGCATACAATATGATAATTTGATACATGTATATATTGTCAAATGATTACCACAATAAGGTTAATTAGCACATCCAACACCTCACATAATTACCATTTTTTGTGGTAAGAACACTAAAATCTACTCTTTTTGCAACTTTCAAGTATACAATACGGTACTGTTAATTATAGTCATCATGCTGCACATTAGATCCAAAGAACTTATCCATCTTACAGCTGGAAGTTTGTACACTTTGACCAACATCTCCCCATTTTCCCCACCCCTGAGCTCCTGGCTACCACCATTCTGCTCCATTTCTAAGAGTCTGGCTGTTTAAAATTCCACAGATAAGCAAGATCATACAGTATTTGTCTTTTTCTGGCTGGCTTATATCACTTGGCATAATGCCCTCAAGTTCTATCCATGTTGTCACAAATGGCAGGATTTCCTTCATTTTATGGCTAAAAAAATATTCCATTGTGTACATATACCACATTTTCTTTATCCATTCATCCATCAGTGGATACTTACATTGTTTCCAGGTCTTGGCTGTTATGAATAATACTGCAATGAGCATAAGGATGTAAATATCTCTTCAAGATAGTAGTGATTTCATTGTCTTTGCACATACAGTTGACCCCTGAACAACGTGAAGGTTAGAGGCACCAGCCTTTTGACTCCTCAAAACTGAACTACTAATAGCCTACTGTTGACCAGAAGCCTTACCAATAACATAAACAGTCAATTAATACACATTTTGTATGTTATATGTATTACACATAGTGTTCTTAGAATAAAGTAAACTAGAAAAAGGAAAATGGTATTAAGAAAATGATAAAGATAAAATACATTTACAGTACTGTACTGTTTTTATCAGAAAACAATCCTCATGTAAGTGAACCTGTGCATTTCAAGTCTGTGTTGTTCAAGGGTCAACTGTATACCCCAAAGTGGGTTTGCTGGATTGTGTGGCAGTTCCATTTTTAGTTTGGGGTGGAACCTCCATACTTTATTCCATAGTGGTGCACTAATTCACATTCCCAGTAATAATGCACAGGCGTTCCCTTTTCTCCACATTCTAATACTTATCTCTTGTCTTTTTGATGGTAGCCATTCTAACAGGTGTGAAGTGGTATCTCATTGTGGTTTTGATTTGATTATTAGTGATGTTGAGCACTTTTTCATGTATTTGTTGGCCATCTGTATGTCTTTTTTGGAAAAATGCCTATTTAAGTTATTTGCCTATTTTTAACTGAAGTATTTGGTTATTTGCTATTGAATTATAGTCATTTTTTCCCCATAGGTCACATTCTGGTACTGTGAAAACCCATATCCCTAACCATAGCTAATTGGACCAGAGGGTGGACATCTAACCCAAGGGCATCCAAACTGAAGGCCAGCCATATGACTAAGAAGTGATCTGATTTGGCATATAAGCATTGTCCAAACAAGAATAATGATCAAGTGGATCAATCAAATTTGCTAAAAACTAGAGCTGGAACTTTGGGGAGATCATCAGTTACTAGCTGATGTATGCAGACATGCATAGAGAAAGAGAGTCTTTATAATGGTGAAGAACTAGAGTAGGGGTTTATGCATTCTCAAAATAGGAAAATCTTGTGACTATCTAGTTGCTATCTCCATAATGCTTGACTATTGCAGTTCATACTGAATTCATACTGATTCATGATGAATCACCATTATTATACCAACCTAGGAAAGTTTCCATTTACTGCAACCAGAAGAATCCACCTAAAACAATGTCCTTCTAAACCTCTTTCTATGCATATGCATGATTTTTTAATAAAATCAGATCATATGATACAAACTGTTTATGTCCTGATTGATTTAATGATATATTTTAAATATCTATCTGTGTGTATATGTAGCATTTTCAGTGTTTAGAGTATCTATTACATGGATAAACCATAATTTATTTAACAGTTGCCTTTTTTCCCTTTCTTTTATTGTTTGCTGCTGGTATAATAAATAATGATTCAATAAACATACTTGTTCATATACCTATATATACTAATTTGATTATTTCCTTTGGATGAATAACCAGGAGTAAGCCTGCTAAAGAATGATGTCGCTTACAAGACTTTTGGAATTATATTCTTAAAATATCCTCCAGAAAGTTATTAACAATTGCATTCCCTACAACAATGCATGAAAGTGTACAGTTGTATGAAAAATAAATAATTATTTGCTTAGGATCTCATTATCTCTGAGGAGAATCTCCAGTTGTAGTGACTACATTTGCCAAGGGAGGCCTATTACTGAGGGAGCACTTTGGAGGCAAATGGGTCTATTGAACATGAACATGCTAAGTGACTGGCCAAATTTTCAATAATTTGATGGATGAAAACTTGCTAGAGCCACTGCTTTCTACACACTTTTTGGCAAAAATAGTATACACTTCCAGAGGGGTAATCAGAGTTTCTTTCATATGTGGGTTTTGCTTTCATACGTAGTTTGAAAGTTCTAACAAATGTTTACTTTCCTTCCAAAATATATTTCTAAGTCATGGAAGATAAAATAAGGCATTGTTAATATAATGATATTTCAATTGTGTGAGTATATATGTATACTCACATATATATATATGTGAGTATATACATACATATATGATGATATATAATATATATCATATATACCTATATATATATATAAAAATATATACATGGACACACAGAGAAAGAGAAATAAATATTTGTATAAATAGTATATGTGTGTGAAAGAAAGAGTGTACATTTGATAGATCTAAGAGGCAAAGCAAAATGATGGCAAGTATACTGAATTAATAATCAAAATACTAGACTCCACTCTCTGCAAACTTTGTGAACTTGAGCAAATTATTTGACCTTTAAAGGGTCAATAAAATAAAAATCAAGCAAAGGATATAGTCATAAGAAATGAATCAGGCATATTAAAAGGAGACTAGAGCTGTGAATTTCTTGAGAGGACTTAAAAAGTTCCAATGATTTAATTTGCTATCTATGAAACTTACGACTTAAGTTGTCTTCTAGGTGACCTGACAAAAGCCATATGTGATGGCTGACAATCAGCAAGAAGATCGAGGTTCAGTCCTGTGGTCCTATCGTGTCATTAGCATTACTCAGGCATTGCTGAGAACTGACTTCTCAGTGAGAATCCTGTCAAGAAGGCTGAGTGAATCTTCAAGACTACCGTTTGAATTTAGTCCTGAAAATGTTAAGAAGCATGTAAATAGAAGATCCATTCATCTTCTTCCCAAATGAGGAGTCATACACTGGGAATTAAATTTTTATGCTGGAAGACAAAAAGGTTGACACTGTCTTTATGATGGCTGGACCTTCTTTGGCAGGAACTGCAGGAAAAAATGTAAGTTGGAAGTTGAGCAGTCAACAAGCTCATGAAATTCACTAGAGATCAAAACAGTCCCTTTTGGCACTTTAAAGGCATTCCTCTTATTTTCTGAGGTTATTTAACCTTGCTGCCAGTCTCAACTGTGCATAAATATTTTTGTGGCTTTGAAATCACCATCTTAATGGCATATAGATGCTATACAGTGAGCAATATGAAGTGTATAAATATTCATATCAGTCAAGATGCTGTCACAACTTGGACAGGATGGAATCTCCCAAATTAAAATATAAAAAGGATAATTCCACTTCCCCTCCCCTTTTGTCTTTGACTCCATGGTTAAATGAATAGTGAGGATAAAGAAGTGGACCCTGAAATTCATACCAAGTTTCAGGTGTAAGAAATTAAAACTAAGGACCAGTTCAACCCCGACAGTTTAATTTACTTCTCTTAAGATCTTTAATACCAAACTTATCAGTTCTCTCTGTTAGGCATTAACTTGTTAAATGAGTCTTAATTATACATAAGCAGATGGAGATTTGAATTAAAATTACCTTACACTCGAGTGGCTTTAGTTCATTATAACATATCTTCCTCTTAATCATTTAGGCAGTCTCATCATCTTTCATATAGAAAGTTATTAAAATATTCCAATTTCCATATTTCTTCAGATACAGCCACCATTAAATGGCAAGTAATGCACATTAGTAGGTGACTTATACCATCCAAGAATTAGTGAATTATTCATGTCAGGAACAATTTTTGTGCTTTTCTGTCATTTGTAGCATTTTCTTTTAAATACTTTATATTTACTTGATACGTGGAACCTCACCTCATTTAACTTTAAGTACCAATTTTAATTCCATTCCATTTTCAAAGGGATGATGAAAAAGGACACCATCAGCTTTATATCGCACTTTGGCTCATCGGAGTCCAGAAAGCGGGGGTACAGGAGCTAGCTCCTTGAAAACTTCCATAAAAGGATCAAGACCAAGTACTTCATTACATCAGCCTTCAAAAAGATGGCTGCATTCCAACCCAATGTACCCATGAAGAAAACACGATGCTTAAAATGAGCTCCCATGTTGCTAAATACTAAGAAACATAACTCAGTAGTAATCTTACCCCTGGAAATGAATGTTTCTAGACTTAACAACCAAACCTAAGATTTTTTTTTCTTCAAAGTTGCTAAAAATATCAAGGCAAGACTGCCCAGATATTGTCCGAAGGTCAATGACTCCTGTGTACAGTAAGACTGACTTAGGCCAAGTAGTAGCATTTTCGTATTCCTGAAAGTAGGAAATTTACAGCTATTCCTTAGGAACCCTTCTGAGAAAATTTCAAAGCCAGACACTGCCATGCCTTCCTTCAGAAGTAGAATTCCCCTTAGGCTGTTATTTTACCCAAGTAGCCAATCAGTATCCAATAATGTTCTGTTCCAGAGGCATCCCTGGATTTACAGGCAGCAGTGACAGTGGCAGCAGAATCAAACCAGACAGCTGACAAGAGTGGAAGATCCTGAGTCTTGGCTGAGTCATCAAGGCAAAAGTTCAGTCAGTCTTGTCAAGCATTGTCATATTTTATTTATAAAATGAAGCAGAATATCACCCTTTATGTTTGACAAAACTCAGTATTCAGCACAATTTCTTCTGCACCTCTCAGACTGTGTGAGTGAAGACAAACGAGCAGTCTCAAACCCACACCTGTTATGAAAAGTAGAGTAAATCGGGCCTGAATTGCTCGGTGAGTTGTAGTAGCCTCCAGTAGGATCTCAGTAATGCCATATAAAAGAACAATGATTCTGAGAGACTACTTCTTCTAATGAAATGAAACTTTCTCTAACCAGCCGGCAAGAGTTATGCTAATTGCAGCATATTAGCAGTTTGATGTCACGGCTTGCTAACTAACACACATTTCTAAAGGAATGGAAAGTAAGAAGTCACATGTATACCTTAAAAGCAAATATCAAGCAGGTAAGATGTAAGAGAGGCATTCATCCCATTCTGCTTTGTTTCTTCAGAGCCTCCACTTACTTATAGACGTGCGTGCGCGCACACACGCACACACACACACACACATACACACACACACACACACACACACACACACACACACTCTTTCCTCCAGTCCTCACGGAGAATTGTTTTCTAAACAGGCTGGGGTTTTTTGTCCTTTTTGTATTTGTTTATTTTCCCTGATCTCATACACTACTGATTTACTTGAAAAACAAATATATAAATGTCATGTGTTCTCAAATTGATCAATAATTTTTAGAGGCTTTGAAAACTGTCCAGCCTGGACTGTTCCCTGCCAAGGGTGGGGATTTAAACACGGTCACTTCTCCACTGAAAGCCCATATACTGTTCGAGAATCCTCCAGTCAGCTCATGCTCTAGACTCCAACTAATTAAGTTTTCGGCTGCTGCCATTGAAAGCTTCAGTCAGGTATAATTAAAACTGAGCCGATGACAGCAGTGGCATTTGTCAGAATCATCCAGTGGTTCAAATACCAGTTCTGACAGAAATGTCAAACTGATAGCACTCTCCTCTTCCCAGTGCATGCAAGGGAAAAGCAGGGAGGACTTTTATTATAAATGCTTGGCTGATAACCTTTTTGAATCCCAGAACACCAAATGCCTCACATGAAATTTCATTACCCTGGCAGAGAGAATTCAGCTCAGAGATGCTCCCTTCTCATGGAGTAAAGCTCAGTATAACATGATGGTCTTTACTTCTGTTGGGTCTTTTAGAGAATTCTGAAATATACAAACAACCTCACAAGAGGTAGTCATGAAGAAAGGAGTATTTTGGTCATAGAGGCATCAGTCCCCTAAGTGAAAATTTTCTTAAAGCTATTATCAATCAAATGTCTAGATACATTGTTTGATTTGTTTCAGTGATAAAAGATAAGCCAAACTAGTGAAGGAACCATCCTGAAAGGGGAGAAGCCACAAACCCCCAACACAAACCATCACTGACTAATTTTATGATCTATTACCTAGCATAGTTCTTGGTAGGACTCAGCGTATGTTTGGTGAGTTAAAGAGTGAATGAAAAAATCAGTGAATGAATATCACACACATTCTGAAGAACACATTTCTACAACACCAAATGAAAGTAGTTGTAGGAAGATAACTTGGTGATTATTTATGTATAGAGGGGAGAAAGACGAGAGATGGAAAGAAGTGATTTGTCTTCCTTCTCATTCTACGTGAGTACATGGTATTGAAGATCGGATAAAGTAATAAATATAAAACACTTTCGTCAGTCTTATGGCCAAGAAGATAATCACTACAATAGCAAATATGAAATGGTTAAGTTGAAATGCTTGAGCTATTGCATCTTAAAGATTTAATACTGTACACAGGGAACATCATGATGACATATTTTTTTCACCTTGTGATACATTTCTTAGTTGTATCCCAAGAAAAGGTGTTGTGTTCTATGAAAAAGATTTTTAAATGACAGCCTTTGCATGTGGACATAAAGCTATTAGAGATAGGAAGGAGAGATGAGAGAAAGTCGCAGTTGTAGAGAGCTACTATCCAGATAAAAAGTCACATAGTTACCGATATGCCTGGCACATGGGAGACACTCAATAAGTACTTGTTGGCTAGTAGAAAGAAAACATAAAAACAAAAAGGAGGAATTTGTTTAGAGCAGAGCTCAGTAAGCCCTTAAAGAGTAGAAGGTGAGATCCTAGGTCATAGATGGAAACAGACAGGTGATAACTAAACCACTCACCATGGGATAAAAACAAGAAATGTGGAATGAAGAGAGAGAAGCACTGACAAGAAGGGAGGGAGGGAGAGAATAATTAGAGCCCTATGCTAGGAAGTAGAAACCTTTGAGAAGTAGCCAGTGAAAAAATTCTTAGTGATCAAAGGGCTGAAGGACTTTTGAGAACAAGGATCTCAACAAGTTTTAAGATGTTTGCTTTTCTATGCTTTCAGATCCTCAGTCAACTGCAACCAACATCAGTTAAGGTCTATCACACACATTGACTAGGGGAGATTAAAGCAGGGGACCACATCTAGTTTTATATGCAACAGAGAGAAGTGAAATGTGAGTAAGATCAAGAATTCAATGGAAGCAGAAGCCCAGACCCAGAAATAGCATGAGAATGCAAACTTCTGGGAACTTATGAAATATTAGGGCAGGAACTGGATTTCTTCAAAACACAGGAGAGTGTTGAGTCAATTGTGTGTAAACATAGGCAGGGTGATTTCAGCGAATACCTGGGTTTTGCACTCAGTAGTTTAATTGAGTTATTCTCTCAATTCTTATGTATTTTTCATAGTCATTCATTTAATGGCTCCTCACCCAGTATTGTTATAAATCAATGTTTCCTAAAATACTTTGCAGGAAAGACCAGTCCCTTAGTATATCAGATATCTTTAAAAACAAAAACAAACAAACAAAAACCAAAAACAGTTGGGGGAAGGTGATTTCAATTCCTTTGTTAAACTAGTTTGTGGATGCTAAAATGACCAAAATAACACATGATTCTTCACGGCAGAGTTGCTATAAAAGTTTTAAGTATGCTTATCTTCAAAAGACCTGTTATATTTAGCAGTGTCACCTAAATATATTCAAATTGAACTATTTCCATAGAACATCTTAAAATACTCATCAGCACGCTTTGAGAAATATTGGCCAGTATTGGTTGAACCATCCCATGAAAAAGAGATTAGCCCATTTGGGGCATGGATGCCTTTAAGAACACCTTGAAAGTTTTAGACTACCCCCCAAAAGGCACCCCATTCATACACAAAGAAATATACATAAGACTTTGAAACAGGAATAGGGAGTAGGAGATCCTAAAAGTCGGAGGATTTTTAGATATTTAAGGGATATTTATTATATAAGTATGCCACAATTTATCCATTCTACCTTGAAGAACACTTAGGTTGTTTATCCAAGAATAATGTTGTTTATCAAGAATAATGTTGCTATGAACATACTTGAACACATCTTTAGATTCACAAATATATATATATATATATATTTCTGTTGCAAAAATTAAGTGTAGAATGACCAGATTATTATAGAGTATACACATATCTTCAACTTTAGTGGATACTGCCAAATAGTCTTTCAAAGTCGTTGAACCAATTTGCACTTCCACTGTCAGTGATAAGGATTTCATACACTCTTCTTGTCAATATCTTTGGCAACACTCCATATATCACTTGATAATGTCAGTTATTTTTATTTTAGCCATTCTGGTGGGTATATAAAAATGTATTACTATGGATTTAATTTTTATTTTATCAATAAGTAATGAAATTGAGCACTATTTATATGTTTAGCAGTCAGTTGGAATATCCTCTTTAGTGAAGGGCCTGTTCACTAGTTTTGCTTATGTTTTCTTGTGTTTCAGCATTTAAAGTCCCACACCTGAGAAACCCCTCAGCCTGGGTGACTTGGTTGGTCACTTTAATTTCAAGACCAGGTCTAATGTTTCAATCAGGTACATCTACACCTCTCTGTTTTGCATTTCGTTAGAATGTACCAGGCAACAACAAAAACATAGTGTCTTTTGATAAATATAAGTTCTAGTGGTATGTAATGTAATTTATCAATCCTTTTATTTGTAATTTGTGATTTACCAGTACTGTTGAAATCAAGTCATACTCTATGTTATCTTTCAAAATCTTATTTTTTTTATCTTTTACATTTAAATCTGCAGTCTACCTGGTATTATTTGTCTATATAGTGTGAGGTAAGGATCAAGTTTTTTTTCTTTTTTTTCCCATAAATGTATCTGACAGATTGATCATTATTTGTTGAAATGAGTATACTTTTCTTAGTCTGAAATACCACTCTTTATATGCAGGTCAGTTTCTGGACCCTATTCTTTCTACTGGGTGGGGAGGGACTCTATTCTGTCTACTGCCCACTTGTCTGTCCTTGTACCAAGATTACACCATCTTGATAATGTAGCTTTGTACATGTTTATATCTAGTAGATCTAGTATTATAACTTGGCTTTCATTCTTCAGGGTACTCTTGGCTTAACTTGTCCATCTGCATTTTCACAAAAAAGTTACCTTCAGCTTATTTTCTGACAAAAGAAAAAAAAAGTCATGATTTAATTGGGATTGTATTGAATCTGTCACTTTGTAATGGCTTGACCTCTTTATAATATCTGACTTTCCAATTCATGAACATGGTATTTATAGTTCTTTTTCAAAAGCTTGAATTGGACTTATCCTAGGTATTTCATATTTTCACTGCCTTTGTGTATCATTCTTTTTTTAAAGATTTTATTTATTTATTTGAGAGAGAGTGGTGAGGGACAGAGGGAGAAGGAGACTCCCCCACTGAGCAGGGAGCCTGACACAGGGCTTGATCCCAGGATTCGAGGATCATGACCTGAGCCAAAGGCAGACACTTAACTGACTGAGCCACCCAGGCACCCCATGTGTATCATTCTTTAACTTCATGTTTTTTTGGATAGCATTTTGCTTGCAATGGCAAAACTAATTTATTTTTGTATATTGATCTTATATCCAGTGACCTTGCAAAATTTGTTTATTAATTATAATACTTTAATTGTAGATTCTTTTGGATTTTCTATGTATATAATTATGATGCTTACAAATAATGCCAGTTTTATATCTTACTTTCTATCTTTTACACCCTTTGTTCCTTTCTTATTTTTTGCACCAAATAAAACCTCCAGTACAATGCTAAACAGAATAACTGTGGTCATCCTTTCTTTGTTCCCAACCTACAGGGAAAGTTTTAAATATCTCAGTATTAAGTAATGTATTTGCTATAGATTTTGGTTTTTTGGGGTAATCTTTATCAGACAGGAAAGTTTCTTTCTATTCCTATTTTACTAATAGTTCTTAATTATAAATAGATGTTTAATTTTATCAAATGCTTTTCCTACGTATATTGAAATAATCATGATTTTTTTCATTTTATTTACATGTTATATCAAGTGACTTTCAAATGTCAAAGGAAACTTGCATTCCTGAAATAATATCAGCATGGTCTTGAGTATTATCCTCTCTGGACTTGGCTTTGTACTGGCTTTGCATGTATATTCTTTGAAAAGATTAGTCTGTAATTGTCCCTTCTTATATTATTTACAGGATGTGGTATGAAAGTTATGCTGCCTTCATAAAATGAGTTGAGAAGTGTTGACACTTTTTTTCTGTTCTCTGGGATATTATTATCTAAAACTGACATTATTTCTTTCTAAAATGTTTACTAGAATTCAACAGTGAATACATTTGGACTTGGAGTTCTCATTGTGGTAAGGCTTTTATGTATAGATTCAATTTATTTAGTAAATATAGGATTATTTCTTCTTCAGTGTGTGTAAACTGTTTTTCTAGGAATTTGCCTAGCTCAATTAAATTTTCAAATATATTTGTTTAAAGAACATCAAAACATCTTGTTATATTTCTTAATATCTGTAAGATCTATTGTAATATTCCCTTTCATGTTTCTCATACTGATAATTTGGGCTTTCTTTAATCTTTTTCTTCATCTGTCTTGCCAGGAATTTATCAATTTTATTATTCTTTTTGAGAAACCAAGTTTGTTATTGTTAATCATCTCTATTATACATTAGTGGTTTTTTTAAGATTTTATTTGTTTATTTATTTATTTATTTATTTATTCATCAGAGAGAGAGAGAGAGAGAGAGCACAAGCAGGGGGAGCAGCAGGCAGAGGGAGAAGCAGACTCCCAGCTGAGCAAGGAGCCTAGTGTGGGACTCGATCCCACGACTCTGGGATCATAACCTCAGCTAAAGGCAGACGCTTAACTGACTGAGCCATCCAGGCATCCCAATATACATTAGTTTTCTTTTCCCTCCTTTTTTCTTTGTGTGTGGCATACAAGAACCATTTTATTATGCTCACTGATTATGTGGATCAGGAATTCAGACAAGGCACAGCGGGGATGACTTCTCTGCCACCCAGAGTCTGGAGTGTCACTGGGAAGACTCAAAGGCTGAGGCTAAAAAATTTGAAGGTGATGCTGTCACAAGTCTGGAAGTTGATGCATACTGTCACTTGGGACCTCAACTACAGCTGTTAGCTGTCACATCTACATGTGGCCTCTCCTTGTGGCTGGTTTGGGCTTCCTTACAACATGACAGTTGGGTTCCAAGAGCAAGTGTCCTAAGAGAACCAGGTGGAACCTATGTTGTCTTTTTAAAAAATAACAATTTTACTAAAATAAAAATCACAATTCACAATTAATTTGTTTAAAGTATGCAATTCAATGGTTTTTAGTATTATACATAGAGTTGTCCAACCATAATTAGTCACCATAAACACTTTTAAAACATTTTCATCTCTGCAGAAAAAAAAGATATTAACCATTTTCCCTGACTCTGCCCATCCCCAGGCAATGAGTAATTTACTTTCTGTCTCTATGGATTTGCCTATTCTGGACATTTCGTATAAATTGAATCATATAATATGCAGTTTTGGGGTCTGACTTCTTTCACTTAATTTTCTTTAAGATTCATCCATGTTATAACATGTATTAGAACTTCATCCCTTTTTATGGTCAAATAACAACTCATTGTATGGGCATACCACATTTTATATAACCATTCATCAGATAACAGATATTTGAGTTTCCAATTTTGACCATTATGAATAATGCTGCTATGAACAATCATATAGTCCAATTGTAGACTACATTTTCATGTCTCTTGATTATGTACCTAAAAATGAATTGCTGCGACATATGGTAATTTATGTATAAACTTCTGAGGAACTGCAGATTGCTGTTGTTGTTTCAAGATTTATTTATTTATTCCACAGAGAGAGTGCAAGCATGTGAATGGAGAGAACCCTTAAGCAGACTCCCTGCTGAGTGCAGCGCCCCACTGTGGCTCAATCCCATGACCCATGAGATCGTGACCTGAGCTGAAACCAAGATTCAGAAACTTAACTGACTGAGCCACTCAGGAGCCCCTGCAGATTGTTTTTATTTTTTTTTAAGATTTTATTTATTTATTTGAGTTAGAGCAAGAGTGAGCGAGAGCGAGTGAGAGAGAGAACAAGAGAGCACAAGCAGGGGGAGGGGCAGAGGAAGAGGGAGAAGGAGGCAGATTGTTTTTAAAGTGTCTTCACAATTTTACATTCCTATCAGCAGTGCATAAAAGTAACATTTTGTCCACATTCTTGCTAACACTTGTTTTCATTAATCATTTTGCTGCTTGTTCTATCAATTACTGAAAGAGAGGTGTCTTAGAATCTCTCTCTATGATTGTCTCTGTAACTTTTTCTATCTTTAGCTTAATTATTGTTTCATACATTTTGAGGCCTCAAAATAATCATTAACTATTAAATTGATTAATGCTCTCCCTGGATGTGCGCATTCACATTCATCTTGAGTGAATGGAAGTTATAATACACATTATTGACTTATTAGAGTATAATATAACTTATTACTTCCCAAACAATGGAAGGAGCTTAGAACATTTTAACTCTATTTACCCATCTTCCATCCTAATGTTATGGTTCACATGTATTATTTCATTTATTTTTAATAGTTTTAATCAATCATTATTCATTTAAATCTATCCACACATGTACCCTTTTTGTTATTCTTTATTCTTTTTTACACCTCTATTCTGTGTCCCCATATAGCTCTCTTTGTATTTACTCTGTTTTGGGATCATGGCACTTCTTGAATATGTTGCTTGATATCTTTCATTTGCACAATTTTCTCATGCTAATCCCTCAAATTTTTTTTCTCCCATTCATTCTCTCTTCCTCATTTTCTCTATCTATTCCTTCTATTTCAATTACATATATGGTAGACTTTTTCTTGGCCTCCCATATGCCTCTAATGCTCTTTCCTGAACTTCCCAATCTACTGTCTCCACTTTAGTCAAGATATTTTTTTCTGACCTGTATTTCACTTGAATAATTCTCTCTCCTGCTGAATCTAACCTGCAGTTAAACACACCCATTATCTCTTAATTGGGAGTATTTATTTGTCAGTTCTGTATTTTCCATTTGATTCTGGGGAGGGTATATTTCTACTCTTTTCTGAAATTCTTCACCTTGTTATATAATTTCTGGGACTTATATTAATCACACTCATTTTAAGACTAATTACTCAAAAAATCTTTATTTTCTGTGGAGCTGCTTCTATAGTTGGTGTGTTTTTTCTCTTGGTTTCTAGTCAGTTTCTACGTTTTTTATCTTGTTTTTTATTCTGGATGTATATTTTTTGTGAAAAACTACAAAAGAACTTGAGGTCCTGGATAACGGCTCCAGAGAACATTTACTTTAGCTTCTTAAACTTAGTTCCAGGAAGGATTACTTTAATATATTTATGGATTTAGCTGATTCAAGGCTGAGTCCTTTACCTTTCTTATTCTCACTCTATAGACTAGGAGTTTAAATGAAGTCCTTTAATTAATTCTATGGATTCTTAAAATTGAAGACAGTTCAGATTCTAGGCAGCTAAAAAGAATGACAAGTGCCCACCTAGCATATTATCTAAAAAGTGTAAAGTCTAGGAAAGTATGCATTCTACCAACTCTTAAATACATGTCTAGTTAAATGTATATAAACTAATTTGATCTGTTCAGAAATAACTTACCAGTGATTGTCTTGATGACCTTACACATTCATCAAATATGTGACTCTACATTTTATGCTAAAGGAATGATAGAAGATTTTCTTGTCATTTTTATTTTCCTAACTGGGAACCCCAAGTGATACAGTTGAAACAGAAAACAATGTACATTTTTTTTTCTGGACTGTAAGCAGCTGAAGAGTATCAATAGGGTCTAGAGCAGTAAATACTAATATTTTGGAAGGAGATATGGACTCTTTTTTGGAACCAATGAAAGCTATGGACTCTCCCTCCAAAAAGAGAAGTATACAACCCATATTTACATTCAACATTATGGGTACAATTTTAAAAAGCTTAGCGCCCAACTGGAGCTCATGAGTGAACCCAGTATTCAGAATTCCTGCTCCAAGGGCACCTGGGTTGTTCAGTCATTAAGCTTCTGCCTTCAGGTCAGGTCATAATCCCAGGGTCCTGGGATCGAGCCCCGCATCGGGGTCCCAGCTCTGTGGGAAGCCTGCTTCTCCCTCTCTCCTCCCCCTGCTTGTGTTCCCTCTCTCACTTTCTCCCTCCCTGTCAAATAAATAAAATCTTAAAAAAAAAAAAAAAAAGAATTCCTGCTCCAGAGGGGAGGTGAGGCGAGGAATGGGCAAAATAGATGAAGGGGATTAAGAGGTACAAACTTCCAGTTATAAAATAAGTAAGTCATAGGAGATGAAAATACAGCATAGGGAATATAGTCAATAATATTATAATAATGTTATATGGTGACAGATGGTGACCACACTTACACTGGTTAGCAATGAGTAATGTATAGAATTATCTAATCAATATGTTGTATACCTGAAACTAGTAAACATTGTATGTTAATCATACTTCAATAATAAATTAAAAAAACAAAAAGAGAATTCAGAATCTAGAACAAAGAACATTTATTCTTTATCTTTAAGAATGAGTAAAAAGATAAAATGTTGGAGTTTCATTAAGTGCTTTCTTATTCAATACTTTTCAATCATGTATGTCACAGGACACAAATATTCCATATTTGCCTTTTATTTTACCAGAGAATTGACGATTAAGAGTCACTGATCAGAGAGAGGGAAAAAACTGACTTAATCTTTAGATTTTAAAATGTAATGATATATAATAATAGTAAACATCAATTTTGCAAGCACGTACACTGAAGGAAGAACACCTTCTTTCAAAGAATAGGAGGGTCAGGGGGTTTGCTCCTGACCTACAGTCGCAGAGTATGAGCATAAGGCTATATCTTGTTCATAGATAGTTCTTGTTAGGTCCACACAGTAATTTCAAACACTGAAATTGGGAAATTTCACGAAAAAAAAAAATTCTGTCTCCTCTTAAACAGTCAGAAGATTCAAGACACAGTTGGTCCATACTTTGATGTAGCAACAATCAGTGCAGCTGAGTAGCCACTGCGTGTTTTCCCAGTTCGGTGCAATCCTCAGAAACACCAGCTTCACTGTTTCATGCATTTCTAGTACAGGGCTGGCCTTAGTAGGCACTGGAACATGTGACGCATTGTGGTCAGCCCTTGCATAAATGAATGTTGACCCAGTGTCACAGAACACTCTCTGCTGGGCAAGCCTGTCTTGCCCATGTCTGTTCTGCCTCTAAAATTATACCTAGCTTCTTGACAGGTGTTTCCAGACTCATACCATTCTGTCTGCATTCATCTCCACTCAATTTTTTCCAGATAACTTCCAGCTGACCTCCCACCATGCTCTTCCGAGGAAGAAAGCTTCCTAAAAGAATGCAGGATGAAGGATTGTGCCTGGACTGCTAACCTCAGGGTTGACAACCTCTGTGGAGTTCCCATTTCTCTAAACCACTTTTTCTTTCCTTGTTTTATTTTTTGTTTTTTTTAATTTTGACCTTCATTAGAAAGGTTAGTGCACTTCATCGGGACACTTAGCATTGAGAGTTATGTCCAAAGGACTATATTTTTAAGTGAGAATGTCTTGGAGATCACTGTTAGTATTTGTAGCAGAGCTGGGTCAAAATTAACATATTACAACAGCTTGTGTCAGCCTGGGTTGCAAACTTTCCACAAGAAAGGGTAGGCCGAAAGGTCACACTCATCAGCTCATACCACAGAGATTTGCAGAATCCTAAAAGATGATTTCTTCCCTTTACACATAAAAGTCACTGACTCCTCTGGCTTCAGCCACCACCCTCTCCTGTCCATACACAGGACTTCCATACACACCACTTCCCACGCAGTCCACACTAGTTTCTATCCCCTCTATTTCTGTGAGTTTGATATGCTTGGGTTAGTTTCTAGCTCAATTACATACGTGTTACATGGTTCTACATTTTGTTTGTTTGTTTGTAAATGGAAATGCATATTTAAAACCTCAGAGAACCCCTAGCCCAGACCTTAGCTATGACTGTGGTTAATAACAGATTTCTCACTCACGATGTCATCTGGGATCTGTGCCTGTGGCCTGATGTGCTAGCTATAACACCTCTTTAACACCTCCCTCCAGTATGCAAATACCCCAAGAAAAGCACTTTCCTATTTCAGGCCCTGGATTGCCGGTGGCCGGCCCAGGCTGCACGCTCCAGCCAGCAGCTCAGGGTTGGGAGGTCAGCGTGTGGAGGTACACAGGTGACTACTGCACAGGTAGATGCTCAATGGATTCTGCACTCAACTAGAAGGCCGAGCCTGATGTGGCTGCTCAGTCAGCATGTTGTCCAAACGACAGGTTGTTTTCTGTTACTTGTCTGCCGGTGTTAGCTTTATTAACCTTGAGTTGGTAATGAAAGATGCCCTCACTTTACCACTAATGCTACTGCACTAATCCTTCCAGGTGAAAGTGCAGGGCCTCTGAGAGCCGGGCTGTGTCCTCAGAGAACAAAAGATGAGGAGAATTTAAAGCCCCTGACCCTGGGCCTTGGCTTTTCCCTTTCTCTGCTGGCTCCCACATCTGCACCAGACAGCACATCAGTGTCTTAAGTTACAAGACAGTGGTCTAAAAGGTGCAGCATCTGGAAAACATTTCAATCTTCAGGGATCTCAGAGGGTGTCAGAGTTTCATGTCACCAGACTTATGTTTGCTGAGCCTACCCACTTGAGTTCGCAAAAGGTCATCTTTTTCAGTGGGGTCCCATCCTTTCTATACCCCTTGTCCCAAACCACCATCAATTCATATTACATCCTGAAACTCTAAATCAATCAATCTGTCTCTCTCTTTCTGTCTCTCTTCTCTCTCCTTCTCTTTCTCCCTCCCTCCTTACTAAGCATGCTGTCTTTCAATTAACATAGTGATGACCTATTGTCACCCGTCACCATGCTAATCCTGAGCTGGTGTGAAATTACTTTATAATAAACACTATGGAGTTCTGACTTCCAATTAATTTTTCACATGCTGCGCTAAATCAGATTAACTCTCCCCCTCTACCATCACTTTTGACCACAGACGTAATTCTTTCCTTATAAGGAAATGGAGGATTAATTTATATGAAGCATATCTGTACACATTTGCAAATAAATGTAAAGATAAACTTTATGCCATATTTGCATTGTGCACAGGGCTGCATTAGTGCCGACTCTCTGAGATTACTTTCTTGTGTTCACTGGGGTGCGCAAAGATCTTTCCAGTTGTTGATGTTCCTCTGTTAAAATATAACTAAATGCTTCCACGAAGAATAAGCAAAGACATGCTCACATATGCCACGGTGCTGAGAGAGTGGGGCCTTTTCCCATAAATCGTACAATACCGCATTAGGAGAAGCTGAAGGAAAATGTAAACACTCTGAAATGGAAACAATAATCATTAACTACTAAATTGATTGGTTCTCTCCCTGGATGTGCACATTCACATCCATCCTGAGCGAATGGAGGGAGGGTAGTTTTTTAAATGACCATTAAATTGAAGGAATTTGATGACAATTTCAAGTACATGATAGCTCGTGCCTTTTTAAAACTAATATAGCCCCTGCACTAAATTATATTTTTGGCGAAATAATTATTTTCAGCTTTGAAACTCATTATTAGAATGGAGTAATGGAAGATGAATGTAGGCACACACAAAATGAACAAATTTCTGTTAAAAATATTAATCATTCTACCCAGATGCTGGGCTGTATTTTTTCTTCTATCAGTCTCCAGTGTATTTCATTCAGCTTCTTTTATTACTACAAAATATTGATAAAAAAAATCTCCCCAACACATATTTTCTTTTTGACACCAAATGAAAAAAAAAAACTGCCAGAAGAACTAAAGGTATGGCACATAGAAAAGATAAATGTGTGCTTATCAAACCCTCTTAAACCAAACCTTTGTTAACAGTAGAAGAAATAAAATCATTTAGTGTTGCAATGATGAAAATACTCACTGCTGAGTTATTTTAAGACAGACTAAGCAAATTATGCTTGGCAAACATGGGAAATTTATTAATTTCTTCAACAGGTAGTATTTGATCCCTGCTATGTGATAACCACTACGTTAAGTGCAAGTGATAAAACAATAAGCAAGACAAATTCCCCTGCCCTCATGGAGATTCCATCTAAGGGAATGCAAACTTGAAATTATAAAAAAAAGTCCATCACCATCTTCATGATCTTTTATTGAGCTCTTACTGTATGCTCACCACTGTACCAAATGCTTTCCTATTACATATTTCAATTATCATGATAAATACTTTCCTTCTAAGTTACTATTATTGCACACATTTTATAGATGAATAACTAAGGCTTAGAGGTGAAGCAATTTGTCCTAACTCTTAGATATATAGTGGTAGAACTAGAATTCCAAACTGAGGTTTTAGACTAAAATTCCTGTGCTATACTGCCTCTGACCTTCATTGTCTCAAAAGTACGTATCATTATCTTGTATTTGTCCAAATTTTATTTTTGTTCTATGGTGGGTAAAAAATAGGAGCAAAAGGGTCAATTACCCACCTAAGGAGATTTCCAGTCTACTGGGAAAAAGTTAAACATTTATGAAACAACTATTCTTAAAATTTCTTTGGGGGCAGGTAAGTTTATATGAGGTGTGCATATTGATGGGAAAGGGGGCAGGGTTATTTGCTGAAATTTATCTCTATTTGAATAGCATATTCAGCTTCTATGATTTTACTCATTGTACAGTGCATTATTAATTTAACAGATGATTTTATAGAAATATTGAAATAATACAACATTAAACGTGGCCATTATATGCTATACAATGTGCCCTGATTTCAGTTCTATGGAACTGTGAAAGGCTTGATTCCTAGAGTTGAGGATGTACAATAGTATAAGAATAATCTGTTCCTTGAGGTTCAAAAAAATTTCACCAACACTTTACCACCAGCATTTTTCACAGAACTAGAACAGACAATCCTAAAACTTGTATGGAACCACAAAAGACCCCAAATAGCCAAAGCAGTCTTGAAAAAGAAAAACAATACTGGAGATATCACAATTCCAGATTTCAAGTTATATTACAAAGCAGTAGTAATTAAAACAGTAATGTACCAGCATAAAAATAGATGCATAGATCAATGGAACAAAACAGAAAACCCAGAAATAAACCCACTATTATATGGTCAACTAATCATCAACAAAAGAGGAATGAGTATACAATAGGAAAAAGTCTCTTCAACAAATGGTGTTGGGAAAACTGTACAGCCACATGCAAAAGAATAAAACTGGACCGTTTCCTTCACCACACACAAAAATAAACTCAAAATGGATTAAAGACCTAAATGTGAGACCTGAAACCATAAAAGTCCTTGAAGAGAGCACAGGCAGTAATCTCTCTGACATTGGCCATAGCAACATATTTCTAGATATGTCTCTTGAGGCAAGAGAAATAAAAGCAAAAATAAACTATTGGAACTCATCAAAATAAAAACCTTCTACACACCAAAAGAAGCCATCAACAAAACTAAAAGACAACCTACTGAACGGGAGAAGATATTTGCAAATGATATATCTGATAAAGAGTTACCAAAAAAAAATAAAATAATAATAATCCAATTAAGAAATGGGCAGAAGACATGAACAGACACTTCTCCAAAGGAGACATACAGATGGCCAACAGACACATGAGAAGAGGATACATCACTTGTCATCAGGGAAATGCAAAGCAACACTACAATGAGACATCACTTCTTACCTCAGACAGAATCTATCAGAATGGCTAAAATAAAAAACAAGAAACAACAAGTGTTGGTGAGGATGTGGAGAAAAAGGAACACTTTTGCACTGTTGGTGAGAATGCAAACTGGTACAGTCACTGTGGAAGACAGTATGAAGGTTCCTCAATAATTGTACTACTGGGTATTTATCCCCAAAATACAAAAACACTAATTCAAAGGAATACATGCACCCCTATGTTTACTGCAGCATTATTTATAATAGCCAAACTATGGAAGCAGCCCAAGCGTCCATTGATGGATGGACTAAGAAGAAGTGATAATTTAGCCATAAAAAAGAATGAAATCTTGCCATTTACAACAACATGGATAGAGCTAGAAAGTAAAATGCTAAGAGAAATAAGTCAGTCAGAGAAAGACAAATCCCGTATGATTTCACTCATCTGTAGATTTTAAGAAAGAAAACAAATGAGCAAAGGACAAAAGAGAGACACACAAACCAAGAAACAGATGGTTACCAGAGGAGAGATGGGTGGGGGGGATGGGGACTACTGGGGGTGGGGATTAAAGAGTACACTTATCATGATAAAATAATAAATAAAAAGAGTAACCAGAAAAAAGAATGTAGAAATACAGGATAAGTAGACAAGAGAAAGTGAAATACAATTTGAAACAGCTCAATATGTGAGCCAACAGAACATGACTTAAAAAAAACTTCACTTTGGAGCTGCATGTATGGACTAGCACATTTTAAAAAGAATCTTCTGGATCACTCTGGTAATCTCTTTCATGGTATTATTAAATCTTGTTATTTATATTTTTTTAGATATTACATCCTAGTTTTCAAATATATTACCATAAATATAATAAAAACATATCATTATAATTTATTTAATCCTGACATCGGCAGTTATTTCTAATTTCTAATGTTTATTTTATTCTATTTTTGTTTCTTTTTCTTGTTTTCACTTGCTTGGTTTCACTCATGGTTTCTCTCTCTTATGGTTTTTTTTGTTTGTTTGTTTATCTTTTTTATGGTTCTTCAAATTATTCAGATGGACAACTCTTACATTTGCTTTTCATGGCTCATGTTCTTTATTAATTCATTCATTTCTGCTTTTATGTTCACTAATTATTCTACTTGTTCTACATAGATATATTTTTCTTTTTATAATTTCTTGAGTTGAATAGCAATTCCTAATTTTTAGTCTTTAAATACCATCAATTTCCCTCCTTGGTTGTATCTCATAATTGTTTTCCTAGATATTCTGTATTTTCAGCAGTTTTGAATTCCTCCTTTACCTAAGAATTTGTTAGGATAATGTTTTCCAGATGACCCAGGTTTTTCTGTTTATACTTCCAGTATTTATTTTTAGTTTTAATAGAATACAGTCCAGAGTGTTGTCTAATATTTGACCAAGTATTGATACTTGAAATAAAATGTATTTGCTGTTTGTATAGAATAAGTTGATGAGTACCAATTTAAACAAGTTAGCTTCCATTCAGATTATCCATGCCCCTCCTAGTTATTCTGTAAGCATTTTATGTGAAAATAACTAAGAACACTCTGTAAGACCTTCTAATGTTATCATATTTCTGTTCTTTTTCTTAAAATCACCATAGCTGTTGCTTTTAAATTTCAATACTGTGTTATTCAGAGTGAATTCAGTATTCGTGGTAGTTGTGTCATCAGCAGTAAAACTGACCCTCTGGTCTCATCTAATAAACCACTACTAGGATATTTAGTGAGATATAGTTTGTAATAGAAAAAGATCCAAGGTACCGTGAAGGTCTATAAATAAGGGATTAGTTAAATGATTTATATACATAAATACAACCAAGTATGTATACTCACCGAAAATATGAGGAAACTTTACATAACAATCTCAAAGATTTATTTCCAAGTGAATAGAGCAAGGTGCAGAATTATGTGTAAAAAATGGAATCAAATGGCACCAGGTTCACGGAAAGCAGAGAACCACAGTGGTAAGAACTCAGGTTGTCACGTTAGTTGGCTTAAATGAATCCTGGCTCCAACTCCTACCAGCTGGGTGACCTTTGGCAAGTTACTTAACATCTCTGTATCTTCACTTGTACAATGGGAACAAGAATGAAATACCTATCTCAAGAGTTTGGGGAAGGATTAAATGAATTAGTACAAGAAAAGTGTCTAAAATAATGCCTGGCACTGTGTGCTTAATAAATATTAACTTGTTAATATTTAAAGCAAAGAGAAAAAGACAAAAGAAAAAATACCCACATGCATAAATATGTATATTGATATATACATAATGTGGAGTTTGAAGGTAGAGTGGACTGATAACAAAATCATCTCTGATCTGTCACCCCTTCCTGTATCTCTGCTTTAACAAGGTGATTTTGCCGTTCCTTCCAGTGGGACAAGGAACCTATATCCTCACCCCTTGAATCTGAGCTGGTGTTAAACATTAGAAGGTGGCAGCAGTGACTGTTTGCTAGTTCAGAACCCATGCCTCATGAGTCCTTCTGTTCTCTTTCTCTCAGACTCTGGCCATGGCCACCATGAGAACAAGCCCAGCTTAGCTTGCTGAGTGAGGAGAGTCTGCATTGGAGGTTCTCAGCATCCAACCCATCCCCAGCCAGATCATCATAAGTCAACCATGGCCTAACCAACCCCCAACAATAGATGGATGACTGAACCCAGCCAAGACTGAAAAACTGCCCAGCTGACTCAGAAAACAAAAGTACTTACTATTTTAAGTGACTGGATTTAGGGTGGTTTGTTATATATCAATAGCTAGCTGATAGAGAAGAATATATGAGAACTAACATCAAGGATTATCTTGGGGTATGAATTTTGGTTGGTATGGGTCAGGATGGACTGAGAAAAAGATTTTACTATAGAACCCTCTAGGCTACTTTTTTAAATGAAGTTCAGGTATCACCAATGTTTAAGTATCATTATTTTTAAGAGAGTAAATGAACCATGCACTCACTAATTCTCAAAATAGGAACAAACTAGATCAAAACTAGGTATCTGATATGATTCTAAACGAAGAAAAATGGTGTAGACCAGCCTCTATGTGGAACTTGAAGATAATCTTGTAGTGATAAAGGTGTGTGTTATGAGGGAAGAGTCCTGCCATGGCTTCCATTCCCACCTCAGCCAAACACAGGATTCAGGAGAGACACTTTGAAGAGGCACACATTGAATTTGTATGACTTTTTGGCCATGCTATCATCATGACAGTACAATTCTTACATACGACAAATTAAAAGAAGTAGAAAGAACACAAGTTTCAACTATTTTAATTTACTGAACTGGTGCAACTGTGTGGATTGCCTAAAACTCCTTATTTTGATGGATTTTAAAAAGTTAGCCTCTACATTTACCTTTTAATAATTGGCATGTGTGATTACCACATAGCAGAGTAGGATGAATACTGACTTATTCAGAGTATAAAATATGGTCTTTATCATCAAGGAACAGTGATAGAACAATGAATTGAATGAATAACCATTAAAAAAATACCTTAAAGTCTCTTTATTACAGTTTCCAGAATATTTGTTGTTTGTAATCTATAGTTGTTTTTTTCAGCTTTCTTTTCAATTTTATTGAAGTAAAACTGGCAAATAAAGTGGTAATATACTGAAAGTGTTTAACATGATGACTTGCTGTACATTTACGTTGTGAGAGGATCCCACAATCCAATAACCAAACACCTCATCCATCACCTCACATATTTACGTTTTTTCCTTGGCGAGAATACTGAAGACCTACTCTCTTAGCAAACTTCAATAGGACAATACACCATCATCAACCATAGTCACCATGTTCTACATTAGCTCCTCAGACTTTATTCATCTTATAACTGAAAGCTTATACCCTTTTACCAACCTCTCCCTCTCTCCCCACCACCAGCCCCTGGCAACCACCATTCTATTCTTGCATTTCTATGAATTCAACTTATCATACTATAACTTGTGAGCAAAAATATCACTTAACTGAAAACTAGTGAATAATAAAAGAAATAATAAAAGAAATCACAGACTACCTAAGAGTTAGTGTTAGACATCGCTTTATGTAACATTTAAATATGTAACATTAAATATGGGCATTGTCGGTAAATATTGACTGAGCTTCTTCTAAATGTAATGAACTATATTTCAAAAGAATGAGACATGATCTCCCTTCTTAAAGAGATTATGAATCAGACATTACTACTGAAAAAAGTAATAATAGCCTTTTTAGTATTGTCTGTGTGCCAGATGAGTGATGCATGTCATAACAAGTATAAAAGCTAAGAAGAAAGAGCATTTGCTCAGTGTAGAGGGAAAGGGAAGGGCTGGGTGCTGAAAAGTCAGTAGGATTACACATGCAGAGAGATTACTGTGGGGTACTGCAGGTTGAAGAGACGATGTGAACCACAGGCCTCAGATAGGACAGTACCTGTGTGCACACACACGCACACAGGTGTGTGTCTGCACATGCACATGTGTGTGTTACAAAAATGCACACAGGTATGTGTGCATCCACGCTACTGAAATGCATATGTGCATGCAAATATATTGATATGTACTCCCATTTATGGTAAGTCCTTTAATTCACCCACAGTCCACTTGGCTGAGCTCCTTGATACCTGAAACCCCATACTTGTCAGCAACTGGCATGATGGCTGGTACATATTAGGTGCTCAATAAATATTACTGAATGAAGGAATTATTGAATGAATGAACATTGTAGAACAGGTATGAAAAACCTAAGGCACAAGTTGTGGCTTTGCCAAATTAAAGAATGAGTACAATATATTTCTGACAGTGTTTTCTCCTCTATTTCCTTTTTACGCAAAGTCATCCATGGACCAGCAGCAGCAGCATCACCTAGGAGCTTATTCACAACCTCAGGCCCCACCCCAGATCTACTGATTCCACAGCTGCACTGTAACCAGATTCTCAGGTGATTTGTGCACACATTACCCGGAGAAGCACAGTGCTATTTGGCACTGCATCCTGTAAGAGTAAGAAGATGAATTAAAGAATTCTGGAGGTTTGTGAAAGAGAGAAATGAAGAATAAACATAGAGACATGGGTGGGAAGCACTTTGAGGAAGACTGTAAATTCAAAGCTAAGGACTTTATCTTATAAATCAGGGTTTCCAGGGGCGCCTGGGTGGCTCAGTCGGTTAAGCGTCTGCCTTCGGCTCAGGTCATGATCCCAGGGTCCTGAGATGGAGCCCCATGTTGGGCTCCCTGCTCAGCAAGGAGTCTGCTTCTCCCTCTCCCTCTGCTCCTCCCTGCCCCACTCATACTCTCTCTCTCTCTCAAATAAATAAAATCTTTAAAAAAGCAATTGATCTATTAATCAATCAATCAATCAATCAGGGTTTCCAAAATAGAGTGTCTTGACCTCGAAAGATGTGCTAGGCAATCAATCCATTGGATGTGGGAAGAAAACTTTAGAACTCATTTACATTTAATTTTTATCTAGAAATAAGAAAGGGATTTGATCGGAGGGGGAGATGAACCATGAGAGACTGTGGACTCTGAGAAACAAACTGAGGGTTCTAGAGGGGAGGGGGTTGGGGGGATGGGTTAGCCTGGTGATGGGTATTAAAGAGGGCACATACTGCATGGAGCACTGGGTGTTATACACAAACAATGAATCATGGAACACGACATCAAAAACTAATGATGTAATGTATGGTGATTAACATAGCATAATAAAAAAATTTAAAAAAACTAATGATGTAATGAATGGTGACTAACATAACATAATAAAATAAAGTTTAAAAAAAGAAAGGGATTTGACTTACTAATATTTAATACTCAAATAGCTGCTCTCTCACTCAGTCTGCTTGTCAGGTTACAACTCAGATATGTAGCAGGGAAAACCACAATTTGAGTGGCTGTGTTCATACACAGGATATTGAAATATAGGCAGGCTTTACTTAAGAAAACACCTGCATTGATTATGTTATTTTAATTAAAATAATCTTCCCAAAGTGGATGAGTAGTTTTAAGTGATTCCTGAGCAACATCTACAAGTATGTTCATGAGCACATACACGTGGACACACGCATGCATGCACACACACATGCACATCAGATAGAGGATTTAAAATGCAGCCCAGATGAGCAAGAACATGGCAGAGCTAATCCTTCTCTTAACATCTGATAAGAGCTCATAGCCACATTACAAGGGGAAAACAATGACAAGCTCACCAAATCTGACAAGAAGGCAGCCAACAAATGAAAAATATAGCTGCTTTTCAAAAGAGAGTTATATTATGAAGCCGGCATGTTGAAAATGAATGTCTGGAAATGTTTCCGTAGATTGAGTTTTTGTTGACAATAATAATGTAAGTTTGTCTTCTATAAAAACTTGCATATCTGCATATTTAAAACGCTTGGAAGCAAATTTCTGACATAAAAAACCCCTTCTAAATAGAATTACATTGAATTTAAAGCAATGTAAAAATTCAACATCTTCTGTTTAGTTTGCCAAAAAAACAACTGATTGACATAAGGGAAGATGAAAATTTATGAATTAGCTTTAAGCAAAAATGTTGCCTTCACTGTTGGCTGGGATTGAATAATGAGTATTGCACTTTAGTAAGTGTAGCCCATCTTGAAAGTCTTCAGTTTAAATGGACAGATCCTTGTGAGGGAGCTTTCTCAAATATGACATAATACCAACTACTTAAATAAACTGAATTTAAATTTAAAATAATCATAAGTTATGAATCAAAAATTTTAAAAATAATTAAACACATTTAGCCAACTTGTTCTCTCCAAATATATTACAAGAGCTAAGAAGTTTATGCCATAATACTAAATTGACATATTTCAATATTTACTTTCTCTACATCAAAATTTGCTTTTACCTTTGGTCTTAATGAGAAAGGAGTCTTTCTCTCATATAAAAATCTGGAGATATGTTGTCCATGCACATAGCGCCCCTTCTTGAATGCATCAATCTCTTTATTGCTTGGGGGCCTCCACCCATGCATCCCTATTCCTTTTGTGTATGGAGCCCTCCTCCCACCTACTCTGAACTAATTTATTCTCAACTATCAAGTATCAGTACAGGTTATCATTCTTTAACGACACCACCCCTGACTCATCATCCAGTAAAGTCCTCCTTGCTAGGATCTCCTGTGCTTTTTTTTTTTCCTTTCTGGCACTCATCCCAGTTTGTCACTATAATTATGCATGTGTGTTTGTTTAATGTCTGTGCCCCTTGCTCCCACTGGAAGGCAAGGACTGTGCATGTGTCACTCTCATATGAGTACTCATTGCCCATCACAAGGCCTGGCAAGTGCATGACGAACAGTTGTTGAAGAGCCATATAGCTCACAGTTGTTGAGCTCGGACCCCGTGCCAGACACTCTTCTAAGCTTTACGTCCTCGTTTAATGCTCAAACTCTACTAGGTAGTTGCTATCATTAGCCTTATTTTACAGATGAGGAAACAGAGAAAGAGAAGTGAAGCTACAACCCAAGGTCAGTTCATTCATCAAATATTCTTTGCAAATTTATTGAGCGCCTACTGTTTCAGGCACTTAGGCTATATCAGTGACCAAAACAGACAAAATTCCCTACCCGCAGGAATCCTACCATTTTGTGGGCAGTAACTGAGGAAGCCAGGACTTGGATACAGCAGTGGCTGGGGAGCCTGAGGGCTCTAACCTGCTCTACTCTCCTCCCCTCACACCTTCTGAATAAGTCTTGTTTCGAGAGGAGAGACCACAATGGACATTGCACTTCAAAAACCACACTTACCTACCTTCAGGATATTCATTCATTCCATTTTTGATCTGTTTGTGCTTAAGTTTCTCCTGATTTCTCAAAGAAAAATAGCTATAAACCTCATTGTAATCTTCCATTGAACCTTATTTCTTTTTATATCCCCAGTCCCTTGCATCTGCTAAACACACAGTGCCACCAACACACACATTTATTGAATGAATGAGTGAACTAGTTAATGAATGAATGAGGAACAATAAATGGTTCTCTCCTGTGCATATTACCACCTGACTATTAATGTGAAAAGCTTCTCTTGATTTTCGGTTTGATTTTTTAGGCAACAGACTCAGTACTCAGCTCACTGAAACCATGACTTAACAAACACATGAATATTTAGAGTGGTAATCGGTGTAGTTTTCACCCTGCAGGGAAGACAAGAGCATTGTGGAAAGTCTCAGGAGAGGAGAGAGGCACTAATCTGTAGCTGTATTTGACAACAGAAACTAGGCACCAGGGATTGGGAGGAAGGGAAAACCAGAAAGGAGGGAGAAAGGAGGGAACACAGAGAATAAAGGCACCAGTGAGAGTGAATACAGGTAACACGGCATCATGATCTTATTATAAAAGAAAAAAATTGGTTACAGAATATATTCCTCACCTCCATCCTTTCCTTGAATTTTTTCATTAATAGACGTGATTATTTACATTTAATTTCTATTTGGTTCAATGTTTAATTTTTATGCCTAATGAAGTATTACCACTTGAATAAATAATATTTAATGTTTATTAACAGGAGTTCAAAAAGCATAAACATTCACTTGTTTGATATACAATGTCATGAAGAAGAATATTACTTAAATGAATCTTCACACTTTGATCCTATTTCCATCATACTTAATAAACTGATCATCACTAGATTCTAAAAAATGTCCTGGTGAATTTTTCAGATGGCTTGAAAGGTAGGGGAAGGAGGAGGTGAAGAAAAGTCATCTTGCATCCCAGGGAATCCTTCAAAACACAGCATTTCATCACTCTCTTACCCAGGATTTGACCCCCATGGTAAAGTTGCAGAACATATAACAAAGTGATACTGAATCAGCTGTTAAACCCTTATCTCACTCCTGACTTTTCCTCGTTGGTGTTAACTATGAAATGGGCTAATCTGCTATCAAATTCTGGAAAAGTGGATTAGCCTTGTGCGCAGATAAAATGCAATTCCTTTTATTATTGAGTTTACTTCCTGATTTTAAACATTCCTTTAATTGATATGGAGTATGCGTGTCATAACAACATATTGGTGACTGGTGGTTTAAAAACAAGGTTCTGGAATAGTGTTTGTATTTGCACAGTTCCAAAGCAGAGTTTTTGAACACTAGTTCTATTCACTAGTATAGAATAGTCTCCACCCTTGTTTACATATTCAGTCATATCCTCGGCTACCCTTAGATACTAAAAAGCATTGTAGAACCAAATTCCAATCTGGACTGTAAATCTTGAAAACAAAAAGGTGAAATTCACTCTTTCATGCTGCACACCATTCCTCTTTTTTTTTTTTTTTTTTAGTATGTTGGCTAACTGAACTATTCCTCTTTCTTAAGGGAACAGTGGGAAATCAGGGAGAGAGAGAAGACAGAGGAATCTTGCATCCTGACTACGTCAATTACTTAGTTACCATCAGAACCTACAAAGGTCATTCTTCTCCAGACCCTTTCTTGAATACAGAAAATTGACCAAACAAAAACGGCCAGTCTAATCCTAGCTTTTCCATGTCCCCATACTTCCTGAGATACCATGTAGAATGTGTGTAGCCTTGATAAAATGGCAAGTAAATGCATGTAATAATCTCTTTAAAGGGAGGTCAAGTTCTTTTTCCTGAACAAGGGGCCTTCAAATAATAAGAAGAAAGCGGCAGCCTTAAATATTTCAGAATAAAGCCTGTAACCTTCACAGAGACTTTTATTCCAGCTGTGTTCACATTCATTATAATGACTCTGGAGAACGGCACTGACTCATTTTAGATGATGACTACATAACTATTCATTTATTCTTAATGAGTTTATTCCACCAGGTATGTGATGAACTCTAAGCAAATAGTGTCATTGAATCACACATGTCAATAAATTTGAGTACTAAACTGATTCTACCTAGCAAAGGTAATGATAAACTGGGAGGAAAAAGGGCTGTGTTTAATTAATGAAAATGCCCTTTGTATTTTCTAATGGTAGAAACATTAACTGGAAAATGGCTTTCCCTGCAATAATTTACAGACAAGCACTCTTTAATGGGAAAACAATTCAAATTTATGTGCAATTGAACTACAATTATTTGATTAACTTTATTAAATTCTTGTTGATTCTACAGTCTGGATGAAGTGTATCATTTTTTATAAGTTTCCTATATTGCAGTTTTAAGTTTTTTAACCTCAAGATTCATTGATCCTGAAAATGTCCTTAGGAACCTATTTTTTTTGTGTGTCTAGTGGACAGAACTGAGGTGTCTGGAACTCATTTCTCTTGTCTCTTTCCAAAGTGATAATCTTATTTTCATATTCAAGAAGCTCTTGAATTAATTTTGTGGTAGAATTCACATAATTCTTTGCTGCTTTTGTGTAATTGAAACTATGGGAAACACTTGACTGAAGGAGACTCTATTCGGATTAAATTTATCTATATGCTTAGGTTTAACTGGGTAGTACTGATGACTCAAATATTCTCTGCTGTATTTTCATGTAGCATGAAAGGCTTATATTAAAAAAGAGAGAAAGTTCCCAAATCAATAACCTAAATTTATACATTAACAAACTAGAAGAAGAACAAATTAAATCCAAAGCCAGCAGGAGAAAGGAAATAATAAATGTAAGAGTGGGGAAAAAATGAAAACTAAAAACAAGAAAACAGAGAAATAAAACCAAAAATGTAGTCCTTTGAAAAGAGCAGTAAAATTTATTAATCTCTGCTTGGAGTGGCCAAGAAAAAGAGAGTGAATACATAAATTACCAATATCAGAAATTAAGAGGATATATCTTCACAAATATTACACTATAAAAGGATAATAAGGGAATATTATTAATAACTCTATGCCCGTAAGTTCAACAACTTAGATAAAATGGATGAACCCCTCAAAAGATACAAACTATCAAAACTCACTCAAGAAGAAATAGGTAACTTGAATGGTGCCAATTGATTTTGTAGTTAAAAGCCTTCCGACAAAGAAAACTCCATGCCCAGATGTTTTACTGGAAAATGTTATTGAACATTTAAAGAAGAGTTAATATGAATTATACACAATTTTTTCCAGAAAATAGAAGAGGAGGGAATACTTACCAAATCTTCTTGTGAGGCCAGCATTACCTTGATCACAAAGTCAGACAAACAAATGTATTACAAGAATACCGATCAACATTCCTCATGAAAATGGGCAAGAATTTTGAACAAAATGTTATCAAAATTAAGTCCACCATATGTAAAAAGGATAATACATTACAACAAACTGGGCTTTATGCTGAGAATGCAAGTCAGTTCAACACTGAGAAATCAAAACAGTTCAGGATATTAACAGTTTAAAGAAGAAAAACCATATGATCATCCCAATATATGCAATAAAAACATTTGATAAAAATGCAACATTCATTCATAACAAAAGAATAAAATGCTCTCAGCAAACTCAGAATAATAGGACGCTTCCTCATCCTGATCAAGAGCCTCTATATAAATCTACATCTAACATTATATCTGATAGTGAAAACTTAAATGCTTTCCCTCTGAGATTGGGACAAGGTAAGGATGGCCATTCTTATCACTTCTACTCAATACAGTACTGAAAGTGCTAGTTATTGCAATAAGGCAATAAAAAGAAATAAAAAAGCACAGGTATGAGAAAGAAAAAAATGAAACCATCTCAATTGCAGATGGCATGATTGTTTATGTAGAAAGTTCTAAAGAAGCTCCAAAAAGTCCTCTAGAATTAATGAGTATAGCAAGGTTGCAGGATATAAAAAACCAATTGTATTTCTATATACTAGTATATGGTATGAATTGGAAACCAAAATTACAAAATAGTATTCTTTAAAATAGCACCAAAAAATGAAATACATAGATACGAATCTAACAAAATATATTCAGGTTTTGTCCACTGAAAACTACAAAATGTTGATTAAGCAAATAAAGGGAGCTATATGTACTGTGTTTATGGGTTAAAAGACTTAATATTGTTAAGATGTCAATTCTTCAAAAACTATCCTGTAAATTCAATGCAATCCCATTCAGACTTCCATCAGAATGTTTTGTCATTACAGATAAACTAATGTAAAATTTTTATCAAAATGCAAAGAACCTTAAAATAGGCAGAACTCTTTTGAAAGTTAGAGGGCTTACACCACCTGATATCAAGACTTATTTTTTTAAAAGATTTTATTTATTTATTTGAGAGAGAGAGCACAAGGGGGAGGAGGGGAGTGGAGCCGGAGGGCAGAGGGCCTCAGCGGGAGAAGCAGACTCCCGCTGAGCAGGAAGCCCAATGCGGGCTGGATCCCAGAACTCTAGGATCATGACCTGAGCCAAAGGCAGACGCTTAACCAATGGAGCCACCCAGGCACCCCAAGACTTATTTTAAAACTCCAGTATTCAAGGTAGCATGGTATTGATGAAAGGATACGCCCATAGATGAATGGAACAGAATTAAGTCTAGAGATGGATCCATACAAATATGGCCAATTGATTTTTAACAAGTGTGCAAAGGCAACTATTTAGTTATAGTTAAGATATAAGGATGATAATTAAGCACATGAAAGATGCTCAACAGAACTCATCATTAGAGAAATACAAATTAAAACCAAAATTAAATAGATACTACTACACATCTATTTGAATCGTTGAACACTGCATCAAAAATTAATGATGTACTGTATGCTGGCTACATGACAATAAAAAAATTAATAAAAACATAGAAATGTACAATATCTAAGGTGTGAAGGACAAAACAACTTCACAACCGTAAAAAATAAAATAAAATAAAGAAAACCTGAAGAAAATAAAAGAATTTCACCTTACCTTATACTTCATTTTATATTTCAATTTGCCTTACTTTGCCCCTAAATAAACTCTTTACTAATTAATCCATCACTATCAGTGGAACCACCTTGCTTCCGATTCTGGATGATCTTTATCTCCCTATCTTTGACTTATCTTTTTCTTACATTCTCCACCATCACCATCTCATTTGCAATCAATTACTGAGTTCTGCCGGTTTTTCTTCCACATTCACCTGCCACGCTTTCTCCTTTTCACCCATCACTGTATCCTATTAATTAGTTTCCCTGCCTAAATACAGTAAGCCTTGTGTCTTTTTGTAATATTGTCTTTAAATATCAGTTTCTTGCCTCTGATCAAAAATCTTCAGTGGTTTCCCATTTTTCTATTACATTTGTTCCCAATGCCTCAAAATTTTTAACTATCCTACATCTCCTTTTCCATCTTCATGTTTTAAAAATCTCCTTTCATTCCAAACTAATAAAAATAATACCTGCTATTATTTATTGTTTATTATGTTTTAGGCACTGTGCTAACTTGTCTCTTCATCATGACAGCAATCCTGTGACATAGACTTAACCCACTTTACAAATGAGAAAACTGAGGCCAAAGAAGACTGCCCCACACCATCATTTAATTGCCCTCAGCAAATGCTTTAAAGATCTTTTCTCTTGCCACAAATCATACATTGCTCCATAATTACTCTCTAAGATATTTCACATGTATATGTTTTATTTTCTCCCACCCCGCAATCTGACTTATTCATTCATAGGAGAAAATCACACAGATTTAATGAGCACCTAGATGCCTAGCAATGAGCAGTAGAGGTCACCGCTTCAAGATCACAGCAGATTCCTTGAGAGCAGGAATTGTTTTTTTCTCTTTTATTTTTTCCCCTTCCCCCAGCCTCCCAAAGAACCTATTATGCTGCTTTCCATATGCTTTCAGGATGGATGAGTGAATGCATTGGTTTGCCTTGGTCACAAATACACAACATCTGAGAGCCAGCAAGGACTATCACAGCCCTGTGAAATTTTATGTTGAAAAACTGCTAATGATGCCATCAGGCCCGGTGTCCTTCAGGGGAGAAAATGAGCTCTTGAGGCAAACGTAGAAGCTGCAAACCATTTGTAATCAGAAAGTGCAGTATGCAACAAGGGATGCTTGCCAAGCTCAAGGACTCAGTGGCTTTAATGAAGGGATGGTATTACCAGTGGAAATCAAACTTGCCTACCAGCTGGATTATCTCATCTACACAATGAGCTTTACTGGCTGATAACCACAGGGTCCTGAGAAATTAAGCAGACCCACAAATTACCTGCATAACATTCTGGCTAGATGTTAGAAAGTTGAATTAATTGCCTGAAAATAAATGAATGGGGTAAGGCCAAGAATTGCCTCATTAGTATTCAGTAACATGGCTGTTTTAGGAAGAAAAGGAGAGCGGGAGGAAGGTGAAACAATGGGAAGTAGGGAAGGGAGGGGAACTGGGAAGAATAATGAGAGAAATCGTTATTTTACAAGTGCATTATGGGCACCCAGTTTTTTTCAGATTAGTTACAGAATTTGCTAGCCTAGCCCAATTTCACAATGTGAAGGTAGAACTCCACCTGTGATTTCTTCTTTTTTAGACTTTTGGGTTTTTTTTGTTTTTTAACAGAGAGAGAGACAGCAAGAGAGGGAACACAAGCAGGGAGAGGAAGAAGCAGGCTTCCCACCGAGCACGGAGCCCGATGTGGGACTCGATCCCAGGACCCTGGGATCATGACCCGAGCCCAAGGCAGATGCTTAACGACTGAGCCACCCAGGCGCCCCTGCCTGTGATTTCTAATGGAGCAGACACTCCGGAGAGCCCAACAATTAATACATGTGCAAAATAGAAATCGATTAAGCACATGGACACTTTCCCTGCATTTCCCAAATGACAGCAGAATTCAGGTGTTGTTGGGAGTTTGGGTTTTTTTGTGTGTTTTTTTGTTTTGTTTTGTCTTTTGGCAAGAAAGCAGAAAATGGAGAGAAACAGTGCCCAACAGGTGCGCCACTCAAACATTTTCATCAGTGGCTTTATTCCAGCAAACACTACAGCTAAAGCCTGAATCCTCCAGTCATAATTACATTTTATCTTACAGTATCTTTCATTTCTTCGATTAATAATTCTGCTCAGTCTTAAAAACTACAGTTGTGAAGCCATGTCTTGTGATGCGCATGTGCACAACCAGCTGCTCCAAGACTTACTGTTAATGCATCGGTTAAAGGATACTATTCCGGGGTGCCTGGGTGGCTCAGTCATTAAGTGTCTGCCTTCGGCTCAGGTCATGATCCCAGAGTTCTGGGATCAAGTCCTGCATCAGGCTGCATGGTCCGCGGGAAGCCTGTTTCTCCCTCTTCCACTGCCCCTGCTTGTGTTCCCTCTCTCACTATCTATCAAATAAATAAACAAAATCTTAAAAAAAAAAAAAAGGATGCTGTTCCTCGGCAGCCCCTTGGAAAAAAGCCATGCCAAGATCATGACATAAAGGGGATGTTGAGGCTAGCTTGGTGGCCAGACTCTGAGATTGGCAAGCAGCTCCCTGAAAGAGGAGCTTTTACCAATAACTCATCAACCGGTGGCAACTTCTGTTTGAATTACAATCACTTCCTCAAGTCAGGTTTGTTTGTGGGTTTTTGTTCTGTTTTGTTTTGTTTTGTTTTGTTCTCAGAATCACTGACTTTTCAAAGCCCTTCTGCACTGATTTTATTTAAACCCTTCAATAAAAACCCTGAAGTCTAAAAGTAAAAATGCTACAATTTGGTTTTATTCATTTGTGGGCTACTTTCTTTTGTTGTCAGGATTGGTATCTCTTTTTATGATGTGTGCGCCTTGAGTAACTTCCAGCTAAAATGCTTTCTTCAGAGGCGGCTGGGTGGCTCAGTTGGTTGCATGTCCAACTCTTGGTTTCGGCTCAGCTCATGATCTCGGGGTCATGGGATCAAGCCCGGTGCAGGCTCCACACTCAGTGGGCAGTCTGCTCAGGATTCTCTCTCTCTCCCTCTCCTTCTGCCCCTCCCCTTGTTCCTGCTCACTCTCTCTCTCAAATAAATAAATAAAAATAAAATCTTAAAGAAAAAGCTTTCTTCATTTTGAGTGCTGAGAATATGCTCATCCAGGAGACTTACATCTACATTTCTCTTCATTTTAAGGAGATTTCATCTAATTATCCTCACCATAGCTTTTAGACCATGAGGTACCTTAAAATTATGTATTTTTAAAAAACAGTATTTTTATGTTTCCTCTAAGTTCTTTTGTCTTTCAAACATCAAATAGCTTGTATTTTGCTTACACTTTTCTTTTTCAGTAACTCCTAAAATACAGCTATATGCTGGCAATAATCTTAAAAGCAAAAACATTCTCTCTGACCTACGATATACCTTGGGTGAGGATGTCTGCTTTGCTTTCTTTATATCCAGTAACATAAAAGTGAATATCTCTCTTTATCACATGTAGCAAAAATATTTTTAACCTCACTTCAAAAAACAAAAGAGATTTTGAAGAAAGAAATCAATCATCACCAAGTATACGTTGAGAATCTATTTTGGGTCCTGGCCTATCCACTGTGATTATGTGGAAGAAATGGAACTCCAACTTCTTTTCTTTATTTCAAAGAATTGGGCCCAAATGATTATGCCAGTGATTCAGGTGTTGCCACATTTTTTTCCCAAGAAACAATCTGACTCTGTGCATATTTCAGCTTGTCTCAGGTTCAACCAGAAAATTCTCATTCTTAGGACGAGTCTGGCAGCCCCAGGATACAAGCTTATGTGTTCATGTTTGCCCTTGATTTTTCATGTTATTTTGAACTTGCTGAATTCCTTTATCAGAATGCTTGGGGTTGTAAATATAAGAAAATCCATTCCAAACTGGCCTTTATTGACTAAAGTAACTGAAAAAGTCCAGAGTTAGAGTTGTAATCAGGTTTGGTTTGAGTGGAGCACAGTGTCTCTGTTTTCTTCATCCCCGTCCTCGTCTGGGTGTCAGTTTCAACCTTGGAAGGGAAGGAAGAGCCTCTTCTCACACTCTTTGTCAGGGGGTGGCAAACTACAACCCACAGTCCAAATGTAGTTTGTCACATGCTTTTATAAAGAAAGTTATACTGGACCACCCTCTCATTCGTTGACATGTTGTCTATAACTGCTTTCGCACTATAAGAGCAGAGTTGAATAACTATACATAGCCCACAAAGCCTGAAATATTTTCTGTCTGCCCCTTTATAGAAAAGGTTTGCCTTTTGGCTCTTTCTGGGGCTCTTATCTTGAGAACTAGGAACCTTCTTTCCCACAAATGTCAGTAAATCTCTTGCGACATGGTCATAACTAAACGAGTCTGTGTCCAAAATAATGCCAAACTCTGGTTGGCTCCAGCCCACTGTGGCTCAGAATATGGGATTGCCTATAGAGTAATCAGATTAATGATTTGTATGGGAGAAGTTCATAGGAGTAGATATGATTGCTATATCATTAGGACAGAGTGAAATGAAACTACATGGTGTTACGGATTGAACTGTATTTCCACCAAATTTGTATGATGGAGTCCTAAACCCCGGCACCTCAAATTGTGACTGTATCTGGAGATAGGGTCTTTATAGAGGTAATCAAGTTAGAATGAGATCATTAGGGTGGACTCTAACCCAATGATTGGTATTCTAATTAAGAGATAGGTTGGGCGGGGCGCCTGGGTGGCTCAGTGGTTAGGCGTCCGCCTTCGGCTTGGGTCGTGATCACAGAGTTCTGAGATCGAGCCCCACATCGGGCTCCTTGCTCCACGGGAGGCCTGCTTCTCCCTCTCCCACTCCCCCTGCTTGTGTTCCCTCTCTCTCTGTCAAAAAATATCTGTCAAAAAATAAATAAAAATCTAAAAAAAAGAGAGAGGCAAGTTGGAGACATCTCACACAGCAAGAACACCATGTGAAGATAAAGGTGAAGATTGGGGTGATGCTTCTAGAAGCCAAGGAACACCACAGATTGCCAGCAAACCACCAAAAGCATGGAGAGAGAGGTATGGAACGAATTCAGTCTCCTGGTCCTCAGAAGGAACCACACCTGCTGACACCTGGATCTGATACTTCTAGCCAATGAGATAATAGACTACTGTTGTTTAATAAACTCAGTTTGTGGGACTTTGTTATAACAGCCCTAGTACGTGAGTACACCTGGGACGATCATTAATAATGTCCACTATCATGCCATAGATTTCCCTATCTGGAAAGTGATCTGAAAGACCACAAGAAACAAAATATCTCTTGAATCTATATGCAAATGACTTCCATGGTGACCACAGCCTAGTGATACCATGATAGCAAAGAGTACATGTCAGGAGAAAAAGGATGCAGCTTGGGACAGACCAGCACATAGACAAATAAAGAACACACCTTCCAGATAAAATTAAATGGTGTGAGAAGACTCCCTGCCTAATAGATTCCCTTCAACTGCTTTCTCCTTAACCTCTGGGCATTGTCTGAATTTTTTTTTTAAACTATCCTTTATTATACTGTCTAAATCCACCAATCAGAGATTTGTGTGGATTTCAAAGCACTCTCTTTTTAAAAATAAATATCCTGGGCTCCTGGGTGGCTCAGTTGGTTAAGCATCTGCCTTCGGCTCAGGTCGTGATCCCAGGGTCCTGCAATCGAGCCCTGCATTGGGCTCCCTGCTCGGCGGGGAGCCTGCTTCTCCCTCTGCCACTCCCCCTGCTCTCTCTCTCAAAAAAGAAAAAAAAAAGAAAATAATAAATAAATAAATAAATATCCTCAGAGGGCTTCTATCCATTACTATTCACACCATTGGCACTGAAAAGAGATTTGAGATTTGAGAGTGAGAAGTTAAAGTCAACAGGAAAACCAAATATGATTTCCATATTGCAGACTTGAGTGAGAGGAGTTAAAAACACCAGGCCACTGATGCTGTAGTCCTAAAATGTACTCATTCAATCGCTCACTCAACAAGTATTTATGGTATTCCTATACTCATATCAAATGTTATAAATACAAGAACAAAATAAACATGGTATCTATCCTGACAGAGCTTAGAGTTTAGTGGGGGAGAAAGGTACGGAAGATAAACAGAAAACTATAGTGTAGTGTGGTTAAGTGCTAGTATAGGGGAAGTTTAGGATTCTATGGGTACATATGCGAGGAACGTAATATGATTGAGTCAGGGAGAGTTTCCTAGGATAAGCATTGTATAAGCTAAGACTTGACAAGTAATTTGGAAATATTCAAGCCAAAAAGAAGGATATGGCTGGGGGCAGGGCTCCTGGGTGGCTCAGTCAGTTAAGCGACTGACTCTTGATTTCAGCTCAGGTCATGATCTCAGGGTTGTGAGATCGAGTTCCACATCTTTGAGTCTGCTGATGATTCTCTCTCTCCCCCTGCTCCTCCCTCCACCCCCGCCCTGCTCCATTCCACAGGGGTGCACGCACCCTCTCTCTCTCTCTAAAAAAAAGAAGGATGTGGGGGAGGATGGGCGAGGTCATGGGTAGTGGTAAAAACCATCTTAAAAGATATAGGCTTTATCCAGAAGAAATAAAGAGTCACGAGAAGTAATAAAATCAGACGTACATTTTAGAAAGATGACTGGCTCCTGAGAGAAATCAAGAAATCATGTCAGGTTCGGCTATGCTTTAGCAAGGAGTTCTTTCTGAGTCATGCACAAAATGCACGCTCTTATGCAGGGAGCTTTATCCCTCAGTTAAATCAAGTTAAGGCTGTCAATTAAAAATTATCCAAAGCTTTACCCATCTAAAATAGTCAAGTTACCAGTCATTTTAAGCAAGCAAAAACGATTATAGTAATGTGGGAAAGTATTATAAAGGAGTTTTCTTCACGAATGGAAACACCATGACACAACCTCTAGGCACAATAATTTAAATTTGTCAGTGATGATCATTTTTTTTAAAAATACAGCTTTTCAAAACATGATTTTGGAAATAACACCACATGTAGAAGGTATAGATATTAAACTAGCAGAATGTTTTCTAAATGTACTGAGGTAATCAGTTACATTGGCAGTGAACCACACCCTCCATGTTCACACCTTTATATAGTCTCCTCCCCTACAATTTTAAAGGAAACTATGGTTTGCTTTAACCAAGAGAATTTAGCAAATGTGTTGCTGTGTGAGTTCTGGACCTGACAGCCTGTGTCTGCATCTTGAAAGCTTGAGTCACCTCACAAGATGTCTAGCTACTCTACTGAAGAGACCATGATGCAGAGGCCCCTGGGGAGAAGGTCCCTGAGATTACGGGACTAGAATCCCAACCATTCCACCAGCCTAGCCAAGCCTAACCCCAGATGGGCCACAACCGAATGCAGCCACATGAGTGACCATTGAAAAAAAACATCTGAAGAACCACCAAACTGGGCCCAGTAGAGGTTGCAGAATTGTCGCAGATAAAATGGTTGTTGTTTGAGACCGCAAAGTTCTGTTGTACAGCAATATGTAACCGAAGCACTTACTGTCATCCTTTTAGAAACAGAAATAATAATAATTACCATTAATTTAGGGAAAAAAGAAACTGTCCCCAAATGTGCACATATTTATGCCATATATATGACACATATATGATGAAGGCCCAGTCTTTGTGTCATCATGATTGCACTATTTCAACAATATCCTACACACCTGCCTACCTACAGTATAACGCCTATTGGATAATGTACAACTCCTTAGAACGGGATTCGGCTCTTCCTCCTGAATGTCCAGCCTCTCTTTCTCTTTTACCAACCACAACCCCCGACTCCAGCTACTAAATTTTGCAGCTGCACCAGGTACCTTCCCATTCTCCAAACACACCTTGTGCCTTTGCTCATGGGGCCGTCTCTGTCTGGAATGTCAGTATCACTCCATTCACCAGAATCTCATTCATTCCATCAAGCAAACCCCCACTTATTCTTGGAGGAGAAGCCACACATGACATATGTCATAGAATTTATGACATAGAACTTATGACATAGAATTTATGACACATAGAATGCACACATGACATCATGTCCAATAATAATAATTACTATTTAATCCAATAATAATTACTTTTATTATTATTTCGTCCAATTATTTTTGTGTCAAGGAAGAAAACTGAGAAAGAGAGTAAGTGACCTGTTCTGAGTTCTACAGGATCTTCCCCTTTAACATGTAGCTTCTCAAAAAGCCCTCTTCTCAATTTTCTGGTGAAAAAAGTGACAAGAGGAAAGGAATGGAAGGAGAAAATGGAAAAAATATGGAATAAGTGAGCAATCCTAATTTAAAAACCAAGCCCACTTGACACGTAGTCTGGCATCTGGCCTTGGGGTAAACGGAGCAATCTCTGCTCTTGTTGTATTATGTTGTACACTGTGTGTATGTGTGTAGACTCATAGGACTAAGAAACCTGGGAAATCTGTAGTACGGTAGATAACTATTAATGACCGAAAGTCACTTCCACCAACTGCATGTTACTCTCATTACCTCATTTCACACTGCATGTTTCTGAGAAAATACTTTTCAAGTCATACAGGAGTGGATCAGCTTACAGAGTCAATTGACATCAACAGGCACCCAGTTGACTCCGAACCCGACTGCACAAAATGATAGTACTTCAAGTTTCTCAAGCAGATGAGATTTCCCAGGTGAGGCTTTACTAGAGGTGCCTAATACTAAGGTCTGTCAGGTTCTTTCACACTGGCCCAGAGCTCGTGCCTTCTGAGGCATTTTATAAATAAGTAAGTTACACTTTTCTCAAAGGACTCTAGGTGGAAACACTTTAATAAAGCAGACCTAATTTTTCAATCTCACCTTTTGTAACTGGGTAAGAATGAGCTATTCTTCATGTTCTTGTAGCTTGACAGGAACAAGAAAGTGTACCAAATCATTAATTCTCTAATTTGCCCACATAACATAAAACCAGCTGGCTTTTAATATTTAATTAAATTAGTGTGCTCCCCGACTGAGTTCTAATATTCCAATTTCAATTTTCAGCACAAAGCTAACATAAAACCAAAAAAGCACTGAGTGATGTGGAAAGGAAAATGTGACCTTGATAGGATAATGTGAAGGCATCTACAGATGAAAAGAAACCTTTTTTTTTTCTTTCAGCTATATAAAATGTCCAAAGTTAGCATCCTGACTAAAAGTATCTCGTTCTCTTTTAAGAAGTAGCATCATGTGGTAAGAATATGTGCACATTTGGAGACAGTTTCTTTTTTCCTTAATTAAGTCTTTTGTCCACTTGTTCTTTTCTCAAGAATGAGTCCCAGGTTTTGTACCGGGAGTCCAAGTGTGTGGATGAAAGGCATTGTCTCAAATGGCAAGATTTCAACGACGTGGATGGAACTGGAGGGTGTTAAGCTGAGCGAAATAAGTCAGTCAGAGAAAGACATGTATCATATGACCTCACTGATATGAGGAATTCTTAATCTCAGGAAACAAACTGAGGGTTGCTGGAGTGGTGGGGGGTGGGAGGGATGGGGTGGCTGGGTGATAGACATTGGGGAGGGTATGTGCTACGGTGAGCGCTGTGAATTGTGCAAGACTGTTGAATCACAGATCTGTACCTCTGAAACAAATAATGCAACATATGTTAAAAAAAAAAGAAGAAGCTAGTAGGAAGGGAAAAATGAAGGTGGGGAAATTGGAGGGGGAGACGAACCATGAGAGACTATGGACTCTGAGAAACAAAGAGAGGGTTCTAGAGGGGAGGGGGGTGGGGGAATGGGTTAGCCTGGTGATGGGTATTAAAGAGGGCACGTTCTGCATGGAGCACTGGGTGTTATACACAAACAATGAATCATGGAACACTACATCCAAAACTAACGGTGTAATGCATGGTGATTAACATAACAATAAAATAAAATTTAAAAAAAGAAAAAGAAAGGCATTGTCTCTACCCCTGGAGGAGCTCACTGTCTCTACTTCTTGCTACGGATCTCGTAGACGAGGTGTGCGCGCGGTTTTGGAAAAGCTTAAGCTTTGAGCTTCCGGCCACCGTCTCTAGAATGGCTACATTAACAACATTTAGCTCACCCGATCCCTGTGAGGATTACATGACATCATGTCTTGCGACAAAGCCTAGTGCCTCATAGAGCAGCAATAGCCTGATAGTCGAAGTCATGAGGTACTTTGTGTAGGTTTTTTGTTGCTGTTAGTGTGCAATTGTATTTATGGGAGGCCAGGGGGAAGGGATCCTGCTATGTCTATTTTCTAATGGGTCACTTCTCACTTACACACAGTAAAATGGGCTGACATCTGGCCTCAAGAAATTCAGTTTTGGGGTGCTTTATCTGCAACTCTCCTTATGAAGTGTTTCCTGCCTTGACTAGCAGATTTCCACAATCAGGGCCAGTGTGTTTCTTGTTTGTTTTAATTGGATTGGATTATGCTAAGCTTACACTAAATGTTTGACTTAGCTTTTTGTGGTGATTTTATCCCCGTGTGTTGAGGATAACTGCCGATTTTTTGTTCATCTCTCCTATCTCTTTGTTTTTTGTTTTTCTCTATTACACTGAATTGGGCTGATCTTCTTGCTCATTTGGAGCATTCTAGGACTCCATGGTACAAAGCTGGTAGGTACAGGTGAGTGATGAAGATGCCCGAAAAAATGTTCATTGAAGTAATAGACAAGCAGGCTGTGGATGTCACCATATGGTGTGTCTGGCCTCACGGGGAAGTGGTGGAGTGGACCTGGACCAGCATTCTTTTTTTTTTTTTTTTAAATTTATTTGTTTGACAGAGAGAGACACAGCGAGAGAGGGAACTCAAGCAGGGGGAGTGGGAGAGGGAGAAGCAGGCTTCCCATCGAACAGGGAGCCCGATGTGGGGCTCGATCCCAGGACCCCGGGATCATGACCTGAGCCAAAGGCAAACGTTTAACCGACTGAGCCACCCAGGCACCCATGGACCAGCATTCAGAGTCAAGGCCAATAGATATATATTGAAGATGAGCCATGGGCCTCAGCACATTTAGAGACAGAGGCAGAGGCAGGTAATTTCACAGGGGACGCAAACTTCTACTTTTTCCCTGCCTTTCCTATTTGGCTTATGGCATAGTTATTCACTCAATTGCCCAGACAAGGTTTCAGAAGCGTCCTTGATTCCTCCCTTTTGTTTCCCCTCTCACTCCATGGATCAACTGCTCCTTTTGCCTCAGAAACTGAAACCGCTTGGTTTCTGTTCCCTCTTTTTCATTCTACCCTCAGTACCTCAGGCCGAGAGCTCGTGACATCATGATTTCACTATTTCAACAATATCCCACACACCTGCCTACCTACAGTATAACGCCTATTGGATAATGTACAACTCCTTAGAACGGGATTCGGCTCTTCCTCCTGAATGTCCAGCCTCTCTTTCTCTTTTACCAACCACAACCCCCGACTCCAGGTACTAAATTTTGCAGCTGCACCAGGTACCTTCCCATTCTCCAAACACACCTTGTGCCTTTGCTCATGGGGCTGTCTCTGTCTGGAATGTCAGTATCACTCCATTCACCAGAATCTCATTCATTCCATCAAGCAAACCCCCACTTATTCTTGGAGGAGAAGCCACATGCAGCTACTTGTCTACCTAGCTCTCCACGGCCCTCCAAGACAGGATCAGTCATTCCTGACTCTGTCCCTGCGTCCACATACCCACATTTTTTAAATTTATGCATCAATTTTTTTCAACTAAATAATGAGGTGTGAGAGAATGAGTATATTCTCTTGAAAATCTCTCTATCTCTAAATTCTGGAAAAATGACTCATAGCCTAACTTATAAACATGTTGAACAAGTGCTTAAATTGAATTGTTGAATTATATTTTTTTTAAATCAGCAGGTAGCCATAGTCATGACTTGAATCTGCCTCTCCTGAACTTTATAGTTATATGATTCATTTTTTTTAAAATGTTATTTTTTCTGATTATAAAGTTAATATAAAGTCACTGCGAAGATTTAGAAAATACAGAAAAAGCATAAAAAGGAAAATAAAAATCACATGATAAACCCCCAGTCAGAGATAGTTAACATTAATAAGTTGATGCATGCCCTTTCAGTACACTTATGATACATACACATTTTTGTGCTAATTTTGAAACACCTTTATCATCATTTAGGATACCAAATTTACTCTCCTTGAAATGACAACATATGTGTCACTATCAACTGTTAATTTATTTCATCTCCAGGGGTCTGTATATTCAGCTTCACAGTTTCTGTATCCTGAGATAGAATCCCAGATGCTATCTGAAGGTAAGCTTGTTTCCATATACATTTTATATATTTGAAGTTGTACTACATGAATGACTTTTGTTTTTTTTTTCACTTCATGTTATACCATCAAGCTTTCCTCCCTGCTATTAAGTATTCTTCCCAACATGACCTTTAATGGTGTGTATCATGGACTAAATTGTGTGCCCACTCCCAAATCATATGTTGAAGTTCTAACCCCCAGTACCTCTAAATGTCATTGTATTTGGAGGTAAGGCCTTTAAGGGAGCAATTCAGTTAAAATGAGACAAATAAAATGGGTTCTAACCCAACCTGATTGGTGTCTTTAGAAGAAGACATTTGAACACACAAAGAGACATAGGGGTGCACATGTACAGAAGGATGACCATGTGAAGAGCCAGCAAGAGGGTGACCATAGACAAGTCAAGGAGAGAGGCCCCAGAAGAAACCAAACCTGCTGACACCTTGATCTTAGACTTCCAGCCTCCAAAACTATGAGAAATTTATGTTGGTTAAGCCACCCAGCTTGTGGTATTTAGTTATGGTGGCTCTAGCAAACCAATATACTGTATGTTGTAAAATTTCATCATATTGCTTCATATAATTTATTTAACTCACCTACTGTTGGACGCCAATTTCTCTTCAATAGAAAAGAACAATTGTTGTTGTGATGTATGTCTTCATAAAGAAATCCTTATCAGATGGACTATTTCCTTAGAGAAAGTTCCCTGCTTCCTGGGGGGTGGTGCTGGAGGGGTGGGGAAGAGGGGAAGCCAGGGTGGGTGGCAACCAGGGAACTGATCTCCTGGCTCCTCGTCTACTGTCTAGTGGTCCTGAAGAGATGGTGGGGGGGCAGCTGCCTCTCTTTGAGTAACTGCTCTCTGGCAGTCTCCCCCACACCAAACTTCCCATATACCGGCACAAAGCCCTGGCCCCCTCAAGAAAGCAACACAGTGTGTGGGGAGGACAGAGGTTGTAACCTAATCTAATTTACTCATCCTTGTGAACCATATAAGGGAGGGGTTGGTGTGTGGCTTAGGTCCCCTAAGAGGAGAATATTCCATATGTCCCTTTGTTTGGCCTCTCTCATGTCTCCTAGTTGTGAGCCCGACCTCCTTTTTGGGGAAACTTTGCGGTGGCATGCAGGAGGATGTTCCTCCCTTTTGGCCCCATCTCGTGTCCTGCAAACCGGAGTTGAAGGTATCAGTTCTGTGAATGCAGGTGCTTGGATTCCAGTGCAATCTCCCCAACGGAAAGCAGTGCAGCTGATTGCCTCATTAGTTTTCCTAAAAAGCAAGTCCATTTTGCCATGTTTCTATTTATTTTCTCATTATGTGAAGAAAGAATTCCTGTGATTATGCCTTTGACCTTGCCCCTAGCCAAACAATAATATCACCATTATTGTACTAATAGTATAGAGGAGTGTTTTTTCTCCCCCCCACCCCCCGGTTTATTTTGTCACAAAAAGGTCTATTTTCTGAGATCTGGAAACATTTGAAAAACAATGGACTTTAAAATTCTAAGTAGTATCAGAGGGCCAAGAAACCGTTAAGAATTTTGGAATTCTGTGAGTAAAATACCGTATCTAAGAACGCCACATTGTACAATAATTTAACTTTCTTTTTTCAAGTACAACTAATGAAAAAGCACTTTGTAGTGTGTAAAAGGCAACAAAACTGCTTAATAAAATAAATAATTACATATTTGTGGCGTTGACGAGCCAGCTAAGTACATTCAGGTGACACTTCTGTGGAACGAACGCTAATTCATGATAATTTAACAGCACTTTACAATAGATGCTTAACAAACCAGGTAATAAAACATAATCAGCAGAAGCCTTTTAGAAGCTAATGTCGAATATTACAAAACAATGACTCATATTCTTTAATGATTGTATATTCTACTCAATCAACCCTTGTCGCTCTTACGGAGAGGCCACAGGATTTTTAAGCCCTCACCACTTTGCTGGCGTGTCCGTGATTTATAGTTGGCTTTACCACACACATAGGCAGCCTCGTGGCCTTCTTAGATACGGTATTTTACTCACAGAATTCCAAAATTCTTAACGGTTTCTTGGCCCTCTGATACTACTTAGAATTCAATCTTTGATCTACAGATCAAAGACCATAGTGAGAATCTTATTAAAGCTGTGAAACTTCTCTCGATAAAATGAACGTAAACAGAGAATGTTACATGAAACTCCAGGACTCTCATGCATCCCCAGAAAGCTATTCTGTGGACGCCCAGGTTAAGAAACACTGAGGTAAAGGATTTTGAAAATTCTTGTTAAATTATGCGAAACAATTAATTTTCTGATACTGTACCCTGGACTTTCTCAGGTTCTGCTGCAGTAAAGAAGGAGAGGACAAACATCTATCACTGTAATGGCAGCAAAGACAAAGGTTATTTCAGTTTGGATTTTGTTGGTTAAAAAAAATAATGCTCCAGTCCCTAAGCTTCCCGTATGAGCCAAGGATATATTGTCCAGCACTTTTTCCCAGTTGAATTTCATATGGAAAGAAAATTACTTCAGTCATTTCAACTATGCCACATCTTAAAGAACTGAGAGAGCACGTCTGGGCGTAAAGTTATTGAGTGTTTCCTCTGTGGTCGACACTGCGGTCGACATTGTGCCAAGTGTCTCCCAAGCATTGTTGCATTTAATACTTAAAACAAGCATACGAGAAAGCTACTGTTTGTATCGCCCTCTTGCTTGTAAGGAAATCGAGAGAAGCACAGTGACTCGGCTGAGGTCACATTGTTGGCATATGATGGGGCTGGGACTCAGTTTTTCTTTTCTAATTTGGCAGCCAGGCAAAAGCCATCAGAAACAGGTGTCTTTTGTCTGAAGTTCTGGGAGGGAGGAGCATTTGTATTTGATTTCAAAGAAACAAATGATCTAATCAATTTGCACCTGCCCTTGATTTTGTGCAAATTTATTTATAAGGAATTGTGAAGGAAGGGTAGATAGTCCTAAATTCAGAAAAATTTAAATAGTCTTAAGTCAAGCATGTAACACGCAATCCCATTTGTCCAGAAAAAAAAAGGCAAAATGCAGAACAGTAAATCTTTTCCATAGCAAAGTTATCACAAGGCTACGTGGAGTCTTCCAAGCTTGACTTTTCCCCTTTGAATGGAAACTGCAAATCACCGGGTTATCATGTGCTCTAAGTAGTGAGTCCATTAATCTCTTTCACTCTTCATTTGCCTCGGATCTGATTTGACTTTGTGATAATGCATCGCTCTGATCACCCTGTGCTCTCCTTGATATGGAGTCTTCAGAGAAAGCTACAAACAAAGAGGGCTGGTGGCTCAGTCCTAAAGGGGTCTTAGGATGAGGAATGACAATGTTCGGAAGCATCTTCAACATAATTGTGGTACCCAAGAGAACTTTCAAGATATAAGCCAGCAGTAAAATACTTGTAGAACTGAATAGCAAAGCAGTAACTGAAAATGAATTATTATAACCACTCCAATTCGGTGTAAAGTTTTGCTTCTAAGGGCATAATACTCAGATACCTACTGAGTATATGCATATGCATCTAACTATACACCACAGTGGTTAATCAAGTTAAAACTCAAGGTTGCGGTTTTTTATTTTTTATTTTTTGGTTTTTGGTTTTTTTGTTTGGTTTATATGAGAAGGGGAGATACAGAACAGTTGAATTACTCGAAGTCTCCCTGAAAATTGGTAGCAGTAGGGCTCAGTCCAATGTCCACTATACTTTGTTCTACTCTAGTCTAGACTAGAGGTAGGCAAACTTTTCCTTAAAAGATCAGAGAGTAAATACCTTAGGCTTTGCAAGCCATACCGTCTCTGTAACAACTACTCCACTATCCCACTACAGCATGGAACCAGCCATAGACAATAATAACAAATTGGTGTGTGTTCCGATAAGACTTAAGTTACAAAACAGACCACTGGCTGGATTTGGCTGGCAGATGGTAATTTGCCGACCCCTGCTCTAATTACAAATTCCGTCATGGCAATTTATTAATTACAGGCTTTGATCTAGTTGTTTAGTCTCTCTCAACGTCGGTTTCCTCCCCCCAGTGAAACACACTTTTTCCCACACTTTTTCCCAATGTTTCTTGGATACATTTTCCATAAGTGGCTTAAATAGAATAGGGTGCGGGGAATCCCACTCTTTAGGTTTATAAAAACATATATAAATATGCATGTATATGTGTGTAATTTATTGACTATTATATGCTAAGCTCTGCATTAAATGCTTTATGTATATTGTTAAATTTAATCCTCGTAACTGTTTTTCAATGTAGATGCCAGGTGATTCAGAGACATTATGGAGCTTGCCAAGCTGCACAGCTCCTGCGGCGTAGAACTGCAATCAGCTGCTTATAGAAGCTTCACTCATGCCTCTGCGATATTCTGTCTTTCCATGGTCTCTTTCTTTTATTATCTTATTTTATTTTATTTTTATTGTGGAAAGAACACTTAACATAAGATCTACCCTCTTAACAAATTTTTAAGTGTGCAGTACATTATTGTTGACTATATGCACAATGCTGTGCAGCAGATCTCTAGAGATTATTTATCTTGCTTAATTGAAACTTCATGCTTATTGATTAGCGACTCCCCATTTCTCCCTTCTCCCAGCCCCTGGAAACCACCATTCTACTCTTTGCTTCTATGAATTTGACAATTGTAGATGACTCCTATAAGGGGGATCCTGCATTGTTTGTTTTTGTGTGACTGGCTTATTTCATTTAGCATATTGTCTCTCGATAAGGACCTACTGGTGATCTTCTTGAAGAGTCATGAGGGGCAGGGAATGCCATGTGTGTGAACTACGAGTCATTTTTTATGGAGGACAACCTCCTGCTCAGATCCAAACATCCACAGGGCTATGTTTTACCAGTAGGTGAAGTGATAGTACCAAAGTTTAAGATGAGGGTCCTCTCTCATTCTATGCCTGCTTACTCTTTGCACTTTTAGCTCCAATGACTGGCAAGAGGACTCTAGTTTTCTTTCTTTAAGGGAAATATATGTGTTATCTCCTCTTTGATTTCTCAAAAGCAGCCTAGCCCAAGCTATTTACCAAATATATACTAAGCAGCCTAGAACCTCTCAGTTCCAGGCGCTAGAGCAAACTGATAATCTTTTGCTATCTTACCCTTTCACTCTTTTTTTTTTACTCTTGATGTAGTAGATAAGATTCACATTCACTTTTCCTGGCAATGCAATGGTAAGAGCTCATCCTCAAGTTTGAGATGTCCAATGCGCATAGATACAAGGAGCAATAAGTAGCAAGCTCAAATATGGCATTAGACCTAAATTGTATTCTGTGATACAGTTTTTATCAGAGCTCAACATTAAAGGCGGGGAAGTTTTCTTAGATTAATAAAAAACAGTACTTCTTTTACCATTTGATCACATTTTTGTCCATGAGATCCCTTGTCAGGGAATGCCAGGGAGGAAGATGGAAGAGGAATGCCAGGAAGATTAATTAATTAACTAATAAAAACAAATAATAAAAACAAAAACAATCTTACATTAAGCAATTCAGATGGGGTCTAGTTCCTCCATCTCTCTCATATTCCTCAATCATTGGCTTCCACCCTCATATTCCACTGAACCTTCTATCATTAAGTTTACCAGTGGCCTCTATTCAAGTTCAATGGCCACTTTTCAGTTCTTAATCCACTCAATCTTTCTGGGTGATCTTTCTTTTTTTCTTTCTTTCTTTCTTTCTTTCTTTTTCTTTCTTTCTTTCAAGAAACCCTCTCCTCTTTTTAACTTCCTTGTTCTCTTATGAGTCAAAACTCAAATGCCTACAGGGGCCAAGCCCATGACATAAATTAGTGGTCTCATGTTATATTCCCTCACCACAGATACATTTTGTTCCTATATCAAACATGTAAGAATATTCTTGTCTTTCACAACTAACATGGTCTTGCCCATTGGTCTTGAAACCTGTAGCCCACATGCCCTCTTTTCTGTATTCCCACTTTTGATGGAAACATGGATATAAGACTTGTTCCATTTTCTTCTTTTTTTTTTATTATGTTATGTTAATCACCATACATTACATCATTAGCTTTGGATGTAGTGTTCCATGATTCATTGTTTGTGCAGAACACCCAGTGCTCCACGCAGAACGTGCCCTCTTTAATACCCATCACCAGGCTAACCCATCCCCCCACCCCCCTCCCCTCCAGAACCCTCAGTTTGTTTCTCAGAGTCCATCATCTCTCATGGTTGGTCTCCCCCTCTGACTTACTCCCCTTCATTCTTCCCCTCCTGCTATCTTCTTTTTTTTTTTTTAACATATAATGTATTATTTGTTTCAGAGGTACAGATCTGTGATTCAACAGTCTCACACAATTCACAGCGCTCACCGTAGCACATACCCTCCCCAGTGTCTATCACCCAGCCACCCCACCCCTCCCACCCCCCACCACTCCAGCAACCCTCAGTTTGTTTCCTGAGATTAAGAATTCCTCATATCAGTGAGGTCATATGATACATGTCTTTCTCTGATTGACTTATTTCACTCAGCATAACACCCTCCAGTTCCATCCACGTCATTGCAAATGGCAAGATCTCATTCCTTTTGATGGCTGCATAATATTCCAGTGTGTGTGAGTGTGTGTGTGTGTGTGTGTGTGTGTGTGTGTGTATCTTCTTACCTATACTGTAAGAAAAGTAGCTGTCACCTGCTTAAACGATGATAAATAACACCCAGGTCCCAGGACATTGAATTATGGTGGAGACTGGGGCAAACAACAGCCCCCATACCTTATCTGATGAGGGAGTGTCTACCAGCTCTGGGTCGTTATTCCCAAGTCTTGTTAATTGCAATATATGCTAGAACTCCAATTTTTTGTAAATCTCTGAATTTTTAAATGTTGGCAACACTGTGTAGGTCAAACTTAGCAGCTCTGAGTGTGAGTTCTGGGATGCTAGTTTGCCACATTTGTGGTCAGAACCAGATTGTTTCTTCACTGACACTCTCTCCACCAGTGTATCTCCTGGCTCCTCCCTGAGTCATATTCTCATTCCAAATGCTTCTCTTGAGAAAGTCCATCTCCTCTGCCACAGCTTCAGCCCATAGCAGTTTGTTGACTTTATTCTCCCACATTATATTCTTCCTTGTGTAATAATTATTTACAAAGTTGTCTTATCCGCCTCGATTGCTAATCACTATATTATGGGTAGTGACAGATTCTTATTTATATGTGCATCCCACATAGCACTTAGATCCACTGCTTTGCCCACAAAAGTTTTCTCATAAGTATGTCTTGATTCCTTAATATTTAGCCTCTGAATTTCTGTAAAGAAAATCCTTCTTAAAAAAAATGGCTGCTCTGTCAAATTGTCCCAGGATTATGCCGGGACCCCACTCTGCTGATCTGCATATGGATAAGGCAATAGTTCTTCCCTCCAATTCCTGCAAAATCCGTATAGTGCCAAAAGCAGCCTTGGTCCCTAGGCTGGTGGCTTTGCTAAAAGCAAGAACTATTTTGTGAAAAAATAAAAGTGGGTCCCATGGAAATAAGTTGGAGAAATTCTGGGTCAAGCAATGTTTAACAGATTTCTTTACTGCAGCACTTTGCTGTAGTTTTTACTGTGCTAAACTGTACTGTGACTATCCAAAGAAGTCATTGAGTGCTTTTCAAACTTTTTTGATTCTAGAACCTTTTGGTGAGGATCATTATTTAAGATCTCATGGACAGCCACAGTCGGGCTGAAGAGTCAAAATGCTTAGAATGTGAGGTCTTCTATGATCTGTCCCCTCATCTATATCTTCAGTGTTGTTTTCTATCAGACAAATCCTCCACCCATTCCAGGACTCATGTTATTCTTTGTTTCCCAAACATGTGCCATCCTGCTTCAGCACATTTTCTCTCAAAATTTTCATGGTATGGAATTATGTTCCACCTTGACTAAACCTAGTTAAGAGTTCCCTATCATTTAAAACGCAATTAAATGCATACTTTCCTAAGAACTCATCAAACACCATTCCTGCCCTGTTGACCTCTCTTTCCTCTAAATAGCAGCCACATTGTCTTCATCAAGCCTCTGATACATAAGATAGACTATGCTCACTTTGTTTATTGTATTTGTCAGCATGGATCTCCTCTTTCCCCTTTAGATTATTATTGACTTCAGTGCCTTCTTCCTAGAGGAAACTCAATCAGTGATTTTCATGATAAACTAAAATAACTTGGAGACCTAAAGATGCATGTGACTAAAGATTCTGAGGAGTGAAGGGTAGTAAGAGACTGCTGGTGCATGTGAGCTTTGAGGGAAGCACAATTTCCCCAGCAACCAGGGGTACAAGAGAGAAAAAGATCTCTCCGGAATGAAGACTTTCAAAATAAGAAAGGTAGAGGAAAGAACCTCCAAGAAGGGGAAAGAATATCCCCTACTTAGAGGGCAGGAAGCACTCTCTAGGGAAGAAAATTTTATGTTGAGACACCTTAATCACACCTTGGTGATTTTTAAGTCAAAGACTCTCATGCAGGGTAGAGTGTCACAATTAAGTCTTGCTGCAGTTTAGCCTGCTTCTCGTGGGGATTTGGTAGATATTGTTTTAAATAGAGTCAAAAGCTGAAAGAGTACCTTCTGGCGTTTTGAAAAGGCTAGACAGTCAAAGAATGTATGAAAGAGCTCTTGTAAAATCAGAAAAATTTTCCTTCTACTTGCAAGATTTCAGGAGTGTATGCAAAACAAAGCACCTGGTGGCTACGAGTGAGGAATAAGAGTGGAGGATAGTTACAGTGTGTATCCTCAAGACCCCGTATATGACCAGCCAGGGAGGGATCGCTGGGGGAGGGATGGGGCGGGCTCCGGGAGAGCTGGCGTGCTAGGAACAAACTCAAGACCGGCTGGAGCCCAGGGTTGTGCGTGAGGCCTTTATCATTTTTCTCATAGCTGTTACATCCTGGGAAAAGCAGGTTGTACCAGAACGCTGTACTTTATTTCCCAATAAAGTCAATGTGGCAGAGTCGAGAAATTTATTTTGCTTACAGTTTGATTTCCTGGCCTGCTAATTTCTCAGAAAGAAGAAAAGGAATTTGAAAGTGAGAAATATTTACTTATCTGGGAATAAATATGCATGAAAATGCTAAACAAAAGTGCAAAGCCCATTTGCATGAATTTTAAAGCAATATGAATCAAGAAAGCTCTAACATCATCATTCTGACTCTCTGTAATGGGACAGAGAGTAAAGTAATATATACATTTAAAATTTATTCTATGTATGAATAGATGCACATTATGTGGATGAATTTCTTTATGAAATAATTGACTATTTTTTTCTTGTAAACCTAATAAAAACAGTTTGGGATCATCAAAATTAAGAGATCAAGCTAGTGCATAACAAAGTGAAACAGTCTAATCCGTGTATGTAAATGAGGTAACAGCAACACATTTAGCATCTGTTAAACTCACAGTGTATAATATCATTTCATGAGGTTTGAAATGCAGGCAGGAGGATTATAAAGGGGAATACCTGCCTGAGAGAACCCCGCGTGACATTTTTCATTTCATATTTATACTCAGCTCCATGTGTAAATAAGCAGGTATTTTAATATCTGTACCAAATGAAAAAACATATTGCACTAGTTTGAGTTTTGATACACATGGTTTATATACGCAGTTTAATTTTGGAGAAGAAAATGATGGAGAGCCTGGAGATTATCAAAGTTATACCTAGAGAAATGAGAAATTATCACCTTAGCCACCTTCCCCGTTAAAGAGAAGTCCATCTGGAAATGCATCCATTTTTATATCAACAGAAAACACACTGCCGCCTGGTAAATAGTTACATGTTGCAACATGTAGATTATCTCTAATTAACAAAAAGAAAGACATTGCTTTTCAAAGTCTGGGAATATTATCTTGTGATTTTGTCATAAGTGATCCTTATTTAATTGTTCCATTTTTAAGGATTATTTATCTTGTTTTCCCCTCTTTACCATGTAAATTGGCACCACTAAGCAACATCTCTAATTTCCCCTAAAGATCATCTGAGCTCTCAAGCCAAAACATTGCACTCCATTTTATTTTTTCATAAAACTGAAATGGCTTTAGATGGATAATTTTATCATCGTTAATTCAAGTCTCAAAGGTAGCCAATTTTTTTTTTTTACAAATAAGTACTTGCTTGGACTGAAAATTTTAACTGCAATATTTCAAAGGGAAGATAATGTGGAAATGATGTTGGTTATAATAATTAAACCCTTTGTTCAGTCAAAAATAGACCCTTTAGCTAAAGGGCAGTAAACTTCATGAGGTATATAACAAATCATGTTTCAATTTATCGAACACAGATTTTTTTTCCCTTCCCTGTGTTTAGTATTTGTCATTTAGATACATAACTGGATTCTGAATAAATTAGGCATAGCGATAATTTGTGGCAGCTCTGATAAATCATATATATTTGCACTGTGATTACATGAAATGAGAGGACCATCACACATAAGGCTGATAAATTGCTCCAAGTCCACAAAGGGTTGCTTCTGAAGACCAGTTCTCTTCTCTTTCTCATTCAGGCAACAACAGTAACTGTTTAACTAGAAAAGCTTTCCCTAATATTTCAAATGAACTTTACAGTATCACCAGAGCAAGGTGATGTGCCATTACCAGGATGAAACACAGCAAGATAACAAATATTATTCAAAAGATGGAACTGAAAACTGAAGATGTATAACACATTTCCTTGAGAGGGAGGAGAGTTGCCTAGCTGTGGAGGAGAGGAAATGATAGGTAAAAAGGTTGATAAAATCACAACAGAAAGCCGTGGCCCGAGTGTGAAGGGCTAAGGATGAAGTATCTAATCTATAAACAGTGGGGGGCTGCCTTCGTCAGTTTGGGCTGCTATAACGAAGTACCCGAGACGGGGGGCTTATAACTAACAGAAATTTATTTCTCACAGTCCTGGAGGCTGGACCTCTGAGATCAGGACGCCGGCGTGGCTAGATTCTGGTGAGAGCCCTCCTGTGGATTGCAGACTGCCAACTAATTGTTGTACCCTCATTCGGCACAGAGCAGAGAGAGGAGGCAAGCGCTCTCCTGACTCTTGTAGGGGCCCTAGTGTCATTCATGAGGGCTTCATCCTCACAGTTGCCTTCCAAAGGCTCTACCTTCTAAATATCATCACCTTGGAGTGGGGGAGCAGGGTTTCAACATATGAATTTGGGCAAGGGGTGGGCAGGGGGGGAAACAGTATAGCGCATCACTGTGGTTTTTGCGTAGGGCAGCGTTTTCTGGAGAGTGATCTAGCGCCTGTTGGCAGGAGACACTGGGCAGAGAAGGGTCTGGGTGTAGGGGCACACTTCAAGAATAAACGTAGTGGCTCAGGAGTACAGTGAGAAGTTGCTGAGCACAGCTGTCGGCAGTGGTCATGGCTAGGGAAAGATATTTTGAGAGCTATTGTGGAAGAAACACGGACAGGCTTTCTAATATATATGAATGCTTGAGATGATTCTAGAATTAACAACTGGGGAGGCTATTCTGCCTGTCAGTTGAGATCCTCTAAAGTGTGCTACAGTAACCAAATCCCCAAGTCTCCTATGCTCAAAATATCAAAGTTGTTTTGTCGTTCTTGTTGTTTATTATTCCCTCTCACACTAACGCCCATGGTGGTCAGAGGGGTCTCTGCTCCGCACCGTCAGCCTCCCTTGGGGACATGCAGCCCTGCTCATAACTGACTGCTGCAGAAGAGAAGGGGAAAGCACACTGTGTCTCTTAGGACACATTGTCTCTCAAAGCTTCCACATGGAAAGGACGAATGGGACCTCCCATCACATTTCGTTAGTCAAAGCAAGTCACATGGCTCTGCCTGAGTTCAAGGGGATGGATATTGGAGATTAGTAGTACAATCTACCACTTTCTCTTTTCCTAACAAGCTGGCCGTTTGATTTGTGAGAATATTTTTTTCAGACTACGTTCTACAAAACATGAAATGCAAAGCTATTTTCTTCTCTTCGATGACAATTTCACGTGGACCAACATGGAAGGAAAGAACGATGTAATTAAATACTAAAGAATGTCCCTAGCTGTGTTGATTTTATAAATATGCAATCTCCAAAATCTGTGGTTTGCCACTTAATAGGGCTTTCTCTAAATTAGTTTCTTATGGGCGCTGCAACGAATTTCCACCAACCTGGTGGCTTAAAACAACAACATCTATTCTCTTACAGTTCTGGATGTCAGAAGTTCAAAATCGGTTTTACTGGGCCAAATTCAAGGTGTCAACAGAGCCATACTCCCTTGGGACCCTCTAGGGGAGAACAGGTTGCTGGCCTCTACCAGCTCCCGGTGGCTGCCAGCATTCCTTGGGTCTTGTTTGCATCACTCCAGGCCCCACTTCTGGGGTCACGTTGCCATCTCCTCTTCCTATAAATTCTCCCTCTTACAAGAATTCTGATTACACTGGATCCACCCAGATAATCCAAGTCCCCATCTCAAGATCCTTAACCTAATCCATCAGCAAACCCCCTTTTGCCATGTAAGGTAATATCCACAGGTTCCAGGGATTAGGACTTCAGTATTGCTGGGGGCCATAATTCAGCCTACCATACTCATCGTGGCACAGTACATTATTTCTCATGGCTCCCATTGTGTTTAGATAAGTACATGCATGAAAGGAAATCAACCAAAGCACCATTGCCATAAACCTGTATTCAAAAATGTCAGGCTTGAAAAGACTCTAAAGGAATATTCTAACTTGGGGAAGGAAGGTGTAACTTTGTATCGGGCTGACGGAGGAAGGGTCGACTGAAGTTCACTTGGCTTTGGGAATTGTTGGTCAAAAATGGTTCTTCGAAGAGAAAAGATCACTCCTACAGATTAGCAGCCATTGTTTGCCCAGTATGGCCTTTACCCGGATGGATGGAAACAGTCAGGGACTAAGATCATGTGCAAGATCAACTTGCAGATGAAGGACAGTTGCAGGTAAATAGGCCAGGTGGGAGGGCCACAATGAAAATTCTCAGGTTTTCTGTGTCTTTTACAAATAGAACAGAGATAAAAAAAATTAATCTGTATTTGTTCATAGACTTCCAATTGCAGAAGGGCCATTGTCTAGGGAATGGAGGAACTTCTCCTACCATCCAGGATGTTGCTGTGTAAGCCGGACTCTGCTTTCTGAAACTTTTGTCATATTGATCTGAGGAGAAAGAGAGAAATCCAGAAAAGCCAGGCATTTGTATGTTAGAAAAGGCAAAGAGCTTTCCGAGGAAGAAAATAAGAAAGCAGAAAGTAAAGGGAGGAGTTAGGGTGGGTTAAAGAACAAATGGGAGAAATGGGGATAGATCAATTTAAATAATCTTTCTTACTGTTAGGGAGGCAATTTTTTATTTACTCCTCTTCTGAAGACTTCAGAAAATGTATAAATTGCCAAGACTAGAAGCAAATTCTCTGCAGAGAGACTTTCCTCTAATTATCTGGCCTTACACATCAAAATCTGTGGAATAATATATATTCTAGACTCCAGCAACTCTTCTCTTGAATACTTTTATGTGGCATATTGGAGGTTATATTCTCCCTCATTGGGCAATTATTTTCTAATTATAATCTTACCTTTTCTTTACATGTAAAAACCTGATAATGTTCATGTATGAAACCAATTGAGGCATTTAGACATATCTGAATGACCACATCAGACCAACCAAGCAAGGATCTTAATGATTACTCAGCAAGTAGCCATAATTAGAGCCAACAAGAAATGAGGCAAAAAATCAAATCATAAATTTGTTCATATAAATAGACAAAGTGTTATAGATTTCATTTGTTCTTGGAAATCATATCTGTCCTGATTCAAAGGATGCTTATGAATACTACATTCTAATTTTGTTCTTAAACAATCTCTCAGTATCCTGAAATCATCAAACAAAATATTATGTGTGGAGTAAATGTGATAAGACTTTGCCTAGGTTGGAAGGGCAAGTTTACTCTGGAAAGTAACTGGATCACTGAGATCCTCAACCATATATGATAACATATAATATGTTTTTGGATTTTCCTAAAGATTTGTTTACAGCCCTTGATATTCGTTTTATTTGGAGATCACTAAATCCTCAGGGGTTACTCTGAGTAGCCACTGCATTCTGTTTGGTAAAGAAACAGTGTCAGAAAAGTGATGTCATTTTTGTCTATTGCAGAATGAGTTCTAGAACCTGGGTGTCCTACTGCTACCACACTGTCTCATAACCAACTCGCTAAAAAACAGGCTTTTTTGTCTAATTTTTTGACTGGGAGATAACTCATACTTACAAAGCCCTGAGGGCATACCTCAATTTCATAGTCCACACAACCGAAAAAATTCAGCTGAAAATTGGTCTCTGAATATAAAGGCAGTGCTGGTCAAAAGTAAATTCTGGGGTTGTGGGCCACAGAAATCCAGTCTCATTTCCTATGCCGAAGACCCTTATGCTGCCTGTTTGATTTTCTATGCAGCTCAAGGGCATATGCTTACCACTCAGATTCTGAATCCAAAGAAAACCCCAAAAAATGTTCAAGCAGCCTTTCCCGATGGTTAGTTATGGCAGCCTGTTCATATGTCACAGAAACCATTTAGCAGATTGTTCTAAGTTTATTAAGTATTTTTAAGAAAATAGCAACTTAAATTTTATTTTATTCACTTATTTATTTTTATTTAATAAAATCTCTATTTGATATAAGTTTGCATTTGGGGCATGCTGTATTCTCGAGAACTTTTCTTTTTTTGATTTTTTTTTTTTACATTAAGGTCTTGAACTCTTCTGGTTGAACTGTGGATATGAAAATAGCTCTACATGTAAACAGCAAACGACTGCAAGTGGGTGACAACTTTAATGTGAAGTGGACATTCATAATCACTTATTGACCTCTCACTTACATACACACACACCACACACATAATCTCCGCCTCATTCACTACTCTATTTATTGTACAATATATTTTCTGCATCAATTATTATATACTAATGGGCTGTGTAATATCCTTTCCAGATTTCACTGTACGTATTTTATAAAAATGAATAGATTCAATTAGAGGGAAAAAATCAAGCTCTTGCCTACTGCTGTTTATTTTAATTGTAAGTAGTTAAAAATTTACAATTTGCACTCTTTGGTTTGGATCTAAGCTATGTAGGGCTCTGATTCCCACTGGCAACTCTTTGTGCATGACTTTTCCTTTTTAGGTAGGCTAGCATGTGAATTTCTGTTGTTATGTGGCACACATTCCATTCATAGCACATTAATAAGCATTTGTCATCGTCAGGTGTTGCAAATGGAGAAAGAAGGTTTCATTCATTTATTCAACCATTCCACAAACATTTATTGCTTGCCTACTACATACGAGGCATTGTTTTAGGCACTGACAATAGAGCAGTGGGGGAGCAACAACAAAAAAGATAAATATCCCTGCTGTGATGAGGCATCCATTCTAATTGGGGAAGACAGACAATAAATAAATAAACAAGTAAAATATATTATATGTCAGATGGTGATACATACTAAAGAGGAAACAAAGGTACAGAAAGAGCTGGGGAGTTCCAAGGGAGGATAAACTGTTAAAATTGGTAATAAGTTGGTGGTATCATTCCTGACTAGATCCAAGGAAGATGAAGGAGTAGCCACACAGATACTCGGGAACATGACAGGCAGAGGAAACGATAAGAACAAAGACCCCGAAGCGGAAATGCACAAGGTGTCCTAAGGCAAGCCCAGAAGGAGTAGAGTGAGCAAAGGGAAGAGTAATAGGAGTTAAAGACAGAGAGGTAATGGTGAAAATTATATAGGGTCTACTCTATAGGCTACTCTAAGGACTTTTGGGTTTACTCTGAGTGAAATACAAACACATGATGTGACTTACCTTCATTCAAAATTTGATAGAGGTCCAGTGATGCTCCAGGCAAATGTCTTCTGCATGGTGATTCAGTGATCCAGCCTGCCTCTATTTGTGGCTTTATTATTTCAACACTCAGCTGACATCTTCACTGACAAGGGGAAAGTGAACTGGAAGGTCCACAGGGGAATTTTGCTTCTACTCAAACTCCATTGCCAAGAACTAGTCAGAAGCCCCGGGAAATATAATCCTCCCAGGAGGGAAAGAAACCAGATTTCAGTGAGCAGTAGTAATGTTTACTACTGGGGGCACATGTGAAAACAGAAAAACCAGGTAAGAGAACATTACAAACATCCAGAAAAAGAGATGACAGCTGCTTGAACCATGCTGGTAGCAGGAGTCAGATTCTGGGTGTATTTTGAAGGTAGAAACAGTAAAATATATTGATGGATTGAATGGGGGGTTTTAGAGAGGAGGTAAATTGAGAGAATGAAGTTGCCATTCACTTGTTGGAGAAGACTTCAGAAGTAACATGTTCAAGAGGCAATAGAAAGAGCTTGGTTTTGACAGGAAGAAATAGAAAACCTGAACAGACCTAGAACCACTAAGGAAATTGAAGCAGTCATCAAAAATCTCCCAACAAACAGAAGTCCAGGGCCAGATGTCTTCCCAAGGAAATTCTACTAGACATTTAAAGAGTTAATACCTATTCTTCTCAAACTGTTGCAAAAAATAGAAATGGAAGGAACACTTCCAAATTCATTCTATGAAGCCAGCATTACTTTGATTCCAAAACCAAACAAACACCCCACTAAAAAGGAGAATTACAGGCCAATATCTTCAATGAACACGGATGCAAAAATTCTCAACAAGATATGAAATTGAATCCAACAGTATGTTGAAAGAATTATTCACTATGATCAAGTGGGATTTATTCCTGGGCTGCAGGGGTAGTTTAATACTCATAAATCAACCAATGTGATACACCACATTAATAAAAGAAAGGATAAGAACCATATGATCCTCTCAATAGATGCAGAAAAAGCATTTGACAAAATACAGCATCCATTCTTGATAGAAAAAAATCCTTCAACTAAGTAGGGAATAGAGGGAACATACCTCAACATCATAAAGGCCATACACAAAAGACCCACAGCTAATATCATCCTCAATGGAGAAAAACTGGGAGCTTTTTCTCTACAGTTGGGAACAAGACAGGGATGTCCACTCTCACCATGGTTATTTAACATAGTACTGGAAGCCCTAGCCTCACATATCAGATAACAAAAAGAAATAAAAGGCATCCAAATTGGCAAGAAAGAAGTCAAACTTTCACTATTCACAGACAACATGGTACTCTACATAGAAAACCCAAAAGACTCCACCAAAAAAAATTGCTAGAAGTAATACATGAATTCAGTAAAGTCACAGGATAGAAAATCAATACACAGAAATCTATTGCAATTCTATACACCAATAATGAAGCAGTGGAAAGAGAAATCAAGGCATCGATCCCATTTACAATTGCACCAAAACCCATAAGATACCTAGGAATAAACCTAACCAAAGAGGTAAAAGATCTGTACTCTGAAAGCTTTAAGACATGGATAAAAGAATTGAAGATGACACAAAGAAATGGAAAAACATCCCATGCTCATGGATTAGAAGAAAAGTATTATTAAAATGTCTATAATACCCAAAGCAAACTACACATTTAATGGAATTCCTATCAAAATACCACCAGCATTTTTCATAAAACTAGAGCAAACAGTCCTAAAATTTGTGTGGAACCACAAAAGATTCCAAATAGCCAAAGCAATCCTGAAAAATCAAAGCTGGAGTCACCATGATTCAAGCTATATTACAAAGCTGTAGTCCTCAAGACAGTAGGTACTCTCAGAAAAACAGAGAACAACAGAACAGAATAGAAAACCCAGAAATGGACCCACAACTGTATGGTCAATTAATCTTCGACAAAGCAGGAAAGAATATCGAATGGAAAAAAGACAGTCTCTTCAACAAAAGGTGTTGGAAAATGGACAGCATCATGCAGAAGAATGAAATTAGACCACTTTCTTACACCATACACAAGAATAAATTCAAAAATAGATGAAAGATCTAAATATGAGACAGGAAGTCATCAAAATCCTAGAGGAGCAACCTCTTTGACCTTGGCTATAACAACTTCTTACTAGACATATTCTGGAGTCAAGGGAAACAAAAGCAAGAGTGAACTATTGGGGCTTCATCAAGATAAAAAGCTTCTGCACAGTGAAGGAAACAATCAACAAAAGTTTAAAGGCAGCCTACAGAATGGGAGAAGATATTTGCAAATTGCATATCTGATAACAGGTTAGTATACAAAATCTATAAAGAATTTATCAAACTCAACACCCAAAAAACAAATAACCCAGTATAAAAATGGGCAGAAGATATGAATAGACATTTCTGCAAAGAAGACATCCAGATGGCTAAGAGACACATGAAAAGATGTTCAACATCACTCATCATCAGGGAAAAACAAATCAAAACCACAATGAGATACCACCTCACACCAGTCAGAATGGCTAACATTAACAACACAGGAAACAACAGATGTTGGTGAGGATGCAGAGAAAGGGGAACCCTCTTACCCTGTTGGTGGGAATGCAGCTACTCTGGAAAAGAGTATGGAGGTTCTTCAAAAAGTTAAAAATAGAACTACCTTATGACTCAGCAATTGCAGTACTAAGTATTTACCCAAAGGATACAAAAATACAGATTCAAAGGGGTACATGCACCCTGATGTTAATAGCAGCATTATCAACAATAACCAAACTATGGAAAGAGCCCAGACGTCCATCGACAGATGAATGGATAAAGAAGATGTGGTATATATACACAATGGAATATTACTCAGTCATCAAAAGGAATGAAATCTTGCCATTTACAACGATGTGGATAGAGCTAGAATGTATTATGCTAAGCAAAATAAGTCAGAGAAAGACAAATACCATATGATTTCACTCATATGTGGAATTTAGGAAACAAAACAAATGAACATATGGGAGGGGGAGAGAAAGAAAAATGAGAGAGGGAAACAAACTGTAAAAGACTTAATGATTGAGAACAAAGTGAGGGTTGGTGGAGGGAGGTGGATGGAGAGAAGGACTACATGGATGATGGGTTTTAAGTAGGGCACTTGTTATGATGAGCATTGGGTGTCACATGCAAGTGATGAATCATGAAATTCTACTCCTGAAACCAATATTACACTATATGTTAACTGACTAGAATTGAAATAAAAATTTGGAAGAAAAAGAAAAGAGCTTCGTTTTGAAACACTAAATTTTTCATGGGACATCCAAGTTGAGATGTCGAGTACACAGTTATGTGTCTGTAGTTCAGGAGAGAGATAAATTTAGGAATCATCAACATGGTGATAGAATTCACAGCTACCTGACACAAGAGAGATAGATACCTAAAGAGTGGGTATAGATCGAGAACAGAAAAGGCCCAAGGGCTGAGCTCTGGGCACTCCAATGATTGTAAGTTTGGTAAATGAGAGCAACAAACAAAGGAGCTTGGGAAGTAGCAGCTATGGAGTAGGAGAAAAATCAGTAGTGTGTCATGTTCCAGAAACTATGTGAAAAGGGTGTTGCGAGGAGAAAGTTATCAATATTGTCAAATCCTACTAATAGCCCAAGCTAAATAAGGGCTAATAATTGGCCCTTTATTTAGCAACATAACATGGAGGTCATTACTAACTTTGACAGGAGCCATTTTGTGGAATGGTAAGGACTCCAGTTGGAGTTCTTTAGGAGTAGAAAAATGGGGTGGTAGTTGGAGTGGGCTGGGGAAGAAACTCAGCATGGCTTTATGATGATGAGATGATACACAGGAGAAGCAGGGGGAATCCCTGGGGTAATGTCTCAAACGGCTTAGAAGGAAGAGGGTCTGATGCACTGGGGTGGGTGTTTGTCTCTGACAGGAGCCTATTGGTTTCATCTATGGAAGTGGAAAGATGTCAAAGTGTGTGGGTACAAATGCAGGTCAGCGGGAAGTTATGCTGGTGGGGAACATGTGGGACGTTCTTCAGAATGCTTCTACTTTCTCAGTGAAATAAGAATCAAAGTCAACAACTAGAGTTAGAATGAAGGAGGTTTGAAGAGAGAAAAGGTGATGACTTCTTATCTAGATTTGTAGCTGAGCGAATAGGATTTCCAAGCTGCTCTGAGGGACCGCTTAAAATCAGACCCGTCAACATACTTGCACTGCTTCTCCCATGCCATGATGAGCTGAGGAGCTATAGGGGCAAATGTGAAATAGGAAGAAAGTTGAGTTTTAAAGGAGTCACATTTTCATTGATCAGGATCTTGCCATTACTATTCTTGACTATTTTAATTGTCACCTTTCTCACAGATGTTCCTGAGATTTGCGAATCACTCAATATTTGCCTCCCACATTCTACTCTAAATTCACTTGCTCTCACTCCTTTGGTTCCAAACCCATTATCTCTACCAGGTTCTTCCTTAGCCCCTATCCCTTTTGCCAAGACTTTGTTTTATTTCCACTTGACCTCTGAAGGACATATTTCCACTTGACCTCTGAAGGACATAGGTCCAATTTTTCTCAAGTGCAAGCTCAGCAGCCTCTAGGCCAGCCTCCCACTTCTCTGCCTCTGCCACTCTCCTCATGTTAAACCCTGTCTGCAGCCCCAGGTCTGGATCATACTCTCCTTCAGGGAGCTCAGAGTACAGATTTGAGCAAAGACTTCTACAACAGAGACCTATTCTCTGATAAAATAAGAATGAGCTGAGCCCCACTGAGGAAAGAAGCTGGGGGTTTCAGGACCCCAACGTACCCCTCTGTTTTCTAAGCCTCATCTGCCTTTCTGCTTCATCCAGAAGCCAGTTCAGAGACAGTTTGGACTGTGAGTGATATGGGGTGCCAGACTGTATCACGGAGTCTGTGCTCCTTACCTCAAATTGGACCAATTCTTTCACAGTCCAGATGGTTAACACTGCTGTGAAGGCCTCGTCAACATGTTGAGTTTACCATCCCGAGTAACTTGCTCCTGGGGAAATGCAAGAAATTGTTATCCAAACAAATAGGAGGTCAGCTTATTTAGTTTAAGAAAGAGAGAGAAACAGATTCTCTACAGAAACATTTGGGCAGGTTTCAATTTAAGCAAAAGACATTTCATTCATTTCATTTTAATGGTTTCTGTTGAATAAGCATGAAAAATGGTTTTCATTAGTCCTTCCTCCACATTAGACCTGACAAGCAGGGGGAAAACATGAATTTTTCCTGTACTTAACAAATATTCTGTAGTCATATGGAGCAGCAGGAGAGATGCAAAAGGAATAGTAATTTTGCAAAACGAAAAGGCTTGGGCCAAAACAGATCATTCATTCCCAGAAAGGAGCAAGAATATGCTAGCACATAATAAAAATAAACTGATGAAATTTCTAATACTGAGATTATGATTAAAGACAATTTATAATCGGCCTGGAAATGAAGTGGGGAGGAATGCTTTATTTTCATTATTTGCTTCAACCTTATTTATTTTCTCACGCCCCATTCATTCAGCAGGAGACCTCCAACAGTCTCTCCATAGGTAGAACTTTTTGCTTCATGCCCGGGCTAATGCTTGCTACCACATAAATAGCTTATTTCACAAGCTACTTTTCTTGCTGGGTCTAGGATTTTAACACTAATATGATTTTCCTTTCTTTTTAATGCTCTGAGATTAATTGTACTTGTGGAATATTTAGTTTTGAAATGTAAATGCCTTTGACATTTTACTTTAATTCCGATTTGGATGGTAATTTAAGGGTTTAATTAATAATAAAGATGAATCAACCTATAAAATGAATACATAAACAGGGAGCAGCAATTGACAAAAATGAAAGAAAATTTTTCTAATGCATTCTCTATAGATTCTCATTGGCGTGGGCGAGTAGTGTGTGTTTCTGAGTCTCATCACACAATTAAGAATAGAAAAGACACAGCTTGGAATGTTGCCTATTCGCAAAACAGTTTAGACCAGTTAGTGGTGTTGAATACCAGTAATAATAAATAGGAAGAAAATGGCTCTTTTGAAGAAAGAGTGAGTAAAACAAATAAGCATTAAAAGTCTAAAAGGGATGCTTGTCTCGAGTTTGCATAAGCAAAACCAAGTAACTCAGTAAGGTGTAACAGAATTTGTACTGAACTCTAACCGTAGGCCCAGGCATGTGCTAAATACTTTACTTGTCTTGCTCATTAATGCTCATACAATTCAATGAAATAGATCCTGTTATTATTCCTAATTTACAGATGAAGAGGCGGAAGTTCCAGAGAAGTGAAGTAACTTACGCAAGATCACACAGCTAATAAGTGGCCTGGACAGGATTTAAACTCAAGTCAGTCTGACTCCAGACTTATTTTATACAAATAGATCATTTCTTAAAATCTATTTTTTCTTTATAAAAAAAATCCTCTTAAAATGTACAGAATCGGGATACCTGGGTGGCTCAGCCGGTTAAGTGGCTGCCTTTAGCTCAGGTCATGACACTAAGGTCCTGGGATGGAGTCTGGCTTTGGGCTCCTTTCTCAGAGGAGAGCCTGCCTATCCCTCTGCCCGCCCCTCTCCCTGCTTGTGCTCACTCTCTCCCTCTCTGATTTTGAAAAAAAAAATTTTTAAATAATAATAAAAAAATATACAGAATCGTATTAAGTCTGATAATGAAACTGCACACCAATTAAACATCAGATATATATTGGCACCATTTGTGCACATTTGAAAATATTTCCCTGAGGTTGCACTATCACTCCTCAGCCTACTTGTACCACTTAACCTGTGCCTCTTAGAAGCTCGCAGGAAAGCATCAGTATTGGTGACTAGCCTGCTTCAAAGGCTGCAATTTTCTCACCAAAAAGTTGGAGTATTCACTCCAGGACTGAATCGGACTGAATCATGTAATGTGCACCAAGGAAACTGGCCTCATCTCTTCCCTGTGGGGACATGCACTCTCCAACTCCCTGGGAATGATCTGGCATGATATATTCCACTGAGTTGTTCTGGGGGATTTAAAGTAATATGTTCAGCTAACAGAGGCAAAATTGCATTTTTCTTTGCATAAACTGGCATGTCAAGGAAAGACTCAGTCTTTTCCTTTGGAAAGCAGGAGACAGAGAGGAGTATTTTAAGAAAAAAAGAACATAAATAGGGAAAACTAAGTAGATAGTAAGTTATAAAGTATTCATAAGCTCTTACATTACTATAGCACTTGACAGTTTATACAGTGGTTTCAGATAAAATTCATGCATTTTGCAAATGATCCCTTGAGTTGGGTGAGGGCAGATATTATCACACTCATTTAATGAAAGAGACAGAGGCTCAAGAAGGTCAAGCTGTTTGTCCAAGGCTATGTGGATTTTAAGTGATAATATTGGGCTCCAGTTCAGGTCTTATGACTCCATCAATACTTAATATTGATAAGATGTTTATTATCCGAAGGCTTTTATGGACAATTATTTTATTAAACAGAAAGCTCTCTTGGGAGATTTCCTGAAGATGAATGCTTTCTCCTACATAACTGCTCATGCCACAACATCTCACACTATGAAATTCTAACGATACGACATCATCATCACCTTCATCTCCAGCTCACAACAAATACCAATTAGTGACAATGATGGGCTTCTCCGTGTCAGACATTTTTAAATAGTGACTTTTTCAGTCATCACAAAAACCCTAATGAGGTAGTATCATTATCCCATTTCCTACAGAAGAGCCTGAGAAAAGTAATTATATATATGCATATATATATATATATTTTTTTTTTTTTTTTGAGAGAGAGAGAGAGAGCGGGAGCACACACGAGCATGAGCAAGAGGAGGGGCAGAAGGAGAGGGAGAAAGACTCGATGCCTAGTGTGGAGCCCCACACAAGGCTCATCTTACAAACCTGAGATCATGACCTGAGCCAAAATAAGGAGTCACACGCTTAACTGGCTGAGCCACCCAGGCACCCCAGAAGAAGTAATTATCTTAGCAATGTTATTAAGTAACTAGGCAATACTGTGGTTAAAAACAAACAATAAACCCTCTGTGGTTTTTAACTGCACGGGTGCATTTATTACTTGCTGGCTCTGCTTCCTACCCTGTTCGTTCCAGGATCCAACCTGTCAATGCATCCCTGCCTGAATCATTGCTGGGCTCATGGCAGAGACTGGAATGGACAGTGGTTCTGCTCAGAAACTCATATGCCTCTACTCACAGCTCACAGCAAGCCACCTGAGCAAGTCTGACATCAGTAGATTGGGGATGTATCATCTCCCCATACAGAGGAAGCATATAGTTTGGACACTATCATACTTCACCGAAGTCTATAATTGGGTTACAAATATTTGCTTCTTCCTTTACTGGAGTCAATCCCAGAGTTTTATCTTAACATAAGACCAGACTGAAAGTCTAGGATTTTGTGATAGTCTCTATATCAGGTCTGGGTATGGCTCGAGACCCATGAACAATCCATCAATCATACATAAAATTAAGTAAGTCTGCTTCACACACAGACCAGTGCTGTGTGGGCTGGCCTGTGTCTCCTTAGGAGAGTCAATTGTTACATTTTCAGGAATTTTGCAAATGTCACATTAGTAGCTTAAAGATGGCCACAGTTTGGAATTATTTACACCACAGAAATGGGCAAATGCTAGAAATCAGGGCTTTTTCTCCCTAGAGAGAGAGTTATTACACATTTGCCAGCATATTTCTGTACATTTGGCATATGTTGGTGGCATAGGAGCTGGTTAATGGCAATAAATTCTCCTGTTTGGAAAGAAGACAAATGGAAACCACACAGCAGTCATGGACCCATAAGAATTCTGGAATGACACTGGGCAGTCGTTGCAAGAGCCCCCGACCCCGGAGGTGGGGATTGCTCCTTGATTAACTGCTTCTATGCCCTGGAAGTAACTCCCCAGGCTACTGTTCTAACTGGTCTCAGGGTATTTTCCTTTTCTATTTCTATTCTAACTGGTCTCCTGTATTTTCCTTTTCCTCCTTGGCTCTATCTAAAATACACATTGGGCACTACCCTCCTTGGAAGTGGCGTGGCTATTGTAACCTGCTTCTTGCCCGCAGAAGATTGGCTCTGTATCCCTTTAAACAAATTCCAGCCAGTTCCATATGCCAGGAGTCACACCTCCAGTTCTTTTCCAGATATGCCCCTCTTTAATTGCTAATGATTCTAGCCTATCAGGCTCCTGTGGGAGAACCTGGAAGTCTCTTTACCCTGAGCCATGTTTTCCATTTGAAAAGATTTCCTGGACACCAGCTGAATTGATTCAGAGATTTCAACAAAGACCATGGCAGCCGTACCCTTGGATTGGTTTTTGCCAGAAATCGGGGTTTCATCAGCCTTTGTTGCTCAAAGATTTTCTCAGTTTTATCATTTTTTTAAAAAATTTTAACACGATAGGTCCCAGAATTTCTGGACTCTCTCTCTTCCTTTTTACATCTTCTTGCAAATCAGTCAATTCTTTCCCAAGCTCATCTCAGTAACTTGTCAAATACAACTTAACAGTGAACAATTTATGCTATAAACATTCTATTTTCCAGTTGCTTCACCTAGAGCCACAAGTTAATTAAATACCTTACCTGCTTTCCAAGCTCTGTGGACAACAGTATTGCCAAATGTTTCACGAGTGCCTTCAATGGCTTCCTGCCTGCAGTAACAGTTTCTTTGCCACCTTTGGGTGGCCCAGGTTTGGGCCAGCCCCCAAAACAGTTCACATATTTCAGAGGTTTGTTTTTGGTTTTTGTTTTTAATAGCAGGGAACTGTACTTTCAGGCCAATTTCTGTATCACCCTGAATAGGCTAGTTTGATGGTAAGTGTATCCCAAAATCTCAGTGGATTACACTTACTGAAATTTATTTAAGTTTATTTCAACTTTGTTAATGTTGCCTGCAGGAGGAGGTGGTGCTGCTCCACATCCCCTTCATTCAGGGATTTGAGCTAAGGAGTAGGCTTTATATTGCTGGTCTCACAGCAGAGGAAAAATAGCATGTGTAGCTGACCATAAAATGGATCTTAAAGCTCTGTCACTTTCGCTCATATCCCATTGACGAAGAAAGTAACATGGATGATGGGTTTTGGATATCCCTCACAGGGATAGCCCATAGGAAAAACTCTGTAGAGAGCAGGTATTTTGGAATAATATGCAGTAGTTTATGGTAGTAGAGTCTATGTGACTCCAAAGCCTGTGTTCTTACCCACTGTATTGTACTATTGCCTCTCCAAAGTATGATCTAGCTTCATTTTGTTGTAGACTAATGACAAAGGTTCCAAGAATCCTTTGTGACACAGAGCAAGTACTATTGGGCTTCAACTGCTACAGTTCTCCAAGTGACACAAAGGCAGTGACAGTCAAAGCTTCCAGTCATGGTGGAATTTTTCCTCAAACTAGCTTGAGACACAATTCATTTTGACCAGAGAGATTTAAGAGAAGGCGATTTTCCCACAGTGATGTAAGGTGCATTTTTGCAACTTCTTTAGAGCAATGAAAAATTTAAGTCATAAAAATTATGTTCTTAAATGATGTTTTTCATCCTGAGAGATTACATGTAATTACTTATCATTAGCTATGATTTAAAGCAGTTAGAGGAATAAATACTTTATCCCTTCTATTTTATAAATTGGGAAATGTAAACCAGGTCTGTCATTTATGTTGGTACAATAAAGTAGGAGTTTAAAGCAATTATACAGACATGTTTCTTTGTGAGTGTGTGTATTTATGGTTTTCTTCTTCCTCTTCATTTAGCTGGGGCAAATCCAGCCCCAAGATCCTGACTCTCAAAAGTGTCTTTTAAAAGAAAGAAGTTCTTTCTTTGTATGTATTTTGGAGCACTGTTTTTATTGAAGCCTTGGTTTGGGAGCCAGAGCACCTCAAATTCTCTCCTTATGCTCAATACACCTTAGGTATACAGTGTAATGTGAGACTCAACAGAGGCAACAGGCAAGTGGGAGTATTACCACTGGGAGAACCTGCATTGTGTGAAACGAGATCTCTATTCTTGGATTCCCCATGAAAGATTTACATGAGGATCCACACACAAATAGAGACAGCCAGAAGGAAAGTAGCAAGCACAAAACAATTTATTAAGAACAGTACACTGTCTCCTGAGAGCAAACCCAAGCAGAGTACGTAGCCTGGACCAGGCAAGGGCGGGGCAATTCCGCCTCTGGCAAAGACATTTGGGAACCACGGCAACAGGCCCTTCCCCCAGAAGATCAGCAAGAACAGCCAGCCAGGACCAAGTTTACCCATCAATGAGAACAGCAGAACTCCAGCGCTAGGGGAATACAGCATATAGAATTCATGGCTTTTTTCCCATAATTTTTTAGTCTTTCAAAGTTAATATTTTCTTAACTCTCTTTTCCTTTTTTTTTTGAACTTTCTTTTTCCCTTTGTCAACCATCTTATCAATCCTTTTTTTTAAAAATCTTTTTTATTTTTCATTTTTAGATTCATAATCTATCCCTTCATAGTAGTTAACCTTATTTTTGGTATATATATAAGTTGTTCTCTCTATAAAATTTTGGGATAGAGTTTCTTCAAACAGACATAAATATACACTAAATCTCTAGTGTATGGCTTTGTTCTACTCTCCTGCCTGATCACATTCTCTCCCTTTTTTTTTTTTAATCCTCTTCTTTCTTTTTTCAACCAACCTCTTATCTTATCAATTCCTTGGATAAAATATTTTATAATTTTCATGTTTACATTCATATTCCATTCCTTCACTGTATTTACTGTTATTTTTGTAAATATATAAGTTTTTCTTTCCTTAAAATTTGGGAGGCACTTTCTTCTAACAGACCAAAATACCCCCAAAATCTAGAGTGTGGCACTGATCTATGCACCAGCCTGATCACATTTGATCATATTCTGTTTTTTTTGTTTTGTTCTGTTTTTGTTTGTTTTTATCTTTTTCTTTTCTTTTTTTTTTCCTCTTTCTTTTTTCTTTCTTTCCCTTTCTTTTCCCCTGGTTTCAGGTCTTTTTTGATTTGTTTAGAGTATATTTGCTGGGACGTTGTTAACCTGTTAGCATTTTGTTCTCTCATTCACCTATTCTCCTCTGGACAAAATGACAAGACGAAAAAAATCACCTCAACAAAAAGAACAAGAGGTAGTACCGTCGGCCAGAGACCTACTCAATACAGACATTAGTGCAATGTTGGACATAGAGTTCATAATCATGATTTTAAAGATCCGAGCTGGGCTTGACAAAAGCATGGAAGTTATTAGAGACACCCTTTCTGGAGAAATAAAAGAACTAAAATCTAACCAGGTCAAAATCAAAAGGCTATTAATGAGGTGCAATCAAAAATGGGGGCACTAACTGCTAGGATAAATGAGGCAGAAGAGAGAATCAGCAATATAGAAGACCAAATGATAGAAAATAAAGAAGCTGAGAAAAAGAGAGATAAACAACTACTGGATCACGAGGGCAGAATTCGAGAGATAAGCGATACGATAAGATGAAACAACATTAGAATAATTGGGATCCCAGAAGAAGAAGAAAGAGAGAGGGGCAGAAGGTGTATTGGAGCAAATTATAGCAGAGAACTTCCCTAATTTGGGGAAGGAAACAGGCATCAAAATCCAGGAGGCACAGAGAACCCCTCTCAAAATCAATAAAAATAGGTCAACACCCCAACATCTAATAGTAAAACTTACGAGTCTCAGAGACAAAGAGAAAATCCTGAAAGCAGCTCAGGAGAAGAGATCTGTAAACTACAATGGTAGAAAAATTAGATTGGCAACAGACCTATCCACAGAGACCTGGCAGGCCAGAAAGGACTGGCATGATATCTTCAGAGCACTAAATGAGAAAAATATGCAGCCAAGAATACTATATCCATCTAGGCTGTCATTGAAAATAGAAGGAGAGATAAAAAGCTTCCAGGACAAACAAGAACTAAAGGAATTTGCAAACACAAAATGAGCCCTAAAAGAAATATTGAAAGGGGTTCTCTAAGCAAAGAGAGAGCCTAAAAGTAACACAGACAATATACAGTAACAGTCACCTTACAGGCAATACGATGGCACTAAATTCATATCTTTCAATAGTTACCATGAATGTAAATGGGCTAAATGCCCCAATCAAAAGACACAGGCTATCAGATTGGATTAAAAAACAGGACCCATCGATATGCTGTCCATTTACCATGCTAAGGTACACCAAAAGAAAGCTGGGGTGGCAATCCTTGTATCAGACAAATTAGATTTTAAACCAAAGACTATAAGAGATGAGGAAGGACACTATATCCTACTTAAAGGGTCTATCCAACAAGAAGATCTAACAATTATAAATATCTATGCCCCTAACATGGGAGCAGCCAGTTATATAAGCCAATTAATAACAAAAGCAAAGAAATACATAGACAACAATACAATAATAGGAGGGGAATTTAACACCCCCCTGACTGAAATGGACAGATAATCTAAGCAAAACATCGACAAGGAAATAAAGACTTTAAATGACACACTGGACCAAATGGACTTCACAGATATATTCAGAACATTCCATCCCAAAGCAACAGAATACACATTCTTCTCTAGTGCCCATGGAACATTCTCCAGAATACATCACATCCTAGGTCACAAATCAGGTCTCAACCAGTGCCAAAAGATTGGGATCATTCCCTGCATATTTTCAGACCACAATGCTTTGAAACTAGAACTCAATCACAAGAGGAAAGTTGGAGAGAACTCAAATACAAGGAGGCTAAAGAGCATCCTACTAAAGAATGAATGGGTCAACCAGGAAATTAAAGAAGAATTTAAAAAATTCATGGCAACAAATGAAAATGAAAACACAACTCTTCAAAATCTTTGGGATGCAGCAAAGGTGGTCCTAAGAGGAAAGTACATAGTAATACAAGCCTTTCTCCAGAAACAAAACAGGTCTCAAATACACAACCTAACCCTACACCTAAAGGAGCTGGAGAAAAAACAGCAAATAAAGCCTAAACCCAGCAGGAGAAGAGAAATCATAAAGATCAGAGCAGAAATCAATGAACTAGAAACCAAAAGAACAGTAGAACAGATCAATGAAACTAGGAGCTGGTTCTTTGAAAGAATTAACAAGATTGAAAAACCCCTGGCCAGACTTACCAAAAAGAAAAGAGAAATGACCCAAATCAACAAAATCATGAATGAAAGAGGAGAGATCACAACCAACACCAAAGAAATACGAACAATTATAAGAACATATTATGAGCAACTCTATGCCAGCAAATCAGATAACCTGGAAGAAATGGATGCATTCCTAGAGACATATCAACTACCAAAACAGAACCAGGAAGAAATAGAAAACCTGAACAGACTTATAACCACTAAGGAAATTGAAGCAGTCATCAAAAATCTCCCAACAAACAAAAGCCCAGGGCCAGATGGCTTCCCAGGGGAATTCTACCAAACATTTCAAGAAGAATTAATACCATTTTTCTGAAACTGTTCCAGAATAGAAATGGAAGGAAAATTTCTAAACTCGTTTTATGAGGCCACCATTACCTTGATCCCAAAACCAGACAAAGAGAGAATTACAGACCAATATCCTTGATGAACATGGATGCAAAAATTCTCACCAAAACACTAGCCAATAGGATCCAACAGTACATTAAAAGGATTATTCACCATGACCAAGTGGGATTTATCCCTGGGCTGCAAGGTTGGTTCAACATCCGCAAATCAATGTGACACAATACATTAATAAAAGAAAGAACAAGAACCATATGATCCTCTCAATAGATGCAGAAAAAGCATTTGACAAAGTACAGCATCCTTTCTTGATCAAAACTCTTCAGAGTATAGGATAGAGGGTACATACCTCAATATCATAAAAGCCATCTATGAAAAACCCACAGCGAATATCATTCTCAATGGGGAAAAACTTAGAGCTTTCCCCCTAAGGTCAGGAACGCAGCAGGGATGTCCACTATCACCACTGCTATTCAACATAGTATTAGAAGTCCTAGCCACAGCAATCAGACAACAAAAAGAAATCAAAGGCATCCAAATCGGCAAAGAAGAAGTTAAACTCTCACCCTTTGCAGATGATATGATACTTTATATGGAAAACCCAAAAGACTCCACCCCAAAACTGCTAGAACTCATACAGGAATTCAGTCAAGTGGCAGGATATAAAATCAATGCACAGAAATCAGTGGCATTCCTATACACCAACAACAAGACAGAAGAGAGTCAAATCAAGGAGTCGATCCCATTTACAATTGTACCCTAAACCATAAGATACCTAGGAATAAATCTAACCAAAGAGGCAAAGGATCTGTACTCAGAAAACTATAAAATACTCATGAAAGAAACTGAGGAAGACACAAAGAAATTGAAAAACATTCCATGCTCATGGATTGGAAGAACAAATATTGTGAAGATGTCAATGCTACCTAGAGAAATCTACACATTCAATGCAATCCCTATCAAAATACCATCATTTTTTTCAAAGAAATGGAGCAAATAATCCTAAAATTTGTATGGAACCAGAAAAGACCCCAAGTAGCCAGAGGAATGTTGAAAAAGAAAAGCAAAGCTGGTGGCATCACAATTCCGGATTCCAGCTCCATTACAAAGCTATCATCATCAAGACAGTATGGTACTGGCACAAAAACAGACACATACATCAATGGAAGAGAATAGAGAGCCAAGAAATGGACCCTCAACTCTATGGTCAACTAATCTTCGACAAAGCAGGAAAGAATGTCCAATGGAAAAAAGACAGTCTCTTCAACAAATGGTGTTGGGAAAATTAGACAGCCACATACAGAGGAATGAAACTGGACCATCTCCTTACACCACACACAAAAATAGACTCAAAATGGTTGAAAGACCTAAATATGAGACAGGAGTCCATCAAAATCCTAAAGGAGAACACAGGCAGCAACCTCTTCGACCTCAGCTGCAGCAGCTCCTTCCTAGAAACATCGCCAAAGGCAAGGGAGGCAAGGGCAAAAATGAACTATTGGGACTTCATCGAGATAAAAAGCTTTTGCACAGCAAAGAAAGCGTCAACAAAACCAAAAGACAACCGACAGAATGGGAGAAGATATTTGCAAATGACCTATCAGATAAAGGGCTAGTACCCAAAATCTATAAAGAACTTATCAAACTCAACACCCAAAGAACAAATGATCCAATCAAGAAACGGGCAGAAGACCCAAACAGACATTTCTGCAAAGACTTCCAAATGGCCAACAGACACATGAAAAAGTGCTCAACATCGTTCAGCATCAGGGAAATCCAAATCAAAACCTCGATGAGATACCACCTCACACCAGTCAGAGTGGCTAAAATTAACAAGTCAGGAAACAACAGATGTTGGCAGCGATGCGGAGAAAGGGGAAACCTCCTACACTGTTGGTGGGAATGCAAGCTGGTGCAGCCACTCTGGAAAACAGTATGGAGGTTCCTCAAAAAGGTGAAAATAGAGCTACCATACAACCCAGCAGTTGCACTACTGGGTATTTACCCCAAAGATACAAATGTAGGGATCTGAAGGGGTACATGCACCCCAATGTTTATAGCAGCAATGTCCACAATAGCCAAACTATGGAAAGAGCCAACATGTCCATCGACAGATGAATGGATAAAGAAGAAGTGGTATATATACACAATGGAATATTATGCAGCCATCAAAAGGAATGAGATCTTGCCATTTGCAACAACATGGATGGAACTGGAGGGTGTTATGCTGAGTGAAAGAAGTCAATCAGAGAAAGATATGTATCATATGACCTCACTGATATGAGGAATTCTTAATCTCAGGAAACAAACTGAGGGTTGCTGGAGTGGTGGGGGTGGGAGGGATGGGGTGGCTGGGTGATAGACATTGGGGAGGGTATATGCTATGGTGAGCGCTGTGAAGTGTGTAAGAATGTTGAATCACAGACCTGTACCTCTGAAACAAATAGTACATTATATGTTAAAAAAAGAAGAAGAAGATAGCAGGAAGGGAAAAATGAAGGGGGGAAATCAGAAGGGGACACGAACCATGAGAGACGATGGACTCTGAGAAACAAACTGAGGGAAGGGGGTGGGGGGATGGGTTAGTCCGGTGATGGGTATTAAAGAGGGCACATACTGAATGGAGCACTGGGTGGTATACACAAACAATGAAACATGGAACACTACATCAAAACCTAAGGATGTAATGTATGGTGATTAACATAACATAAAAAAAAAAAAAGAACAGTACACTGTCAAGGTAGGAGAGCAGGCAGGCCCAGAGGTGGCAACTGCACCAGGGTTGAGGGTATCTTTTCTTTTTATGTTTGCATAGGTTTTGGGTCCTAGCTTGGGTGGTCTCTGACTGAGATTGTTTCCAATCATCTAAGGAACTCCTCCCTAAGGGGAGGGTTGGGGCGGGGAAGGTCAAAACCACAAGGTATATCTATCATAATGAAGCTCTAGGTTACCCTGGGCCAGAGATTAAAGAGGACAGTGCAAGATCTGCACCTGTGGCTCTTGGTCTGCCAGCCAGCAGGTCTTGGAAGCTTCAAGCCAGGATGTTAAAAGCCACAAAGTCAGGATGTTGTGCCCTTAGGCTTCTCCTGTGTCACCTATTTATCACCACCTTTGACTCCAGCTCATCATGTCTCACTGTCTACTCTATTAAGAGTTACAGTGTCAAGATGAGAGCTAATTAAGTGGACAGCAGGTTTAGTTAATGATTTTTATTATGATCAGAGTGCAATTTTACGCTTTTCTATAGCTATCAGAACCAGGTTTATTCAGAAAGTAACATCATATATGGGTACTGGTGGCTTAGTATCTCTCAAAAAGACCATTTTATTAAGCCTGTGAAATAGACTGCGAAGGACATTTTTTAGCTTGGTGAAAGTGCTGATGTCCCAGAAACAAAATCAGCCTATTTGACCAACTAAAATCACTGGTTGGTTGGTCCTCCTGTGCTCTCCTGATTCCCAGGTTGGAGATTCTATTGACCTCCCACATTTCCCGCCACCTTCCTAGTACTGATCCCCCTGACAAAAAAGCTTGGTCCCAAAGGCAATTATGCAGATGTTTTATTTATTAATCTTTAATAATGGCTTCATTCTTATCTAAAACAATTTCTAAGCCATAATTAACTAATTACTAATATATTTTCTACAAATGGGAAATAGATATTCGGGACTTGATATCCTCAATAGGTGGTTCAAACTCCACATTTAGTACATTTACATTATAGATTGCACTTGTTTATGACTCACAAACAGGAGATGTGTAGGAATAACTAAAAGATTACTACTTGGAAAATAACTCCTCTTCCTCCCTCTTAAAAGTCCTCCCTTGAATGTCTTTCTAAGTACTCTAACCTTGGGCTGTCTGGTGAATTCAGGCACCATGTTTTATATTCTTCCTAGATTAGCAATTCACAATGAATTAACACTTTTGGGGTTTTTTTGTCTTTGTTTGTTTGTTTGTTTTTTGTCTTCTAAATGGACTCATCATAAAGTAGAGATCTGAGGTAATTATCCAGAAATTTAAAACCTTCAGATACATTTTGATGAAAATATTTTCTGCTACTGAAAGTATTAGCATATAAAGTGACTGAAATTTTTAATCAACAATCAATTCATTATGTGGAAATATTAAACACACTGGCCTCACAAATCCTTGGCCTTGTGATTTCCAAATACGTTCCAAATATTTTTCCAAGTATTATTTCTGCATCCTTTCTACAGACTTCATCATCACTGAAAATTACTTATTCTCCTATCTCAAAGGGAAATATCCTTTTCTGACCATAACTTCTCATCACCTTTTCCTTTTATTTATGAAACCCTGGCCCTTCCCTTTTCTCTAAGTTCACTATACACCCCCAATACCCAGCTTGGACCCTATGAACATTTCTTTCTAGGTTAATTTCAGTAGCAGCCCCAAATGCTTTCCCTCCTTTCATCAAAACTGCAGTGTAATGTGGGTTACAGACTAAGACAAACTGTGGGCCAAGCTGTCTTAATGGTAGTAGCAGCAGGAATGGTGACACTCCATTCTATACAACATACAAAACTCTTGCCAGGAGAGAAAGTGTCCAGTAAGAGAAGATTTAAAAGCTACAGACTTGGGTGGTTCAGTGCGTTAAGCGACCGACTCTTGATTTTGGCTCAGGTCACGATCCCAGGGTTGTGAGATTGAACCCCGCGTCGGGCTCCGCACTCAGCGTGGAGTCTGCTTGAGGTTCTTTCTCTTTCCCTCTCCCTCAGCCCCTCCACCCTTGCTCATGCTCTATCTCTCTCTCTCAAAAAAAAAAAAAAAAGCTACAGTCTTAAGAAATATATCTTCTGAAGACTCTAAGAAAGGAGAGACAGAGAGGGTGGGGGAAGAGAAAGAGAGACTTTTGAGCCCTTGTAAGCTAGCCTGAATAAGGAATCAATGAAACCCTGAAGAGGAATAAGAGATTGGGATATGATTGAACTGGTCTGGAAGATTATCAATATTTAGCAGTAGATTACACTGCCAGACAGTGACTTTATTAAAATCCCAAAGCCCTGGCCCTCCAGTCTTCATTTTCACAAATAAGACAGGTTTTCTAAAGGTGAGGTGGAGGATCTAAGACATCACTCCATAGACTTTTGATCTAGTATCTTCAGAAGCATAGTTTAATACCTTACCTTCATTTCCAACCCAAACTTACAGGAAGAAGAGGGTCACTGGCAATGTGTATCGGTTTCTTGTCGTCAGCACCTCTGGGTCATACCTGGTAAAGTGTGCAGCTACTATGGAGCATGTGTGTGTACCTATGCATCACAGGACATGAGACCAAAGGCTCACACAAGAGGGGGTGGGTGTTCTTGTTCACAATTAGGTTCACAATTACTAGACCCCCTCCCTTCACTTTTATCCAGAAGTGTCTCCTTCTATTGGATCTTCCACCCATTTATGTTTCCACAGCTTGAGTTTATTCTCAAATCAATTATGATGGTATAGTTGCTACTGAAGTTTCATCATTTAATTAAAGAACGTATATGAACACTAGTGAAATGAGAGTGTGGGAAGATAGATTACTTTTGAGTAGTTGAATGCTTTGGAGAGACAGATTGATAAAGAATAATTGCTGACAAATTAGGCATCTGTATTAGGGTTCAGTAGAGAAACAGAATCAATTTTATACACACACACACACACACACACACACACACATATACATATAGAAAGAGAAAGTTATTATAAGGAATTGGCTCACATAATTACAGAAGAAGAGAAGTCCCGTGATCTCCAACTGGCAAGCTGGAGACCCAAGAGAACAGATGTTTAATTCCAGTCCAAATCCAAAGGCCTGAGAAATCAGGACAGCCAAAGTTATAAATTTCAGTGTGAAAGGTAGCAGGCTCAAGAAACAGGAAGAGTGAATGTTTCAGTTAGGGTCCAAAAGCCAAATGTTCCAGCTCAAACAGTCAGGCAGATGGAGTTCCCTCTTACTCACACTTTTTATTCTTTTTAGGCCTTCTATCAATTGGATGAGTCCCACCCACACTAGGAAGGGCAATCTGTTTTACTTAGTGTACCAATTCAAACGTTAATCTCCTCAGAAAGCCTCACAGATGCATCAACAGTAACATTTGGACAAATGTCTGGATACTCCATGGTCCAGTCAAACTGACACATAAAATTAGCCATTATAGCATCATTATGGCATTTATTTAAAAACTGGAAAATTCTGGGGCGCCTGGGTGGCTCAGATGGTTAAGCATCTGCCTTCGGCTCAGGTCATGATCCCAGGGTCCTAGGATCGAGGTCTGCATCGGGCTCCCTGCTCAGCGGGAGCCTGCTTCTCCCTCTGCTTCTCTCTCTCTCTCTCTTCCTCTGTCTCTCATGAATAAATAAATTAAAAATCTTTTAAAAAAACAAATAAAAACTGGAAAATTCTGAAAGAATTCTGAACTCAATTCCAGGATATGGAAATTACACATTATGTGTCGTGTGTGGCTTATGTGAAAGAGAGAATAAAGGATTTTTTAGGATGATTAAATTTACAACCTCCTTTAAAAAGATCTGTATTCTACATTAAAATTTTGAAGAATAAATGAACATGTTTTAAGATACAATAAAAACTATATACATACTTGAATCTTTTTATGATTCTTCACTTTAACAGAATTTTTTTTCAACTAACCCACCCAATGGCTGTCCCAGATAACATTAGTTAAGAGTAATTCTACTGTGTAAGATCATAAAATAAACAAGTACAGTCAAGGAAATGAGATACATGAATGTCAGAACTGCTTATGAGGACAGTTGGATTTTGCCTAAGGGCATATTTTTCCCTGCGCATCCTACATATATGTCATTTGTTGCTATTTGGTGTGGGTTCTTCTTTTTTTTTTTATAGGTAATCTCTATACCTAACATGGGGCTCGAACCCACAACCCTAAGATCAAGAGTCTCGTGCTTCACCTACCAAGCCAGCCAGGCACCCCTGCTATTTGGTGTTTTTGTTTGTTTGTTTGTTTTAAAGATTTTATTTATTTATTTATTTATTTATTTATTTGAGAGACAGAGCATAAGTGGGATGAGGGCCTGAGGGAGAAAGAGACTCCCTGCTGAGCAGGGAGCCCAATGTGATACGCAGGGCTTGATCCCAGGACTCCAGGATCATGACCTGAGCCTAAGGCAGACGTTTAACAGACTGAGCCAGCCAGGTGGCTATTTGTTGTTTTAAACCTGAAAATATTGGGACACCTGGGTGGCTTAGTCATTTAAGCATCTGCCTTTGGCTCAAGTCATGATCTCAGGGTCCAGGGATCGGGTCCTGCCTTGGGCTCCCTGCTCAGCGGGGCGCCTGCTTCTCCCTCTCCTGCTCCCCACTGCTTGTGCTCTGTCTCTCACTCTGTGTGTGTGTGTGTGTGTGTGTGTGTGTCAAATAAATAAATAAAATCTTAAAAAAAAAAAAACCTGAAAATATCTATCATGGCCATTTCCAGCCTTCAGTAATGTCAATCATCAGATCACTCCTCTCTTACTATTGACTGCTGAGCATTGTAGGAAAAGTCACACAATCATACCAGCTGCCATTATAACCGAGCCATGTTATCCAACATCTGCTGGCCTATCAAGACTGCTGGGCAATCATTTATGTCTAGTTGACTCTAACTTCATACAATTTTTTTATACTACTTTCCTGGGCTTCCTACTCTCACAAGTTCCCAAACCCATGTGCATCTCCTTCACTCTCAGCAAATGGGAGTCTTGCCTCTTCCTTGAGAAAATAAAGACCATACAGTATGAATTGTCTCCTCAATTCAACCACCATGTCTATCACCCCTCCTTCTCTCTTACTTTTCTCTTCCCGCAGGGTTTTCCTCTCTCTCTGGCAATCTCATTCGTTCCGACAAGATAACAACACGCAAGTCTCACTTCTGTATCTCCCTCCTATGTTGTCATTTGACCACTGGGTGTACTCAACTAGATTTTTTGCTTAACCTTTAAACTTAGCACCTTCAAATTCTTTGTTTCCTTCTAATTCTATAAAATGTTGTGGGTCCATAAAATCATCTAAATGTTTGTCTTTACTCTCCAGTTCATTTATTCTCGTCAAGATAGGTAAAGGTTTGTTTGTTTCTACATCTGGCACAAAAATTCCATAATCCTTCTGCACAGAGCTGAATACCCTATGAAATTCTTCCTGCAGGACTTAGTCCCAGAATTCATTCACTTTGGCCATCTCAATGATGAGCTTATTCCTACTCTAAAGTGAACTTGAATTTCCCTGCTTCTCTAAATGACAAGCTAAATGAAAGCTCCTTGCCAATAGACTTCTTAAATGATAACCTCAAGTTGCCAAAATACTCTCCTGAGAGATTTTCCCTTCACTCGGACAGGATCTAAATCCAATAGGCATGAGCTCCCTGAAGGCCATACCTGCCAACTGTCAGTGTGTGTTTCCAGGTGGGCATCTCAGCTAATCGACAGTGCTGTTGGAGGAATTGGAATCCAATTACAGTGATTCACAGCAAAGGCAATTTACCTTTCTTTCAGGAATGGGAGGACAAAGTGCCAAATGCAGCAGGTTGCATATTTTTGCTCATAAAATACATAATTTGTCAAAATCATTTTTCTCTAAACACTTTAATGGAAAGCCTTGGCAGGCCTATGCACTAATGATTTCCATATTAATTCAGTACTCGGTTCCTCCATTTTATCCCCAAACTCTCTGCATCTCTAAGGTAGTGCTATTATTCTTTTATTATAAATCACATAAGTAGACCATTGTCCAAGGAAGAGGATATCTCTGTTACATTTAAAAGTGCTCTGTGACTCTCCTTGGAAAGCCTGTGCTGAAATTAGTAATAATAGACCAGACTGACTATGGAATGACTTTTAATGATTTCTTGCACGGTGAATTATGTAGAGGCAGAATAATCGAAGAGAAACATTACAAAGCAAAGGGAGTGGGAAAAGAGAGTTTCAAAGTTATGAAATCTCTTTTGTCAAATTTACTTTATTACAAGTGATTTTCAGACTTTAAAAAATATTGGAATATCATTCACTGTACTGATTTTCTTTAGATATTTCAAAAAAATTTTTTAATTAAAATTTTTACCTCACCCCTTAATGGCAGGGGCAATTTTATTGTGAAATTGATAAAATAATAGAGAGGAAGGCTAGATGGGCTTCAAGAGAAAAACAAGTCATTTCCCATTATAATAATAGACAAGGAGAGCAGGCTTGCGGGCTCTAAAGTCTATGTGAGCTACATTAGCGGTCACATTAAAATTCATATCACATCGTGGGTTTGTTTCTACTGAAAACTGCTCGGCTTGAACTAATGTTATCAGTCAGATTTTAAGTAGCACTCCTCTTACTTTTAAGAATGTGATAATGAGTCCTACTGAGCCATCAAACTATTTTTGTGTTTTGGTAAACCCTTGAAAATGCTTTTGCCAGAAGGGTAGGGAGCCCAGGTAGAAAGTGCTGGCTGCCCACCCTTCAGGTATGCAAAATCTTGTAAATTTTCCGTGTCAAAGGTAAGCTATTCAAATTTCACAGCCACTACAGTTTCCCTGCTGTTTTTCTCTCTTTGCGCTCAAGATAGTCTCAGAGGGGTTTTACTCAATGCCATATGATGCTGAAGTTGTACAGGAGCGATATGGTAATTGCGTGCGAGCTACAGTTAAGGCCTAATGAACATTATGTTTATGAAGAATGTAGCTCTGATTTCTAAAAGCACTTTGGTAAATTATACAAATTAAATATTCATTACTTTGTACTTCATTAGTTCACATTTGGAACACTTTTTCTTCATTATAATAGCCTGGAGTAAAAGCTTTTTGTGTTTTTTCTTAATCCATTTTATTCTGTTATTTTTCAGAAACTCCTTACTTACAATATTAGGGCAAAGCTGTTATTTCTTCCATGGGGACCATAATATTCAGTTTTCTTTAAAAAAAAAAAAGCTCTGTATTCATTTCACACAAAGAAAGTGAAGATGTGTTTGCAGTTTTTATTTCAAATAGTCAGCACGAAACTATGTCAACTTTTAACTCTGATTTTCACTCAGGCTTACCAACTTCTCTTATTCCTATAAAAAATTGCTATTTCATTAAGGGAGAACCTTGATGTTAAGTCAAAAGTATTGCAGAGTTATAAAGAATGTTTCTTTTCCATGTTGGAATAACTTTACAGTGATTTATTAGTCATCAGGTTCTGAGAAGTTAAACATCCTTTAAGTAGAAGGTTGTTTGTCTGAGATAGGTGATAAATAGACAAGCTTCCTCAGCACGTGGAAATTAAAATAGAAAAAAGAATTATGATTGGAGCAACTCTTTTCCACTCCTAAATACCTAGTCAGCTAAAATGTACATTTCCCTCAATGACTTCAGCACATGAGTGTGTGTGTGAAATACTGCACCCTAAGGAACTCCTCCCAAGATTCTATCAACTGATTGTCGGCTGCAGGCAGTCAGTTAAACAACTAGATGCAGGTGACTTAAAAATGTGCTTGTAATCAAATTAAGTGTCTCCAGATTTAGAGATGGTCAGGTTTTTTTCATTTAAGATTTACACAAATGACAATTAATGATGGGTTTTTAATCAGAGCTGTTGGTGAGAGAAATAATTTCTAAGAACACATTTTAAAAGATTACAGAGAAAATGGTCTGCTGAACTGGGATGAAATGATATTGAAATGTTAAGGAGCCTTAGGCTAGAGGGCAGGAGACTTGAATTTGAGTTCTGGAGGCAGCATGTAGTCTTGCAGTCTTCATTAAAACCCCTTCATTTCTTTAAACATCAGTGATCTAATCTGGTAAATGGGAATAATAACACTGGCTTCACCCACTCCTTTGGTTCATGGTGAACATACCACGAGATTATAAAGCATTAAAAACAGAAAAAAATGAAAAATGTTTAAAACATAAAATATTCTATAGGTTTATGGTATTAAAAATCCAAATCCTGAACTCTATAATTTCCAAACACTAAGCCATCAACAATAGGGATGCCTGGGTGGCTCAGTCAGTTACCCGTCTGCCTTCAGCTCAGGTCCTGGGATTGAGTCCCACATCGGGCTCCTAGCTCAGCAAGGAGCGTGCTTCTCCCTCTGCCTGCAGCTTCCCGTGCTTGTGTGCTCTCTCTCTCTCTCTCTCTCTCTCTGACAAATAAATAAATAAAAATCTTTTTTAAAAATAAGTAAATAAATAAATAAGACATCGACAATAAAATATCAACTCCATTTTAAAAGCCTGCCAAGTGAAGAGAAAATGGTGGTCCAGGCACTTAATGAGACGCTATCTTCTCTTGAGTGCTAACCATATCAGGTGCTACCAGCCAGTTTCAGCAGGATGGTCATCACATCTCTCACCCGAGAGCTCATTCATTATTCTATTTGCTACCAGTATTTATTTTAACTGACCTTTCTTTCTTAGGGAATTTCAAGAAAATAAGATAGTCATAAGAATAAGATTTCAGCAGGAACCTGAAAGAAAAGTCAATGGGTGGCTTTGTAGGTATTGAATCTACTTATTTCAAAATTGAAAGAATTCAATGTCATGAAGTGGGGAAAGGAGCAAGATGATGACCAAGAAGCTTAGAGAACAGAACAGAAAATAGAACCTAGACTAAGAAAAACGTCTTGGCAAACTGTTTTTTTTTTTCTTTTATGACAATTTGGAAAAGAAACTCTTGAAAGCAACTGAGAAAGAAAAAAAGATAAAAGTAAAGACTCCACTTCAGAAAACTGTGTGAAATTTCGATTGGGATAGCTGTATTTTGCATGTGTCAAAGAGAAAATTACTGAAAGAGTCTTAGAAGCCAGAAAAGCATCCTACAAATCAATTCTGACATGTTATAAAGAAACAACATCTGAATTTGTCAGCCGGATTCATTTGAGGAAAGAATGGTAATTGTAAGGAGTCAGAGATAATGGGGAAATTGCACATTAAAGTAACGGGATGGATAGGGAGTTTCCAACAGGCTAAGAATGACAGGCTAGGATAAATATTAGGACTAGCACAGAGTTCAGCAATAATGCCTATTCCCGTTCTCTACTGATCTATGTTCATTTCTGACATTAAAACTTGTTTAAAATTCACTTTATTCAATGAGCCTCTTCAGAAAAATCACAGAACCATGATAGTAAGATATTTTAAGTAGTTCATCCAGCCATCTACTCCTCAAATTCTTTCAACAGCATTCCAGCCAATGGGAATTACATGTAAACACCTTCCTGGGATGAGATAGTCCCTGTTACCTAAAGCACCATATGTCACATTTGGCGAACTTTGTATGCTAGAGAAGTTTTCCTTATCTCTTATAAATCTCTTATAACTTCTTCTCATTGGGCCCATTCTTCCCTTTTACGGTCACACAGCCCAATGACTGTTCTGCTCAGTTCTGTATTCCTTTCTTTCTCAGGATAATGCATGGAACAAATGTTTACACAAACATTATATACTGTGCTCTTATAAATTTATCTCCCTTTTATCCTTATAGAGGTAGCAGAACTGCCCTTCTCCACCCCCCCCACCAAGGTCCATGTCTTAACATCACCACAGGTCAATGTTCTGTGACAAACCCACTTCTCAATTTCCCAGGAGGAAAGCAATTTACATTTGATGAACCCTGTCATGTGCAAGGGATACAACATAGATCATGTCCCTCAATTTCCTCATCCAGCCTACAAAACAGGTACTGTTATTAGCCTCTTTAAACAGATACAATAGTCAGTTTTATCCTTTTACACTTAGAGACTGACTCTATAGTGGTCCCCCCCTTATCCATAGTTTAAATTTCTGCAGTCTCAGTTACCTGTGGTCAATCATGATCCAGAAGCAAACCATCCTAACAAATCATCAGAGGGTCAATAGTGGCCTAACACTGAATTGCAATGCCTACATCATTCACCCTACTTCATCTCCTCACCGGGGAATTTTATCATCTCCCATCATCACAAGAAGAAGGGTGAGTGCAGTACAATAGGATATTTTGAGAGGCCACAGCCACATAACTTTTATTATAGCATATTGTTGTAATTGCTCTATTTTATTATTTGTCATTGTTATTAACCTTTACTGTGTCTAATTTATAAGTTAAACTTTATCATAGGTATGTATGTATAGGAAAAACATAATATATATAGGGTTCTGTACCCATGCTTTCAGGCATCCACTGGGGGTCTTAGAATGCATCCCCTGTCAGTAAGGGGGAGTCTACTGTATTATTCCTTTCCTAGGAACTGATTTCTATGTGTGCTCTTGAATTCCCTAATATATATTTTCTTTCAGTATTTATACTTTTTTATTATTTTAATACACGCTCTTCTAGAAGTGTTGTTCAATTCTTTCTCAAATGAGGCAAGATATAAATAAAAGAGATGGTATTTTAAATTGACATTTCACAGATAGGGTGCTGAAACTCAAAGAGGTTGAATAACTTGACCAAGAGGTGATCAGACTCTGGAAAACGGATTCTCAGTAGCTGAACTCTTGAGAATCTGATTTATAAACCCAAAATCTCGTTTACCACTTTTAATGGAAGGTCTCTGTGGAAGGATAACCGATGCCCATCATTACACAAAGCACTCAAAGACCAAATCACAAATCAAATCACATGTCAGAAGGCTGCTTAGTTAGAGCCACTGAAAAAAGAGTCTATGATATCAAAATGATATTTACATAAATATAAAACAGCTCAACTGTTAATCTTCTTTGTCTAGAGAGATTGCAAACTAAAGGTTTTAATAAAAATGTTCCTTAAAGTTATAGAACCCAGTATCTTAGACCTCTTTGAAGTGAGGCTATCTAAGTTTTATTTTTCAAATTTCTTTTCTCAGTGTTATCAACTACTTGCCGACATTGACAAGCACGGAACTTCCTAATAACGTAATTTTAAAACTTAGGTTACATTAAAAAAATGATGTAAATTGAATATACTTTAAATATGTGTTTTTATTTAGGGAGAAAATACTGCTAATATTTAAAAATACCTCAAAGATACCACATCTATTTAGGTAGAAACATTTTGGTTTCCATTTCATAGAACAACATTTTATGCCCTGATTCCTAAACAGTAAGGATGTACTTCGTGTGAGACTGGGAGACTGGTCAGATCCTGTAAAAGGAGCAAGATAGTTTCCCTTGAAGAAAATGAATGACAACTATATGATGGAAAAAGATCTGGAACCAGGGGCCAAGGGACTGTGGAGTCCAGGATTGGAGGACGTGTTCCATAGGAGGCCAGGTCCCAAGGAATTAAATAGGCCGCAGTCACACGTCCGCAGGCCTGAGGCTGAGAAGCTGGTCTGCAGTAACACTTAAAATTAGAAGGGCCAGGGTAGATGAACTCTAGGAGTGCTGATTTTTCTCATAGAACTCTGAATTTTCATATTCTGTTGCATGACCCTGTTATGGAATCCTCAAGTCTTCAGGGAAATTTTCTTAAAACATCACTTCTTAGTGTTGTGTTTGGTGGATTTACGGGAGATGCAAGCTTGGAGTTCCTTAGGACGAAAGAAGGGAATAATGAAAATGCATAAGCAACTAACAGTATTTGCCTCAGAAACTGAACCACAAGAACTACTGGGGGGGAAAAAAGCAGTGTTTCTCCTGATGTTATCTATAAATATTGTTTTGCATTTCAAGTTTTGACAGTCTCCATTGCATTTTTCAAATTATGATCATAATAAGCCGGGCTCCCAAATGGATATGTTATCAGCTGTGTAAAATCGAGAACACATAGTTTCAGAAAAAGAGATAAGTATTGCAATTTGTTATACTTACATTGATAAAACAATACAACTAATAGAAAATATACTCCTGTTCTTGTTTTATAATTGTGAAAATGAATAATAAATGAGCATAAAAGGGAACTCATAGCCATTTTAAATTCATTATAAAACAAGTTGTTGCGCGTTTTGAGATTTCTGTTAAACTAAGGCATTTTTTATGTTTGGAAATCAGATTTTTTTTAATCTCTCAAAAATTGTTAAAAAATTCACATTTCCAAAATGTGACTCACTGGAACCAATTTGGAATTTTTACAAAGTCTTCTGCTAGTAGACTTCAGAAACATATAATAATGTATTAGCTCATGTTATCCTTTAACCTGCAGGAATTAGGAAATTAGAATTTTAGGTAGACTCAATTCAGTACCATTTCTAAAGCCAACCAGTGCTTTCAACTCTTTTATCTTTCTTAGTCCTGTCATATAAATATATGTTATCAAGAATATTAAGGTCTCAGAGTTAAAATTCTGAGATGAATACAGATTTCTCAGGTTATGAACTCAAATGTGCAAATAATGTCAATTTAATTTTCTACAGTTGCGCTTACTTTCTATTGAACCTCCTTTCTACCCAATGATAGCAACTTAATTTTAGACAATTCAGAGTTAAAAAAAAATAATTCACAGTTTTCTCAATTTACACTTTTTCTCAGTCAACTTTTTTTTCCCTTGTAGCTCCTGTGGGGGTGTACAAGTTTGGAGAAGTCTCACACAATTGAGTCTTACTCATGCAAGCTCCTCTAGCTGCCCTTGAACATGAATAGTCTCCAGATTTTGGAATCTGGAGGACATCTCATTTCTCATCCACTCTCCAATCACCAATTGCGGGCATTCTTGCTGCTACGTTATTCTAAAAAAAATGCAATGCTACTCGGTCTACAAAATCTTTCTTAACTGCTGCTATATTGCTCTCTGTAGCATGGAAAATATTCAGATGCTCTCCAAAACCCAGGTCCAAAAGAAACACATTGAGCTATCTCCATCCTTCTTTGACCAGATACATGAAGGCTTAGCCCTTTGACTTAGGTTAGTCTACATGTGACTCCCTGTGAGATCTGGGTAACTGACTCTTCTTCCCCCAAGACTAGTTCAGGAATATGCTCACAGCAGGCTGCCTTAGTGTGGGGAGGCTAAGAGTGATGACTGAGAAGTATCAGCCCTCAGGGCACTGGGTACTGTTCTCTAATAACCGTAAATTCATTGTATACTCAAGACTCCCATGGCACAAATCCAGGTGGATGATTCATTTTCTTGTACCTAAGAAAACAATGAGTTCTTCCTAGGTAGTCACTAGCATCTAAGCTCCCTCTTGCTCAAAATTTGCACATAGTTTCTCCTATAGAATTTCTATCATCTTGAGGGTAGGAGATGTTGCCTGACATCATGTACTTCTCTTAAAACAATGCTTATGGAAAAAATTCTTAGCCCGTAAGTGCTCCAGGGCCATGGATTTTTGAGATCAAAAAGGAAAGGCCTTGTAATCATTGCATAATGTATATGTACATCAAATCATCACTTTGTACACTTTAAATATACAAAATTATATTTGTTAATTATTCCTCAATAAAATTAGGGGATGGGAAAGACAAAAGGCATTGAGACTCAAAAACGTCTTCTGTCAAACTTCTGTCTCTACCAGAATTCCAAAAATCATTAGTTGATTCAAGGATTTATTAGATCATTTAAAAAGACTATAGAAGACCATAATTTATATAATTGAGCATTCAACCAATTTTGCTCTCAGATACTGTTAGTAACCAGCAATTGTATTGATAATTTCAGTTGAAATTACAAATAATTTCAAATTACAAATTAAGTTGAAATTACAAATAATTTCAACTTAAATATGAATTGTGCTTACTTGATTAGGGAAAGTGCATTCTTATTTTTAAAAAATTGCTTTTTGAAGTCTGTTTTTAAACTGTTTCTCAACATAAGCTGTTTGCCAGTATTTAGAAGAAAAATTTTTTTTCATGGTAGATGGTTTTAATTATAGAAATCAGTTTTATAATACAGCTTGGAAAATACTCTCTGGAATCTAATTTTTAGACAATCTTCTTGCAATTTTAGGTTTCTCACATAATTAAACTTGCACCCTCATTGGTATTGTTTTATTTCTAGTATTTTTGTATCACCCATGCTTTTACTTCTCCAAAGGTTTGGCTTTATTTTATTTCAGCCAACTATCTTACATAGGGAAGGACTGAGCCCAGTTTTTCCTACTTATTAAGACTGGGAGTTAAGATTTCTGCTCCATAATATAAAAATTACTTCCCTAGACAATTCCTAGGATGTTGCTCTTAGGTCATTCCTTACTAAATCAGCAATAACTGCAGATTTACATTTCTCAAAGTGCTCTTCACACAAATACTCTCCTCCCTGCAAAAGAAAAAAAAAACAAACATGCAGTTCTGATGTATGTCAGAAAAGAAATTAAATGACTATGGACTATCGATAGATGAAAATCACTGCCGTTGGAAGTAACAAATAGTATGACCACTAGAATAAATAATTCAGAACCATCTAGAAAAGTGAAAATGAGTTTACCTGAAGACCCAGCAAAACCCATATCAAGGTAAAATACCTTTAAGGGGCTTTCATATGTGCATGGGAGACTCTTAAAAGGAAGACAGCGGCATTATTCCAATGGTGACACCTGATATATTCTGAATGACTTTCAATAGAGTAATGAATAGATAAAATATATCAATACTTTAAAGCAGTTAAAAATAAACTTGATCTCTCTCTGACATTAGTAGATTTCAAAAACATAATGCTTAGTGGAGAAAGCAAGATGCAGCTTCAGATTAATACACAGACTGGGATACAAATTGCATGTGTTTAAAAACACACAGAAGGTGTGTAAGACTGTTGAATCACAGACCTGTACCTCTGAAACAAATAG
>NW_027397106.1:12042916-12089656 GCF_003265705.2 Callorhinus ursinus | reverse complement strand
GGGGGGGGAATCAGAGGGGGAGACCAACCATGAGAGACTATGGACTCTGAGAAACAAACTGAGGGTTCGAGAGGGGAGGGCGGTGGGGGGATGGGTTAGCCTGGTGATGGGTATTAAAGAGGGCACGTAATGAATGAAGCACTGGGTGTTATATACAAACAATGAATCATGGAACACTACATCAAAAACTAATGATGTGGGGGCGGAGCAAGATGGCGGAGGAGTAGGAGACCTGGATTTGATCTGGTCTCAGAAATTCAGCTGAATAGGGATCAAACCATTCTGAACACATACGAACTCAACAGGAGATCGAAGAAAAGAATAGCAACAACTCTCTGAACAGAAAAGCGACCACTTTCTGGAAGGTAGGACGTGTGGAGAAGTGAATCCGAGGCGATATTCGGGAGGATAGATGGCGGGGGAGGGGGCCTCCATCGGCCGCTTCTGGCAAGTGATAGAGCCGCAGAGCACAAAATCGGAACTTTTAGAAGTCGGCTCCGCTGAAGGACGTCGCTCCAGTGGCTAAGCAGGGGGTGGAACCCTCACGGGACAGTATGGTCTCAGGACCCTCAGGGTCACAGTAAGACCGGGGGTGCCTGAGTGCAGCAGAGCTCCCAGGTATTGGAGCAGGGAAGCCAGCTGCAGAGACGGAGCGGAGGCGCGGGCTCTCAGCTCGGGGTTGCCATAAACTGTGATCCGCGGCCCAGTCAGGCCACTGCTCCTCCAGCAGGGACCCAACAAGCGGCAGATCCGGGGAGACTCCCCTTCCTCCCCCAGGAGGAGTGGCGCGGGAGCGCACTGCAGGGATCTGCTGGGTTTGGAGACTCCACACAGGGTCGGGTGCCAGAGATAGAAATGCCTGGTCACAGGCCAGGTGAGCACGGAGTGCGGCCGGAGACCAGGGAGACGGGAGTGACTGCTTTTCTCTGGGGGCGCACTGAGGAGCGGGGCCCCGTGTTCTCAGCTCCTCCGAGTGGAGATTGGGAGGCCACCATTTTCACCCTGGTCCTCCAAAGCTGTACCAGAGCTTGCAGGGAACAAAAGCTCCTGAGATCAAACCCAAGCAGCTTGCTTAGACCAGACCAACAAGGGTGGGGCAATTCCACCTGGGGCAAAGACATTTGGGAACCACGGCAACAGGCCCCTCCCCCAGAAGATCAGCACAAACAGCCAGCAAGCCAAGACCAAGTTTACCAATCAAGGAGAACAGGAGAACTCCAGCACCAGGGGAGTACTGCATATAGAATTCATGGCTTTTTTTACCATGATTCATTAGTTTTTCAAAGTTAATTTTCTTTTACTTTTTTTAATTTTTCTTTTCCCTTTTTCAACCAACATCTTATCACTCCCTTTTTTTAAGAAAACATTTTTTATTTTTCATTTTTAGAGTCATATTTTATCCCTTTATAGTAGTTACCCTTATTTTTGGCATATATTATATATATATATATACATATATATATATATATATCTTTAAAATTTTGAGATACAGTTTCTTCAAACAGATCAAAATATACCCTAAATCACTAGTGTATGGCTTTGTTCTAGTCTCCTACCTGATCACATTCTCACCCTTTTTTTTCTTTTTTTTTAAATTTTCTTTCTTTTTTAAAACTTCTTATCAATTACTTTTATAAAATCTTTTATAATTTTCATCTTTACAGTCATCTTCCATCCCTTCATTGTATCAACCCTTATTTTATACATATATAAGTCTTTCTTCCTTTAAAATTTTAGGAGGCACTTTTTTCTAACAGACCAAAATACGCCCAAAATCTAGTGTGTGGCACTGATCTATGCACTAGCCTGATCATATTTGATCATATTCTGCTTTTTTTGTATTGTTTTGTTTTTGTTTTTATCTTTATCTTTTTCTCTTTTTTTTCTTTCTTATCTCTTTCTTTTTTCCTTCTTTCCCTTTCTTTTCCCCTGGTTTCAGGCCTTTTCTGATTTGTATAGAGTATATTTGCTGGCGACGTTATTAACCTGTTAGCATTTTGTTCTCTTATTCGTCTATTCTCCTCTGGACAAAATGACAAGATAAAAAAAATCACCTCAGCAAAAAGAACAAGAGATAGTACCATCAGCCAGGGACCTACTCAATACGGACTTTAGTACAATGTCGGACCTAGAGTTCAGAATCATGACTTTAAAGATCCTAGCTGGGCTTGACAAAAGTGTGGAAGTTATTAGAGAAACCCTTTCTGGAGAAATAAAAGAACTAAAATCTAACCAAGTCAAAATCATAAAGGCTATTAATGAGGTGCAATAAAAAATGGGGGCACTAACTGCTAGGATAAATGAGGCAGAAGAGAGAATCAGCAATATAGAAAACCAAATGATGGAAAATAAAGAGGCTGAGAAAAAGAGAGAAACAACTACAAGATCAAGAGGGCAGAATTCGAGAGATAAGCCATACGATAAGATGAAACAACATTAGAATAATTGGGATCCCAGAAGAAGAAGAAAGAGAGAGAGGGAAAGAAGGTATATTGGAGCAAATAATAGCAGAGAACTTCCCTAATGTGAGGAAGGAAACAGGCATCAAAATCCAGGAGGCACAGAGAACCCCTCTCAAAATCAATAAAAATAGGTCAACACCCCAACATCTAATAGTAAAACTTAGGAGACTCAGAGACAAGAGAAAATCCTGAAAGCAGCTCAGGAGAAGAGATATGTAACCTAAAATGGTAGAAATATTACACTGGCAACAGACCTATCCACAGAGACCTGGCAGGCCAGAAAGGACTGGCATGATATCTTCAGAGCACTAAATGAGAAAAATATGCAGCCAAGAATACTATATCCAGCTAGGCTGTCATTGAAAATAGAAGGAGAGATAAAAAGCTTCCAGGACAAACAAAAATTAAGGAATTTGCAAACACAAAACCAGCCCTCCAAGAAATATTGAAAGGGGTCCCCTAAGCAAAGAGAGAGTCTAAAAGCAGCATAGATCAGAAAGGAACAGAGACAGTATACAGTAACAGTCACCTTACAGGCAATACAATGGCACTAAATTCATACCTTTCAATAATTACCCTGAATGTAAATGGGTTAAATGCCCCAATCAAAAGACACAAGCTATCAGATTGGATTAAAAAACAAGACCCATCAATATGCTGTCTGCAAGAGACTCATTTTAGACCCAAAGACAACCCCATACTGAAAGTGAGGGGGTGGAAAACCATTTACCATGCTAATGGACACCAAAAGAAAGCTGGGGTGGCAATCCTTATATCAGACAAATTAGATTTTAAAACAAAGACTGTAATAAGAGATGAGGGAGGACACTATATCATACTTAAAAGGTCTATCCAACAAGAAGATCGAACCATTGTAAATATCTATGCCCCTAACATGGGAGCAGCCAATTATATAAGGCAATTAATAAAAAAAGCAAAGAAACACATTGACAGCAATACAATAATACTGGGGGACTTTAACACCCCCCTGACTGAAATGGACAGATCATCTAAGCAAAAGATCAACAAGGAAATAAAGACTTTAAATGACACCCTGGACCAAATGGACTTCACAGACATATTCAGAACATTCCATCCCAAAGCAATGGAATACACATTCTTCTCTAGTGCCCATGAAACATTCTCCAGAATACATCACATCCTAGGTCACAAATCAGGTCTCAACCGGTACCAAAAGATTGGGATTATTCCCTGCCTATTTTCAGACCACAATGCTTTGAAACTAGAACTCAGTCACAAGAGGAAAGTCGGAAAGAACTCAAATACATGGAGGCTAAAGAGCATCCTAATAGAAAAAATGGGTCAACCAGGAAATTAAAGAAGAATTAAAAAAATTCATGGCAACAAATGAAAATGAAAACACAACTCTTCAAAATCTTTGGGATACAGCAAAGGCAGTCCTGAGAGGAAAGTATATAGCAATACAAGCCTTTCTCAAGAAACAAGAAAGGTCTCAAATACACAACCTAACCCTACACCTAAAGGAGCTGGAGAAAGAACAGCAAATAAAGCCTAAACCCAGCAGGAGAAGAGAAATCATAAAGATCAGAGCAGAAATCAATGAACTAGAAACCAAAAGAACAGTAGAACAGATCAATGAAACTAGGACCTGGTTCTTTGAAAGAATTAACAAGATTGATAAACCCCTGGCCAGACTTCTCAAAAAGAAAAGAGAAATGACCCAAATCAACAAAATCATGAATGAAAGAGGAGAGATCGCAACCAACACCAAAGAAATACAAACAATTATAAGAACATATTATGAGCAACTCTATGCCAGCAAATTAGGTAACCTGGAAGAAATGGGTGCATTCCTAGAGATGTATCAACTACCAAAATTGAACCAGGAAGAAATAGAAAACCTGAACAGACCTATAGCCATTAAGGAAATTGAAGCAGTCATCAAAAATCTCCCAACAAACAACAGCCCAGGGCCAGATGGCTTCCCAGGGGAATTCTACCAAACATTTCAAGAAGAATTAATACCTATTCTCCTGAAACTGTTCCAAAAAATAGAAATGGAAGGAAAACTTCCAAACTCATTTTATGAGGCCACCATTACCTTGATCCCAAAACCAAAGACCCCATCAAAAAGGAGAATTACAGACCGATATCCTTGATGAACATGGATGCAAAAATTCTCACCAAAATACTAGCCAATAGGATCCAACAGTACATTAAAAGGATTATTCACCATGACCAACTGGTAAATATCCCTGGGCTGTAAGCCTGGTTCAACATCCACAAATCAATCAACGTGATACAATACATTAATAAAAGAAAGAACAAGAACCATATGATCCTCTCAATAGATGCAGAAAAAGCATTTGACAAAGTACAGCATCCTTTCTTGATCAAAACTCTTCAGAGTATAGGGATAGAAGGTACATACCTCAATATCACAAAAGCCATCTATGAAAAACCTATAGCGAATATCATTCTCAATGGGGAAAAGCTGAGAGCTTTCCCCCTAAGGTCAGGAATGTGGCAGGGATGTCCACTATCACCACAGCTATTCAACATAGTATTAGAAGTCCTAGCCACAGCAATCAGACAACAAAAAGAAATCAAAGGCATCCAAATCGGCAAAGAGGAAGTCAAACTCTCACTCTTTGCAGATGATATGGTACTGTATGTGGAAAACCCAAAAGACTCCACCCCAAAACTGCTAGAACTCATACAGGAATTCAGTAAAGTAGCAGGGTATAAAATCAATGCACAGAAATCAGTGGCATTCCTATACACCAACAACAAGACAGAAGAGAGACAAATCAAGAAGTTGATCCCATTTACAATTGCACCCAAAACCATAAGATACCTAGGAATAAACTTAACCAAAGAGGCAAAGGATCTGTACTCAGAAAAGTATAAAATACTCATAAGAGAAACTGAGGAAGACACAAAGAAATGGAAAAACGTTCCATGCTCATGGATTGGAAGAACAAACATTGGGAAGATGTCAATGCTACCTAGAGCAATCTACACATTCAGTGCAATGCCCATCAAAATACCATCCACTTTTTTCAAAGAAATGGAACAAATAATCCTAAAATTTGTATGGCACCAGAAGAGACCCGGAATAGCCAGAGGAATCTTGAAAAGAAAAGCAAAGCTGGCAGCATCACAATTCTGGACTTCCAGCTCTATGACAAAGCTGTCATCATCAAGACAGTATGGTACTGGCACAAAAACAGACACATACATCAATGGAAGAGAATAGAGAGCCCAGAAATGGACCCTCAACTCTATGGTCAACTAATCTTTGACAAAGCAGGAAAGAATGTCCAATGGAAAAAAGACAGTCTCTTCAACAAGTAGTGTTGGGAAAATTGGACAGCCACATGCAGAAGAATGAAACTGGACCATTTCCTTCCACCACACACAAAAATAGACTCCAAATGGTTGAAAGACCTAAACGTGAGACAGGAGTCCATCAAAATCCTAAAGGAGAACACAGGCAGCAACCTCTTCGACCTCAGCCACAGCAACTTCTTCCTAGAAACATCGCCAAAGGCAAGGGAAGCAAGGGCAAAAATGAACCAATGGGATTTCATCAAGATAAAAAGCTTTTGCACAGCAAAAGAAACAGTCCACAAAACCAAAAGACAACCGACAGAATGGGAGAAAATATTTGCAAATGACCTATCAGATAAAGGGCTAGTACCCAAAATCTATAAAGAACTTATCAAACTCAACACCCAAAGACCAAATAATCCAATCAAGAAATGGGCAGAAGACATGAACAGACATTTTTCCAAAGAAGACATCCAAATGGCCAACAGACACATGAAAAAGTGCTCAACATCGCTCGGCATCAGGGAAATCCAATTGAAAACCTCAATGAGATGCCACCTCACACCAGTCAGAATGGCTAAAATGAACAAGTCAGGAAACGACACATGTTGGCGGCGATGCGGAGAAGGGAACCCTCCTACACTGTTGGTGGGAAGGCAAGCTGGTGCAACCACTCTGGAAAACAGTATGGAGATTCCTCAAACAGTTGAAAATAGAGCTACTATACGATCCAGCAATTGCACTACTGGGTATTTACCCCAAAGATACAAAGGTAGGGATCCAAAGGGGTACGTGCACCCCAATGGTTATAGCAGAAATGTCCACAATAGCCAAACTGTGGAAAGAGCCAAGAAGTCCATCGACAGATGAATGGATAAAGAAGAGGTGGTATATATACACAATGGAATATTATGCAGCCATCAAAAGGAATGAGATCTTGCCATTTGCAACGACATGGATGGAACTGGAGGGTGTTATGCTGAGTGAAAGAAGTCAATCAGAGAAAGATATGTATCATATGACCTCACTGATATGAGGAATTCTTAATCTCAGGAAACAAACTGAGTGTTGCTGGAGTGGTGGGTGTGGGAGGGATGGGGTGGCTGGGTGATAGACATTGGGGAGGGTATGTGCTATGATGAGTGCTGTGAATTGTGCAAGACTGTTGAATCACAGATCTGTACTTCTGAAACAAATAATGCCACATATGTTAAGAAAAAAGAAAAAAGATAGCAGGAGGGGAAGAATGAAGGGGAGTAAGTCAGAGGGGGAGAAGAACCATGAGAGATGATGGACTCTGAAAAACAAACTGAGGGTTCTAGAGGGGAGGAGGGTAGGGGGATGGGTTAGCCTGGTGATGGGTATTAAAGAGGGCACATTCTGCGTGGAGCACTGGGTGTTATGCACAAACAATGAATCATGGAACACTACATCAAGAACTAATGATGTAATGTAATGTATGGTGATTAACATAACAATAAAAAATTAAAAAAAAACTAATGATGTAATATATAGTGATTACTATAACATAATAAAATTAAAAAAAAAAAAAACACAGAAGGTGCGCCTGGGTGGCTCAGATGTTTAAGCACCTGTCTTTGGCTCAGGTCATGATCTCCAGGTCCTGGAATGGAGCCCCACATCGAATCCTGCATCAAGCTTCCAGCTCAGCGGGGAGTCTGCTTCTCCCTCTCCCTCTGCCTCTCCCCCTGCTCATGCTCTCTCTCTCTCTGTATCTCTCTGTCTCAAATGAATAAATAAAATCTTTAAAAAATAAATAAATGAAATAATAAATAAATAAATAAATAAATAAATACACACAGAAATACACAACTAATGAATCATTGAACACTACAACAAAAACTAATGATGTACTGTATGCTGGCTAACTGAACATAATAAAACACGTAGAAATAACATTATTCGTGTGCACACATATTTATAGGCACAAAAATTAAAATTGGATATACATCAAACTCTTCCTCTAAAATGTAAAATATTCTTGATTAGAAGTGTTTCTTTTTTTAAAAAACTGATGTATTTCAAGCATCTAGAACTCTGCCTGACACACAGCAGGGACTCAATAGATACTTATTGAAAAATTAATTCATGGTAGTGGTTACCTGGGACTGTGTCTTGGAGAAAAATTAAATGGGGAGAAACAAGGGTTATCAATTTCATCTCTAATACAATATTCCTCTTATTTAGAAAGAACAAAACAAAGAGTGGGGTAGAGGGAAAGAGGGGGTGAAGGGGAAAAGGGAGGGAAGAAAAGACTTGCAAAAATGAAAAACATTACCAAGTTTCAGTTAATAAATCCATGCGTGTCTTTTATAACCCTCCATATGTTTTTCTGTATTATCTTTCTAAAAATTGCAACATTACAGACTGCAACCAGTAGTTTTATTTTTAAAGATTTTATTTAAAAGAGAGAGAGAGAGAACACAAGTTGGGGGGGAGAGAGGGAGAGGGACAAGCAGACTCTGTACTGAGCATGGAGCCCTATGAGAGGCTCGATCCCATGACCCTGAGAACATGACCTGAGCCAAAATCAAGAATCAGATGTTTAACCGACTGAGCCACCCAGGCGCTTCTGCAACCTATATATTTAGAAGCCATGTGCTTAAAAATTAATAAGAATTTAAAAAGAAATTCCATGAGAACATCCTTACCCTTAATTCTAAACCCTTGCCACTCTTATATTTATGTTCTTATTGTTTCATGTATATTTATTTTGTTTTCCTCTTTAAATTGTGAGTAACTTGGGTAGAATCTCTCAATCCTTAATTTACCATGTTTCTCCTAATCTCCTGATTCAAAAGTCAGAATATTTGGGGCGCCTGGGTGGCTCAGTCAGTTAAGCGACTGACTCTTGGTTTGGGTTCAGGTCATGATGTCAGGGTCATGGGATCGAGCCCCACATCAGACACTGTGCTCAGCACAGAGTCTGCTTTGGATTCTCTCTTTCCCTCCCTCTGCCCCTCCCCATCTCCTGCATGAGCTCATGCATACATGCTCTCTCTCTCTCTCAAAATAATAAATAAAAAAATACTCTCTCAAAAGTCATAATATTTGGCTTCTAGCTTCAGTTCCACCCAAAACAAGCTCTGTGACCTTCATCAAGTTGCTCAATCACTGTGGAATTTTGCTTCCTCATTCGACAATTAGAGATATTGCAAATGATCTCTCTTAAAGCCCCACTCAATTTATGACTCAAGAACTTTATAATCTACATTTCCTTTTAGTTCTAAAATTTGATACTGATTTTCCCACTAAATTCCTATTCCTATGTGGTTAGCATCAAGCACCCTCCCCCCCCCTACAATGACTACACAGTACGGGGTAGGACACAATATATATTTGCTGTTTTAAGGGGAATTAGTTCTAGAATGCTAGTTAAAATTTTTGAAAGAATCAAATCTAATGTCGGTTTTGTGTTTTGTATTCACAAACGCTGCATTAACTCAAGCCACAAAGTTATGAGAGAAGAGGCTGTTCATTGGGTTGTTTGCTTACAGCAAGTCAGTGGTGGGATACATATTGTTTTTGTCTTAATGTTGCAACATATTGATACAAACGTGCATATTGCCTACCTCTTTCTTTGTGCCTTTGAGTAATCATAGATCAAACGGCATGTAGCCCATGAATCTCTGCCTCTCTCCAACATGATCCTTTTGAAGCCAGTGCAAGGTAGACCTGATTCTGTGTGACTTTTAAGTTCCATTTCGACAGCCCTGCTTGAAAATCCAGTTACTATGGTGATATGTACCACTGCAAATAATCTCCTTCTCAACAACTGAAGTTATACCCTCCTCAGGAAAAGCAGTATCTATGGCTTAATGGTTCAGCAAAAGGCCGACAGATCTACGGTCTTATTTCCAACTGAGAGGTTTTTAATAAGTAGTTTGAGCTCCTGGAATCTGAGAAAACGGAACAGGCTCTGTCTAAATTTAGCAGGGTCAGTCTTAAAGGACGTTTCCTCGACGGATCAAGTACTGTATAAACTGGACTATGCTGAAGGGCATACCAATATTGGACTCTTTTTGGAGGCAATGGAAAGAGAAACTAACAGACTACCCCCTTTCTTTTCAAAAGCTAAACAACTGACCTACAGGGAGTACACAGCCCTCCCCTACTGTGATTCTCCTGCCAAGAGCCCCTAACTCAGCCCAGTGCTCACCCAGCCAGACTCCCACCAGTTTCTTGGAGCTGTGGGTCTTACTCTTCCTCTCTCAAAAGATAAAGGGAGTGGAAGAAGGGCAAGTTTTCTATGACTGCAGAGAAGTGATCTTCTTGGCATTCTCCTTAAATACATATTATTTCACATAAGGATTAGATTCAGTAACAGCAGACGTCGCAGGTTATACAGGATTGTGGCTGACTCATTGCATGAACAGCCTCGGGTCCTGTTAATATGGCTAACAACATTCTCAGTTCTGAACAACTGCCTCAAGTGGAATTTGGGGGGAAATGTATATTATATTAGATACTTTGGTACGCTGCTACACTAGGAATATCTCAAAGGTTGGAAACTGCTTTCTTCATCTTCCCACACCCCCGGCAATCAGCATATGTCTGATGAACATAATGACAGGCATGTGGTGTTCAACAGTGTTGGGGGGTGAATAAGGTAAGGGGATAAGTTTAATCCAAATAAGTTTAATCCAAAAGTCTTCTGATAAGGGAAACATTTTCAGACATGTTCCATATGTTTACCACCAGTCATCTTTAGCTGTTTTCAAGACAGAGTTTTCTAAATCTTTGATAAAACTACCAGTCAATTCCTCTCATGAAGGTCCCAGCAAATAAGGAACGCAAGGAATCTATGTGTTCATGAAATGAACCAATAAAAATTATGATTATAATCACGGACTGCAAATTAACAGGGTCGCAGTCTGTAAATAGGAACATCTGATGACATAAGCATTAACATCTTAAATTAGTATCTGCTCTGAGAGAACAACACAGCTTGAGGAGAAATGTAGGCTGCCGGCAATCCTCTAGCACACACTGGGGGCGGTAAGGCCTGAATCAGCAAATATTTTTATCATTAGATGATACCTCTACCTTGGAGACTATGGTTTTAATTGTTATTTCTATTTATAATTACTAATCAAAATGCTGGGAACCAAAAAAAAAAAAAAACCTCTTAACCTCGTGGCATCATTATTTTACTTTGATAAAAGACTTTGTTCTTCACTCCGTGTGTGTTTTTTCCAAGGCTGGCTACACTGTCTCAGCCATGACCCCATGTTTATTTGAAATCCTTCCTTGGTTGGTAAATAACTCCAGATCAAAATGCTGAGAAACTTGTCACCTAAGCCCAGTGGCCCTTCTCCCAGATCACTTTGCGATAATCAGTTTCTCTGAATCTAATTCTAAAAAAAAAGCTTTCTGAACACAAAATTCACGATTTGTATGACTTTCCATCAAATCACTTAGCAAACATATTAAAAACAGGTTTCTACAGCATTAGGCTGATTTGGTTTCTCTCAATCCTAATCTTTTTTCACTCTTGCTGGGATCCCTCTTCCTCCAGTTTCATTCATATAAGTGCTATTTACTGTTCTGTCCTCGAGCTCAGCAATCCATGTTTTTTTCCCTCTGCCCTCTCAACGATTCCCCACCTCTTCAAAAATAATGCTGTAGATGCGGCTCCCTAAATCTGCATTCTCATCCTACATTTTCTTTGAATTCCAGATCTGCCATCTAGAAATCATTATGAAAATAATATATCTGAGTGATATGTCTCTTCCCCACAGATAATCTCCTCTTGACATCTCCTTGCATTATAAATACCTTTTCTAGGTACTGCAGCCCCAAAGCTCAGAATCATTGTTCACTCTTTCCCTTCCTTGACCCCCCCACATCAAATCAGTTCATCCCACAGGCTATGAATGCAGTCTCCTATTTCTTTCTTCTTGATCATTCCTGGCCCAGCTCTCTTAGTTCAAATTCTCATTACCTTCCACATATGTTACTGCTAGTCACCTAACTAGTCACTGGAGTCCATGCTCCAATTAACTAAGCCAGCAGCGCCTAAAGTAACTCAGGTATATAATATATAACATTATATAAAAAGTTGAAATTTTAAGTCATTCCCCCTATTATAAGGGGGGGGTGTACCTCTAGTTACAACATTTGACCGTTCAGAGCTTTCATGACATTTGCTGTAATAACCGGAACTGTCATACACTGCTGGTGGGAATGTAAAATGGTAGAGTCACTTTGGAAAACCGTTTGGAAGTTTCCTACAAAGTTAGATGTACACCTACAATATGTCTCAGCCACTCCCTTCCTGGGTATTTGTCCAAGAGAGATGATTCAAGTCATTTTGATAATCACCCTAATGCATCAGATTAACCAGGTTTTTTTTTTTAGATTTTATTTATTTATTTACGTATTTGTCAGAGAGAGAGCCCACAAGCACAGGGAGCAGCAGGGAGAGGGAGAAGCAGCCTCCCTGCTGAGCAAGGAGCCCAAAGCAGGACTCGATCCTAGGACCCTGGGATCATGACCTGAGCTGAAGGCAGATGCTTAACCAACTGAGCCACCCAGTCATCCCAAGATTAACCAGTTTTTAAACCAGTATTTTTCAATATATAACAATGATGCATAAACACAATTTTGGAATGTTTCACAGCTTTCTAAATCAAGCATTTTAAAGTGCTTAGAAGAAACAGAACTTCTCAGTGAATGGTATGTTTAGGAGGGAGAATGTTCATATCCTCTTTAACTACATTTAAAAAAAAAACAGGGAGGAATATGGTGCTAACTTTATTATTTCTCCCCAAAGAAATTGAACTTGTCATCGGTTTAATTGGCAGACTCGAAATGCATGAGTTTACTCACCGGCTCATTGACGTGACTGGTTGCATTTACAGCAGACAAAGCTAATGAACACAGGGAAGGAATAACAGTTGGGAAGTAGCAGACAGAACTTTCCAGTCATTAAACTGCATCGAGCTCCTTTCTCTGAATACCTGAGTGTTTTACAACAGTCATCTACTAAATCCATCCAAAGCCAATGCAAGTCAGGAATAACTGCAGCACCACATCTTTTTTAGAGTTAGGAAAAAAAAAATACCTCTGGCAGAACAAAAAGGAAGACACTTATTTCCTGAATGAGCTAAGAACATGGAACAGCACGGAGCCTTGTGCCAAAACCACAGCCTTCAAACCTCAGATGTCTAACAATGACTTCAGTTAGTGAGAAGGGGAAGGGAGTTAGTTCACTATTGACACATTTTTTTATTTTTTCAATTATCCCTATCTTTCTTTGTATTGCCCAGTATGTGGCACATGGTAGGTACTCCTTTTTTAAGGGGAGATTTTTAACAGTTTTATTGAGGCATACATGATATATCATAAAATTTGCCCATTTAAAATATATGGAATGATTTTTAGTAAATTTACATAGTGACACAACTATGATTGTATTCTGGATTTAGACCATTTCTATCGCCCCCAAAAGTTCTGCCATGGTCCATTTGTAGTCAGTTCCATGTCCTCTCCTAGTCCCAGGTAAACACCGATCAGCTTTCTATTCTTACAGTTTTGCATTTTTTAGAAATTTTAAATTGAATGTCGCACTACATCATATTATGTGTCTGGATTTTTTTTCACTTAGTGTGATTTTTAGGTTTATCCATGGTTTTGCATGTAATAGTTTTTCTTTGTTTTTATTGTTGAGTAGTGTTTGTATGAATATAGCACATTTTATTTATCCCTTTGCCAGTTGATGAACATCGAATTGTTTTCATTTTTTGTCTCTTAGGGATGCAGTTCCTATGAACAGTTGCATTACAAGTCTCATGGATATATGTTTTTATTTCTCTGGAATGAAATCACTAGGTCAATAATACTTTCAATACAATAGGACAATAATACTTTTAACATTTTATGAAACTGCCAAACTATTTTCCAAAGTAACCATTTTGCATTACCACAAGCAATGTATGAGAGCTCCAATTTCTACACATTTTCTCCAACACTTAGTATTTTCATTCTTTTTATTATAGTCATGCTAGTGGGTGTAGAGTTATATATCATTGTGTGTGTATTATTGGTAGCTTTATGGAGATATAATTAAGATACAATAAGTTGAGCATGTTTAAAGTTTATAATCAGTTAAGTTTTGACATATGTATACAACCATAAAATAATCAAGACAATGAAGACACCCATCACTAACAAGTTTGTACTTTCCTTGTAATTCCTCCCTGCTGCATTGCCATCCTACTACATGCCCAGAAAAGCATGCTGATCTGCTTTCTGTTACTGTGAATTGGTTGCATTTTCTAGTATTTTATATAAAATATTAAATCATACAATGTCTCTTTTTTTGTCTAGCTTATTTCATTCAGCATAATTATTTTGAAATTTATCTTTTATTGCAGATTCTATCATAGTTCAATCTTCTTTATTGCTGAAGAGCATTCCATTGCATGGATATCCCATAATTTACCCACTTACCTGTTGATGAGCATTTGGGGTTTTTTCCCCAATTTTAGCTGTTACAAATAAAGTTTCGATGAACATTAATGCATAAGACTTTGTATGGACATAAGCTTTCATTTCGCAGGAGTAAATACCTAGGTGTGGAATGGCTGGGCCATATGGTCCGTGTATGTTTAACTCTTTAAGCAACTGCTCAACTGTTTTCCAAAATGGCTACATCATTTCATATTCTCACATGGGGTTTTAGAGTTCTAGTTACATCATTCTTGTCAACACTTGGTATAATCAATCTTTTCAATTTTAGGTATTCCAATAAATGAGTAACGTTTTATCATTGTAGGGTTTTTTTTTTAAGATTTATTTATTTATTTTAAAGAGAGAGAGCATGCACAAGTAGAGGGAAGGGCAGAGGGAGAGGGAGGAAAGAGTCTCAAGCAGACTCCCTGATCTCATGACTCATGAGATCATGACCTAAGCTGAAATCACAGGTGGGATGCTTAACTGACTGAGCCACCCAGGTGTCCCTATCATTGTGGTTTTATTCACATTTTCCTAATGACTAATGATGCTGGGCATATTTTCACATCCACTTATAGAAAATATTTGCAAATTAATATTTGAAGGATTTACATGTAGAATATGGAAAGAACTTTCAAAACCCAATAATAAGAATACAATCCAATAAAAAATAGGCAAAATATTTGAACAGACTCTTAGCCAAAGATGAAATACAAGGACAAAGAAACACAAGAAAAGATCTGGGTTCACTCAGATAATCTCCTCACTTCAAGATCTTTAAGTTAATCACATCTACAAAGTTTTTGCCATGTGTGGTAACATATTTGCAGGTTCTGGGCATTAGGACACGGACACATCTGAGGAGCTGCTATCTACACAAGTAGCATCTCACAAATTTTGATATGTTGTGTTTTCGTTTTCATTCTATTCTAAATATTTTCTCATTTCCTTCTTGAGGTCTTCTTTTACCCATGGGTTACTTAGAAGTATGCAATCATGCTTCAAATATTTGTGGACTATACAATATATTTTATTGATTTATATTTAATTCCCTGTTTCTAGAGAATTTTACGCTATGATCTGAATCCTCTAAATTTTTGAGATATGTTTTATGGCCCAGAATTTGGTCCATCTTGTAAACATTGTAAGTGTGCTTAAAAAGAATATAACAGAATAATTGTTGATAAGTTTAGTGTCCTCTAAATGTCAATTAGATCAAGTTGGTTGACAGGGTTGATTCAGTCTTCAATATTCTTACTGATTTTCTGTCCACTTGTTTGATCAACTATTGATATTGGGTGTTGAAATCTCCAACTATAAATGTAAACTTGCTTATTTCTCCTTGCAGTTTTCACATCATATATTTTGAAGCTCTGTTATTAGCTGCATAATATCTAGGATTGTTACATGCTCATAATGAACTGGTCTCTTTTTTTGAAGATTTATTTATTATTTGAGAGAGAGTAGGGGGTGGGGCAGAGGGAGAGAGAGAGAGAATCTCAAGCCGACTCCGCACTGAGCAGAACCCACACAAGGCTCCATTCCAGGACCTGGAGACCATGCCCTGAGCTGAAACCAAGAGTTGACTGCTTAATCGACCAAGCCACCCAGGCACCCCAATGAACTTGTCTTTTTATAATCTTCCAGAGACTCTATCTCTTACAATATCTTTGTCTTGAAATTCATTTTGTCTGATAGTAATATGGCCACACTGGCTGTCTTTTGCTTCACGTTAGCATGGCATATCTTTTTCCAATCTTTTACTTTAATCTACTTGTGTCTTTGTACTCAAGTGTACTTCTTATTAAGCATTACATAGTTGGGGATTCTGTTTTACTCAACCTAACATTCTCTGCCTTTTTATTGGAATATTTACACATTTACATTCAATTTTGTTACTGATATAGCTGAGTTTAAATCTGTCATCTTGATATTTGTTTTTTGCTTGTCCCATCTTTCCTTCATTTCCTTTTGCTCTTTATTTGCCTTTCTTTTGAATCAAGTAACTTTAATGATTTCATTTTATCTCTTTTATTGACTTATCACCTAGAACTCTTGTGTTGCTTTAATGGGTTGCTTTAGGATTTACAATACTTATTAAAGTCTACTATCAGGTGATGTTACATTACTTCACATTTGGTGTAAAAACACTAAAACAATATGCTTACATTTTTATCTCCTGATTTTTGTGTTATTATTGTCATACATTTTATTTTTACACTTGCTATAAATATTACAGTATATTATTGCAATTTGGGTTTTAAACTATAGACTATCTCTTAAAGAGCTCCTTTGTGTAGATCCATGTTTCTGACTGGTTATATTTTTCTTGTGTTTAAAGGACTTCCATTAACATTTCTTGAAGGCATGTCTGCTGTTGAGGAATTCTTACAGTTTTTGTATGTCTGAAGAGGTCTTTATTTCACTCATTTTTTTAAACAGCATTATTGAAGTATAATTTACATCCCATAAATTTCACCTCTCATAGGTATTCAATTCAACAAATTTATAATTCAGTACATTTATAAAATTGCACAACTGTTCTAAAATTCAGTTTCGAACATTTCGATCATCCAAAAACTTCCATCACTCCCCTTTAAGCCCTGCTCTAACCTTCAGTCTTAGGCAACCACCAATCTGCTTTCTGTCTGTAAGTTTGCCCCTTCTAGATATTTCATATAAACAGAATGCTACAATACAGTCTTTTGTATCTGCCTACTTTCATGTGGCATGTTTTTGTGGTTCATCATTTGCAGTAAATATAAGGAGTCATGCCTTTTCATTGCTAAGTATTATTTCATTATATGTATGTACGACTTCATTTCACGTTTCCATTCACCAGCTGATGAGCATTTGGGTTGTTTGCAGTTTTGGGTGATGATGAAGAACAGAACAAACAGCGTTTGTGCACCTGTTTTTGTGTTGACATATGTGTTATTTCCCTTAGGAGTGTTACCTTAATTTATGAAAGGTATTTCTACTGGGTAAAGATTCTAGTTTGACAGGTTGGGTATTTTGCTTTCATTAATTTAATGATATTGCACCACTGTCTTCTAGCTTGTCTTCTTTCTCATGAAAAATCTGCTCTCATCCTGATCTTTGTTTCTGTCTTTGTTTTTCCCCCCTCAGGCTGCTTCTACAATTTTCTATCACTGGTTTTAAGCAATTTGATTCTGAAGTGTCAGTGTAGCTTTCTTCATATTTCTTGTGTTTCAGGTTTGGTGAGCTTCCTCCATCTGTCAGTTTATACTTTTCATCAAATTTGGAAAGTTTTGGCCATTATTTCTTCAAATGTTCTCTTTGTCCACACCTCTCACTCACATCCTTTGGGTTCTCCAAATACATGGGTGTGTGGCTGCTTGAAGTTCTCTCACTGTTCACTGATGCTCCGTTAATTCTTTTCTTTTTTTTTAAGATGTTATTTATTTATTTGAGAGAGAGAGAGAGCACAAGAGGGGGTAGGGTCAGAGGGAGAAGCAGACTCCCTGCCAAGCAGGGAGCACGATGCAAGACTCGATCCCAGGACTCTGGGATCATGACCTGAGCCAAAGGCATTCGCTTAACCAACTGAGCCACCCAGGCGCCCCGATGCTCTGTTAATTCTGCTCCTTCTCTTTTCTCTTTTTGTGTTTCATTTTGGAGAGTTTCTATTGCTATTTCCTCAGTTCACTAATCTTTACTTCTTGAATGTCTAATCTGCCACTCACCCCACTTGGTATGTATTTCACATCAGACACTGTTTTCAGCTCTAAAATTTTGACATGAGTATGTTCTCTATCTCCCATGTCTCTACTGAACATATTCCATCTTTGTGCTCAAACTTTCCTCTAATTTCCTGAATAGTTGAAATGAGGTTAGAACTGTTTAATGATCTTATCTACAGATTCTCATCTCTTTCATTTTTGGAGCAGTTTGATTGATTTTCCCCTCACTCTGTGTTATTTTCTGCTTCTTTACAAGCTTGATAACTTTTTATTAGATGCCAGACATTGTGAATTCTCTCTTTTTTGGGTGTTCCATAAAGTCAAGGGATATGTCCTTTCCATTTTCCATTTTTGTATCTCTATCACCTAACACCATTGCTAAATCATATGGACTAAAATATTTGTTTAAATGAAGATCAAAGGGCAGCCCTGTTGGCACCCCTCTAACTCTTGAGAGCTTTTTCTCTATCTTCAATTAATAAACTTCTATCACTTTACTCACAAAAACAAATAAATAAATAGATAAATAAATAAATATCATAAAAGAAAAGAATAAAGCTCAGTTACCTAATCATCTTTTCATTCGCTCTGAGGCAAAAATGAATATTCGTTAATGCCAGGGTCATATTCCCCGTAGGGTTGAAACTATCTTTGTTAGCACTGGGGATAAATGATGAGACTCACAACATGAGTTAACAGGAGACAATACAATAATAGAAACAGTGAAACTGCTTTCTGTTATAAATGGCCAGGGAATTTCAGGGTGGATTTGAAAGGAGAAGGAATAGAACAGGGGACAAAAAGAGAGATGGAATAACTAGGGGTATAATAGTGTTTAAGTAGGCTTCAAGGTCAAGAATGACTAATATTTAAAATTCTTTGCATTAATGAAAAGTAAATCTGCTGTTTTCCCAGCCCTCAGTAAAGTGTTTTGTTTGTTTTTCTAATGAAATGAATTTAAGTCTAAGTCCTATATTTGACATAATACCAAAACAGGGAGAAAGAAATAACCAGAAGGCATAGAAGAAAATAAGGATTCCATGGAGGCAGATAGTCAAGGCCAAATTGATCATGAGAATATCTTTTTTCTTCCTTCAGTAACTTCCAGTAATCTTGGGGAAAGAATGGACGTGTCTATACAAAGGACTAAAGAGATCTAGTTGAAATATGAGTTGCATATTTGGCTTCTACTTGGATCTCTCTACTTGGCTTCCTTATTTTCACCAAATTGAAATGTTTGCTTCTACTACCAGCTTGAAAGCAACCACAATCATTAATTTACCCACAGTTCTACTTCTCAACAGTCCCAAAGTACACTATTCCATTCCTCCTCATTTTCAGATGCTGCTTCTACTAACTAACCTCTCATCACAGACATTTATACCTACCAGATGGTGGTTTGTTCCTTTCCTTCTTTGCATTCACACTCCCTACACTGTGCACTGCATAAACACTGAGTGCAATAAATATTTCAGCTGTTCAAAAATTGTTCTAAAATTTATGGCAGAGTTAGCTCAACTTAGGAAAGGCGGCACAGATGTACCAGTGCAATAAAAGAAATATTAAAAATAAAAATACCAATTAACAGAGCTAAAGTTAGCAACATTCCTTCATGTTTTATTTTCTCGACCTCCTCTCGCCTTCATATCAGTAGAAAAACCAAGGATGTTGGAAATGTAATAAGATTATTCTGAGCCTTGGTTAACCCCAATGACTTCTTCAAGGGTAATAAGTAATAACATCTTAAGAAAGGAAGTTAAGCACTTTAACAGAGTACTTAACGAGTGAGTAACTCTAAGCATGGAGTTGTGTAGGATTTCCTTAAGGAAAGCTCCATGGAAAAGGTGATAACTTGCATTGCATCATGAAGGAAGAATAAGAGTTTATCAGACAAACAAGAAGGGGAATGACATTCTAGACAGAGAAAACACTTCATTCAAGACTCAGAAAACAAACCAACAAAAAGGACTAAGTATCTTTTGTGAACAGTGAAAAGTTCAAAAATTCTGTAACATGTGGAGAGATTATAAGGGCAAGTGGGTGAAGGACCTAACCCAAAAATGACAGTCATCTCAAATCCCTATTAGAAAGTTTGTTCAGTCAATGGTGTGCTAAAAATATTAAAACAAACAAACAAGGGGCGCCTGGGTGGCTCAGTTGGTTGGGCAACTGCCTTCGGCTCGGGTCATGATCCTGGAGTCCCCAGATCGAGTCCTGCATCAGGCTCCCTGCTCAGCAGGGAGTCTGCTTCTCCCTCTAACCCTCCCCCCTCTCATGTGCTTGCTCTCTCTCTTCCATTCTCTCTCTCAAATAAATAAATAAAATCTTAAAATATATATATATATACTGCGAGATTTGCATTTTGTGTCTGGAGTTTCTCCAAACCACAATCTAATTGCCCAGTGGAGATAATTGTTCCAGGATCCAGGAAAGCCCAGCCATTTACCAGCTTCTTCTTTCAGACTGCCTTTTGTATAGTAGACAACCTGTCTGATCTGGTAACTCGGCCTCGAAGCTGATCTCTCTTCAGAACTTGACTTCAGGTATATCCCTTCCAGTTCTTTTTTATGCTCTCCTCACTTCACCCCTGACACACACACACACACACACACACACACCTGGCCTGGGGTTATGTAGCCGCTACCCTCTGACCCTCCACTGTCTCCAGTCATCAGAGAACAGAGTTGGGCAATTATCAATAAAAAGTCAAAGCATATTTTTTCTTTTTTTTTAACTCAAAAATCTTTTTTTTTTTTCATTTAAAAGAGTATTTAGAACACATAAAACAAGGCAACATTTATTCTTTCTTCTCGTCTTCCGGCGCGGAGTCTGTGGGCCACTCCTCCACCGTGGCCCTGCGGCTCTCTGAGCAGGGGTTACTGTCACCGGTCCCTTCCTCAGCCATACTGTCCACCCCCTCCTGCCCGCTCTCCTTGTCCTCAGGAGTAGACGTGCCTTCTTCACCATTCTATTGGCCTCCCGTCGTGTCTTCAAGGCGTCTCCTCTGTCCCCATCGGGATGCTCTGGTCGTCCTTCTCCTCCGTCTTCCTCGCAGCCTGCTCTTCCTCAGGAATGGGTTCAGCTTGCTCTGCTGCTTCTTGCTCTCTTTCCCCCTTTTTTGAGCCTGTTCCTCTGCCTGTGCAATTTCAGCGGCAATTTTTTCCATAACCACTTCGACTTTCAAACCGCACAAAATTTTTAAGTTCACTGTTCAATGAATTCTGTGCTTTCCAGGAATTTCCTCTTCTTTTCCCGGTGTCGCCCCTCTATTTGAAGAAGTTCAGCTTCTAGTTTTCGCTGTTGAACCATTAAGGGCTGGACCCGTCGTTTGAAGACCTGCATTCTAGCTGTTGTGACAACTGACCGGACGTCTGGCAGCACACTCTCGCTAAGGATTTCACTGATGAGGCGGCGGTTTCTCTGGAAACGGGCGGTGGCTGTATGCTTCAGGGAGAAGCCATCATCATAATCGTCTGGATCTTCAGCGGGCTGAATGCTCATGTACGGTTCTCCTTTCTCCATGCGAGACTGTCTCTGTCGACTTTCTTCCTCTAAAGCAGCTTCTGCACGACTTTTTGCATTTATGCAAGCAAGGTATGCGGGGGAATTATGATAGGCTTTCATAGATATCATTGTACTCTATCTTTTCTGCTTCGTATTCGTTTAAATAGTCTGTTGTTTTTTTCTTCATCAGTGAGATCTCACCACATGCCACCAATAATCTTGCCAATCTCCCACAACTTTAGGTCAGGGTTGGAAGCTTTTACTTGGTCCCAGACCTTTCTGCTGTACCTCATGTAGGACATCAGCGGCTTATCTGGTGGCTCTGCGGGTTTGGGAATCGTGATACCAGAGGGCGCCCCGGGTTCCCTCCCAGCCTGTTGTAGGTGAGATGACTGTATGGACTGCATCCCACAAACCCTGGTGTGCTGGGCATTTGTGTTGCAGGAGCTGGGGTGGGAGGCGGGGCATAAGATGGTCTTTTTGACATTTTGGAACATTAAGTTCTCAGTTCCTCAGAATGAATCTGACACACCGCGGGCAGAAAAAGCGCCCGCAGCTCCGGCCTTGTTTCCCTTTGTCCCGAGCACGCCCCGCCCCTCCGTCAAAGCATATTTTCAAGCAAAGGGAAAATATGTTTGAATTATCAAGAGTATTAACACTGGACATTCTTTCTTATTAAATATAAAGGCAATAGCCATTACGATGTTGAAGTTCAAAGAAAACCAGGCAATGAAACTTTAGCATATTTGCTCAAGTGATCGGCTTGTGAGTGGCAAGTTGTTACAAATTAATTGAGGGTATAAGAACACACTCAAGCACAATAAAAATAGGAAATGGCTCTGATTTTTTTCAGAATTAAATATTTGCCTAATATCCATCTTCTCCACCACCCATCTATATGAATTTTATCAACCAAAATAACATGAGAAGCTGAGGGGAAAAGCCGGAGAAGGAAGAGCCTGGTGTAAGATAACAAACATGAGTATTCATTATTGGAATGCAATGCAAAATAATATTAAAATTTAAATCCCCCTAGCATGAACTTAGAGAGATTTGCATGATATCAAGAAGTCATTTATTATTAGTTTTCTGCAGTTATAGATAAATGAAGCCAAGAAAATCTCCATTTCCCAGCTGTGAATTTTCTGACTATGGTGTAATATTAAGCTACTGAGTTGGAGAGTGTTGTCCGCTTTAACGACTAGTTTTGAATATAACATGAGTAATCAGCATGAAATAGTATTCTTAGACCCCCTCATTGTAATCAGCATGTCATTGTTACAATATTACGGTACCCAAATACAGTAGATTCTCCTCATTCTTAATTTCTGAATAAGTGTTTAAGGAATAAATTATAATAATTTCCAAACGCGTGAAGGACAGCATTGTAAGATTGCATCTTTCTCCTAAAAATGATAAGAAATTCACTAATGAGTCCATTAGACAGAGTCCATTAAAGGTGACAGGACAAAGATCTCTTGGAGACCTCATCAAGCCGAGACAATATGCAGGATTAATGTAGTGTCCATTCAGCTTCCCTGTGCTCAGGCGGGAAATGAGGTTTGAGTGACAACTTTATTTAGCAAGTCAAAGACTGCTGAAAATTTTATGAAATGATGCAACTCACACGCAAAACAGAACAGAGTTTTATTAGGAGAGTTTGATGTGAGACTGAAAAATGTGAGTAATTCTCATTAGATATCAGTTAATAAAAGGCATGAAATATAAATTAGCTGCAAGCTTGATCTGAACGAAGTTGACTTTGTGTTTGCAATAGTAGCCTTATCACTATATGTTTATTAATAGGGATCTCATTTATTGTCCTGTCTCGTTTTATATTCAACTCATTTGAAATCATAATGGTTCCTATTAGTTAGGCTTCATTTAAAACCATCATTGATTGTTCAGACATCCATCCTTAGAAATTTATTTATAACTTCAATTTTTGGTGCTCAGAGATTTTGCTGCCCTCAAGAACAAATTTTTAAATTAACAAAATAAGCCTTACATACACACACATACAAAGGAAAGGTTACTGATACTCGGGCAACTCAGAAGATTGAATTTTAAGTTTTTAAAGGGATAGTGGAAATATTCCCACATGAAAAAGCATGAAGCTGTAGGACCTAAAATATAGTGGGGATAATAATGCACACGTGTAAATTTTATGATAAAAAATACAAAACTTGGAGCATCTGGGTGGCTCAGTCCGATAAGCATCTGCCTTCGGCTCAGGTCATGGTCCCGGGGTCCTGGAATCGAGCCCTGCATCAGGCTCCCTGCTCAGCGGGGAGTCTGCTTCTCCTTCTGCCTCTTCCCTGGCTTGTGCGCTCTCTCTCGCTCACTCTCTCAAATAAATAAATAAATAAAATCTTTTTTAAAAATACAAAACTTATTATATATTCTTTTATTACATTATGTATTGTTATAAAAGAAAGTAAATTTTTAAGAAGGAATCTGGAAACAAAGTCTAACTTTATTAAACCCCTTCTATTGTAATCATGACAACAAAACTCAACATTCACAGAATCGGAAACATAAAACATAAAAAATGTTTTACATTTTTAATGTCTTACCAGCATAGAAGTCCAACAGATATTTTCTATGTTTAAACATTTTTTGACAAAATAATTGCTCTTCTATAAGCATTCTTGACCTTATGTTAACCAAAATAGCACCATTCAAAAAAAAAAAAGGAAAGAAAAAAGAAAATGTAGCTGTAGGATTCGGTATATGCTGATTTTTAAGAAAGGAAAGGCTTAGTGTTAGGTCCATTTTGGAGTATTTGAGGTTCTCTGACCATGCATGTGTCCCAGGACATATGCCCAAGATACGTGAGACTGTGTTCATAGTGGTACGCCAGTCACTAAAACTCTGACCCCACACCTGTTTAGCCATCACAAAGTTAACATCAGGACAGTTGTCTGATGAATGTCCCACAGTCCATACGTGTTCAAGTGTTTCCTGTGATATCATTTATTCGTTCCTCTGGCCCCTATATCTTCTGTAAGTAAGTTGTGAATTCGAGTTAGCTATGTTTGACGAAAGCATTTTCTGAGGGATGCTGTGTACTTCCTACTACATCACATTGGAAGGGCCATGATATTTGCTTTTCTCCAGCAGTGCTTTAAGTTTGATCACTGGGTGAAGGTGGTGACACTTGGATCTATTACCAAAATAAGTTTCTCCCTTTGTCATTAGCAAGCTATCTGTAGTATAATGCTTTGGCATCATATGAAATCTTTTGCCTAGTGGTTTAGCATCAAGTAATAAGGCTTGTTCAAATCAAATATTTTATTAGGCGTTAAAAAGGATTTTTTAAAATTACATCATTCCGTCTGCATTTTAGGTGGCATTGTACTGTAAACTTCTTGAGAGAATTTCACCTGAAGCTATTCGTTTATCCTAAAATATGTTCGTAGCCAAAAGGTAAGATAAATGCTTAATACTTTCCTTTTAATTACCAACTTCCAAAGTAAGGAGTGAATTTAATCATACTTGCCAATGGGGACAAGTGAGGGTTTAGTCTTCTGTTTTATTGTTGTTGTTAGTATCAATATAGACTCATGAAATTTTATATATTCAATAACTTTCAGTTAATTATATTATTCACGATGATCAAATTTGATCAGCTGGAGTCCTTTCAAATTGGTTCCCATATCCTTTTGATATGATTTCTTTGCTTACTTTCTTACTTCCCAGCACAAAATATCTTAAACCTGGAAACAGCTATTTTTCCAAGAATTTTTCAGTACAAAAGGTGTTTAGAAACCACTGTTAAGACACCAAGAGTTTCATCACTCCTGCGTTATCGATGATTCCAGGCTTTCTCAGTGGACAGAGTTAGAAAACATATATATTTTAACATCATGAGTTCATATTGGTATTTCCCATGCAAATTTTTTTTAAAGATTTTATTTATTTATTTGACAGAGAGAGACAGCGAGAGAGGTAATACAAGCAGGGAGAGTGGGAGAGGGAGAAGCAGGCTTCCCGCGGAGCTGGGAGCCCAATGCGGGGCTCGATCCCAGTACCCCAGGATCATGACCTGAGCTTAACGACTGAGCCACCCAGGTGCCCCTTCCCATTCAAACTTAACATTTCAGAGTTTTTACTTCATTTCTTTGATTCTTTACATATACCTCTTTTCACTTATACTTAAAATTTTGTTTCCTGCTGACCTTAATATTTTATTCTTGCTTTATCCTACAACATCAACAAAGATAGTTTCAAAATAACAATACCAATATTATTAATACTAATAATAAAACTGACTGATCTTTAATATTTTTATAGGTTTTATTGTCCTTAGAATATATACCAGGAAATGTAAGCAGAGTTCTAAAGTCGTTCGAAATCAATCTTTTCTTTGGGTGTGGTTAAGCTTCCAGTCTGGCTTAGAAGTAGGTTCCTTTGTTTCAGTTTGTATTCACTTTGAAGCCTTGCTTTAGTTATGGCTAAGAGTGCCCCATTAGGTGCTCATACCTCTGTGAATATCATTTGTGTTGTTGCCAATCTTTGGTTGTTACAAACACTTTGCCTTTAATTCAAATATCACAACACACCTAGGATATGATTGTATCAACTTTAAGGTCATAAAACCAAGGTTCACAGAAATTGAGTCATTTGCCCCAATTTATTGAGTGGTCTGAAGCCTAAATTTTACTGTCAATTTCTAAGTACAGTGCCTCTTAGGCATCCCCATTGCCACCTTCGTTGTCCATTTTCCGTACTCTATTGTTTCCAAGTTATCTTTGTGAACAAGAACAAATAAAAAAGAACAAGTCTCCACTTGCATGCTCGGATCCAAATGGATCCACAAAGAGGGCCTGGGCGAGACTTACAGCCAGAACCAGCTGAACCTCTGCTCCTACCCAGTCACATCCTGACACGTAAGATCATTCATTACACACCTACACATTTGCTTAACTAAAATCCCATATCTAACTGCCAGAGAAGCGGAGTGTAATGCACAAATCTTTAGTGGGAATGAATAACGATCATATTTGCTTTGCGATCAGTGTGCAGAGTTACGTTGAAATAATACAGTTTTATTAAAATTGTCCCTATTGGATAGTGTGAGATCATCAGTAAAATACCTAATTTGAGTCTCAGGACATAATATGAAAAGAGTGTATAATTAAGAACTTGCTTTTTAAGTCCTAATGAATTTCCTGGCCCTATAGACTACATATGCATGACAGAAATTAGACAGAACTTTGAAATGGCCACTAAGATGTCATTGTTTCAAAAACAGCAACAAAAGCCCTCCCCACTATATAGCAGTGGCTTGCTTTCTTGTAGGCATGCCCCTCAGATGGCGTCATGGAAGCATTCTGCAAGCCTTTCCCACTGATGCTTTGGGGGTGCAAGTAGGGGTGGTGAGCTGATTGTTCCTCTGCATAGAGGAAAAAAATTAAAACTCCTCTTAGTTTGAATTTATATTTAATTTTCATCAAGCTCACTTTTTCCTAGAAGATGTGTATGTTACAAAGTTTCACCTCTGGGACCCATGACGGCAATCCATCTCCTTCTTACCTCTAAAGCTAGACTTGGCAGTATTCTCCTTATTCCATGAGCTACATTTAAATGACATGCAGGAGAAGAAAGACACTGTAGTTAAATATATAAAAATAAATTTTCTTGGCTTACTGGGGCAGCAAACAAACATCTATGAGTAATGCCCCTATATCGCCAGCTAGCAGGGCACTTAATAAAACCCAAACAACTGTCACACACAGGTTATAAGGTCATTTCTCACATATAAGATAAACTAGAAATCTATCCAAAGGATAGAACCAAGGAGAATGTTATGAAGTTTGCTGGAAAATAAAAAATGGGTTTCACATGTTATTTCATTTCCTAAGGGCACTTTGATAAGCATACACACATATTGTCAATGCATACTGGGACCCCAGTGTGTGTGGAGGACACAGAAACAAGCAAGTTCAAGACCATAAATGTCATTTAATAACAAATTAAATATTTGCCACAGGTGACAGGAAAACAAATAAGTAAAATAAAGCTGTATTTTTTTTGGCTGCCAACAATGTTGAAAAAGACAGAAATGTAAAATGTGAAGACACTGTCCTTCAGGAGGGTAATGATAAGGTGTATATTTATAACAGTTCCATTTAAAGTAGTCACAGAGGCTTGTACCTGTCAATGTTTGTTGAATGAATCAATGAATGAATGAACAAAAATAAATGGTGTACAAAGGGGAGTTTATATGTGAGCTATAAAGAAGAAATGGTAATTCATGGATATGGACTCAGAATGATTTCAGAAACAACAACCATTTTTCCAAATGAAGTCTAAAATTAATGATACAAAAAAATAAAAATTAAATTAAATTAATGAAACCATTACTTTTTAATTTAACACTTTCCAATACTGGGGACACCTGTACAACTGAAAAATTCTAGTCTAGTGATGTTTAAACTTTTAATGTGCATTAAGATTCAATTGGGGTGTTTGTTAAAAATGTAGATTCTGATTCAGGCCCAGGAATCCCATCTAAATGTCACATGTGATTTTGAAACAAAGTGGTCCAGAGATCATATTTTGAGAAACACTGTTCCATATCAAGTGGCAGGCCTGAGGACAGGTTTGGTTTTCCCCTCCTCTTTCCTCCATGGGTTTTCTTTGGTAGCAGGTGTTTTTATTAAGTCTGCACCACATCTCACTGTCCTAGTACCATAGCTGATTTCAATCTTCTTACAGGGAAATACTATATATTAAGGTCAGAATTCTTATTTGGAATAAGTCTCAAATTAAAATCATTCCCACAAAACCAATATATAAATAAAGAAAATTAGTGGATCAAGAATTTTGATTCTATGTTAATTAAATGGAATTTGTAAGGTAGGGAAGGCAGAGAGAGGGGGGGAGTAGAACGATGATGCATTAAGGCTTTTCTTTATTTTTTTAAGATTTTATTTATTTATTTGACAAAGAGAGAGAGACAGCAAGAGAGGGAACACAAGCAGGGGGAGTGGGAGAGGGAGAAGCAGGCCTCTGGCAGATCAGGGAGCCAAATGCAGGGCTCCATCCCAGGACCCTGGGATCATGACCTGAGACGAATGCAGACGCTTAACGAGTGAGCCACCCAGCCGTCCCAAGGCTTTTCTTTAAAGAAAGACACTGTTCAGAGGCTGGAAAAATTTAATACACAAAAGATATTCTTTGTGTTAAAAGGAAATTAAAAGTAATTAAAATGCATATTAGTTTGCCAGACAAAATTCAGAATAGCCAGTTCACTTTGAATTTCAGATAAAAAGGAATACTTTACCTGGACATATTGTATTTTTATCTGTTAAGTCCTGTAACATGCAAAACTAATGTTAAGAATTACTTTTCTAGGGGCGCCTGGGTGGCTCAGTCGTTAAGCGGCTGCCTTCAGCTCAGGTCGTGATCCCAGGGTCCTGGAATCGAGCCCCGCATCGGGCTCCCTGCTTGAAGAATTGTCAATTGTCCTTTCTTTCTATTTGTTTCTTTCCTTCCTTCTTTCTTTCTAGATACTGAATTCTTTCTGATGTTGTAAATTATATTGATTTTTTTTCATGCTAAACTGAACTTGAATTTTTTTAGCAAACCCAACTTGGTCATGATGTACTTTTTACGTAGATCTAGTTTCAATCTGACTATATGTTGCTTAGAATTTTTACATCTATGTTGATGAATAAAATTGGCCTTTAATTTCCTTTCTCATAATGTCCTTGTGAGGCGTTTTGATATCAAGAATATGCTAGTCTCACAAAGTGATTGGGGATTGTTCCTTCTTTTTATTCTCTGGGACTGTTTGCATAAAGTTGGTGTTATTTCTCCTTTAATGCTTGTTAAAATTAGCCATTGAAACTATCTAGCCAGAATCAAATCTTTAATTATTATAAGTCTCTTCTAATCTTCTATTTCTTCTTGTACCAATTTTCTAAGTTATATTTTTTAGAAATGTATTTTACTGAAATTTTCTAATTTATTGATAGAAGGTTGTTTGTAATATCTAATTAGAATATTGATAATTTCTTTAGTATCTACAGTAATGTCCTCTTTACTTTTTATTTCTGTTATTATTTATTCCATCGCTGTTCTTTACTTGATCAGTGTAGTAGAGGGTTATGAATTTGATTAGTTTCTTATGAGCCAACTGTGAGCTGTATTTTTCCTCTGTTGTATGTGCTATTCTAAAACTTCCTACCTTTTTTAAGTTTTATTTATCTAAGTCATTTCTACACCCCATATGGGGTTCAAACTCACACGACCCTGAGATCAAGAGTCACACGTTCTTCCAACTGAGCCAGCCAGGCACCCCTAAAAATTTCTACTTTTATCTTTTCTTTTCTATCTCTCCTACCTTCTTTAGATATAGTAGGATATTCTGTCCCTAATTTCTTGTTTGAACTCTTATCTCATTACTTTTAGTCTCTTTTCTACATTTTTGGCTATATGTTTTCTTTTAAGAAGTTTTATTATGCAGTATATTTTTTAGTTCAAAATATTTTCAAATTTCCATTCTAATTTCTTCTTTAATTCAGTTATTTATAATCGTATTTTTTAATTCACAAAAAAATGGGGATTTTTTTTTCATTTTCTTTTATTGGTTGTTTCTAGTTTAACATCATTATGGTCAGGGGCGCCTGGGTGGCTCAGTTGGTTAAGCGACTGCCTTCAGCTCAGGTCATGATCCTGGAGTCCCGGGATGGAGTCCTGCATCAGGCTCCCTGCTCAGCGGGGAGTCTGCTTCTCTCTCTCTGACCATCCCCTCTCTCATACTCTCTCTCATTCTCTCAAATAAATAAATAAAATCTTTTTTAAAAAATGGGTTTAAAAACATCATTATGGTCAGAGAACATATTCTCTTTGATATTAAGCCTTAAGTATATTTAAATGTGATTTATAGCTCAAGCCATAAGCATATTTTTATAAATGTTCTACATATACTTACTTTAAAAGAATGTGAAATCACTTTTTGTGATGAGTGTTTTATGTAGGTCAACTTTTCTCATAATCTTATTCAGATATTTAGAATCCTTGCTAATTTTTCATCTGACTATTCTACTATTTAATGAGAGACTCACATATTTACTATTTTCATTGCTTTATATTCCTTCTACCACTCCAATCCCCCATCTAAAATTATTTTTATTCTGCCTGAAGGACACTTTTTATTACTTTGTGAAGTGTGTATCTACTGTCAAATAATTGCTTCATATTTATTTGTCTAAAAATGCCTTTATTTCACCTTCTTTCTTGGAGGGTGTTTTGTTTGTGTACTTGTTTGGTTGGCTGGCTGACTGGTTTTTGGTTTTAGGGGTTTTGCATATAGAATTCTTTCAGCCTTTGTAGACATCGTTCCATTATTTTCTGCTTTCCATTGATTCCACTCAATGACAATTATCAATCTGAATGTTATTCCACTAAAGGCAGTCTGTTCTGGGTTTTTTTTGTATGTGTGTGTTTCTTAACTGCTTTAAAAATTTTGGATTTGTCAGTTTAGGTAAAACTAACATTATCTTTTTAAATATTGCTACTGTTTAATTGCTCCTCTCCTCTCAAAGCAGGATCTCTAATCACATGTATACTAAATTTTATCACTTGCTTATCCATGTCTCTTAATCCTTTCTTCTGTATTTTCAATCCCTTTATTTCTCATCACTTGATTGTTATATTTTTCGGACATTTCTTCCCATTCAATAAATCTTAGTTATATCTAATATGCTGTTTTTCTTATATTTGTGCTCTTAATTTTGATTATTGCACCTTGTAGTATGAGAATTCGTATTTCAGAGTTTCCAATTCTCTGATAAAATACTTGATCATGTATTTTTTCAATTATAATCACATATTTTTAAAAGTCTGCGTCCAGTAATTTCATCCCTCCAAGATCTGAAGCCCCTATTTTGTCTGTCTCTATTGTTTGTTATTTCTGCTGTGTTGGTTCATGTTGCATTATTCCCTTGTGTTCCTGATTTTTTTTAATTGTATGCCAGACATTGTATTTGCTAAATTATTTGTAAAATTTACTTGAGTCTAAAAATTCTGTTATCGTTCTCTAAAAAGCATCTATGTTGTTTCTGTCAACTATTTAGGAGCCTCACAATCTAGGACCTCCTTCTTTTAGTTCAGAAATAAAGAAAAGATCTGCAGGAAATCCAGTCTTTTCCAGGCTGTTTACTCTGATCTGTCTTCACTCCTAGAGTATAACCCTATGGAGTATGAGCCAAAGCCAGAGATTTTCACCAGAGCCCTTTGCCCTCTTTCCAGCCCTGAATTCAAATTCATATTTCCTCTTAAAAGCTGTTAAGACCAGCAGCCAGGCTCTCAGCCACTTATTTCTTTTCTCCAGAACCAACAACTCACCCGCTTCCAAGGAAAGCAGCCACGAACAGGGAACTCACTTCCTGGGGTCTCAATCCTTCCAGGTTCTAGTCTGATTTAACTCTGCTCTCTCAGTGGCTCTCTGACGTCTTCACAGAGAACGTTGCTGTCATTTGGAGCTAACCTAACTGCAAGACGGTGAGGACTAGCTCTCCACATTTGGATTGTAATGAAAAACAAAGGGAGCCGAAGGGACCTGAGGATGAAGAGCCCTTCCCCAATTTTCTTGAGCCACATTCGCCACAGGTTTCTGGTAAAACCAATGAAAGACACAGAAGCTGTTTCAAAAATGACTGAGATTGGATTTCTCATTAACCTTCACAGGTGGGAGCCCTAGCCAGATAGCATTTGATTTAGAAAAACAAAGAAATGTGACCTTTCTTGTACCGGCGTGTCATGAAGCAATTCATTTAGGTTAGATTCATAGCAATAAAATATAGAAAACAACCTAAATGTCAGACAACAGGGCAAAGGGCAATCACGGTATGACACCGCTATGCAATTAGATGAAGTTGTTAAAAAAACGCAACTACTCAGACTGTTTAGCAATATAGGGGATGTTTACACAACATTTTAAATGCAAAGATAAAGCAAAATTGTATCTATCTATGATAGCAGTTTTTCAGAAATTGTGTACAAAAAAGATGAAGTCTGGAAAAGAACAGAAAAAAATAAAGATTTGATATCTCAGGTGATTTACTTTGGTTAATGCTTTTCTTTTCCGTTTCCTTTACTGTTATTTTTCTCTTATCCCAAAGTTAAATGATTTTTCATTAATACCTGATTGATTTGTTTGCAAAGATTCATTACAGCTGAATGCTATTATTCAGTTGCTTATGAAACATTAATTTACTCAAACGAACGCTTACTGAGCACTCACAAAAGTACCAAACACTATGGCAGCTGATAGTGTTACAACGGTAAATAAAACTGAACAAATCTCACATGATAGGGAAGGAGTATATATAAACAAAAGCACAAATATGTATTTCAACTTTCAACCTCTGTTCTCTAAATTACTCCTCGCTAAGAATGTAGTATATAACCCTCTCCAGGTAACTTTGGAATTAATATTCAAGCTGAGATTTGAAGAATATGGAACCAGGTGAAAAGAAAAAGGAAGAAACATATCGGAGTATTAGGTTCCACTTTGGGGCTAGGAGGATCAGAAATAGTAATAGAATGGGACCTGCTTACTGGGTAGAACTTCTGGAGTGTGCGTTAGGCTTTCTCAGATGAAGCATTAATTAAAGTGCGACATCCATGCCCATATCCTCTCAGATGATTTTAACTTCTTTCCTCTGTAAGTTGGTCATTGGAACAGGGTTTAATAATGGGACTCTGTGCAGGAACTCATAAAGACAGTATATAGGGAAATCACAGGGATAGTGCAGTGCTCTAGCACAAGTAATTGTTGGAGGCTGTAAGTGCCCCAAGCCTGAAGTATCAAGGGAAAGAGCAGTTACCAGAACCTGGAAGAAATGCTGTGTGGAAAGAGCCAGCTGAAAGGGGCTGTGACATTAGGGCCTGGGCTCTGGCCAACTTGCTACAACCTTGAAGGAAGGGAATAATTCCCTTCACTTTATCCTCCTTCTCCCTACTGACCTCGTAATGGTGTTCCCTATTGGCCAAACCCAACCTGAAGCCAGAGAACAAGAGAGAACTTGTGCAAAGGACAGTGGGGAGAAGGGTAGAGAGTAGATCTGGAAAGGCAAATGGAAGACAGGCAGCATGAATGGTAAGTTGACCCAACTTGACTCTTTAGCTTTGCCATTTGATAGAGAACCTAGGGCAAGTGGTCCAGCAGCCGTGAAGCCAAGGTTCAGAAAGAGTCACTGTCATTGCACCCATCTCTGGCCACATCCAATCCAAGGCCTAACTGGTCCTGAGACATTTCTGCTTTCAGGGGTAAGAAATCAGAGGAGAGACAGTCGGGGCCACATCTGCTTTTTATATCCTCCGAACCCCATAAAGCAGCATCTAGTCTATGAACTACTATTCTGTTGGCCCACATGATAGTTTAGAAAGAATTAGGATTATCCCTTAAACTATCTTTCCAACAAAGGGTTCACTGGCAAACTCTAAAGTCCCCTTTACTTCTAAAGTTTGGGTCAGAAATTATTTTAGTTTTCAAAGGCTTCTCAACAGTCCTTCCATCATCTAATTATGGATATATTTTCATTCCCTCTTCTCTTACATACATTCCAAAATGTTTTTATTAGATCATATCAGGGTACAGAAAAGTTCATTCAACTCTGATTATCAAGTTAAAGAATGTATCAGTCCACTTTAAGAATTGATGTGATTTTAATGCAATGCAAATGAGTAGAGTCTACAATAAACACAATCACTGTACCCCTTTTGGAAAGGAGATTCACAAGAACAATCCACAGCACTGACATTAAAAAAAGAAGAAAAGAAAAGAAAAAGAAACAAAACAAAAAAAACTCTTTCCCCACAACTAACTGGAGGATTTGACTCCTGGAATAGGGCTTTGAGAATTAGCCATTCAAGCTGCTGGTTCCTGAATGCAATTTACAAAACACCCACAGAGCCACAATCAAAAAACTAATACATTCTTATAATGGGCAAAGATTTATTAAATAGGACGCAAAAAGCACTACCACAAAAAAAGTGATAAATTTGATTTCCTTAAATAACTTTCATCATCAAAAGAAATCATTAAAGGGCGCCTGGGTGGCTCAGTTGGTTAGGCGACTGCCTTTGGCTCAGGTCATGATCCTGGGGTCCCGGGATCGAGTCCCACATCGGGCTCCCTGCTCAGCAGGAAGTCTGCTTCTCCCTCTGACCCTCTTCCCTCTCATGCTATCTCTCATTCTCTCTCCCTCAAATAAACAAATAAAATCTTTAAAAAAAAAAAAAAGAAATCATTAAGAGAGTAGGAAGACAAGCCACAGACTAGGAAAAAAAAAATTTGATACACATAGCTGACAAAGGACTTGCATCTAGAATTTAGAAAGAACTTCACACATCGGTGAGAAGGAGATCAAATAAAAAAATTTTTCAAAGTGGGTACTGGACAGGTAGATACTTTAAGCACACACACCCACACACACCCTCATGGCCAATAAACATATGAGAAGGTGCTAAACAATACTCAACAGGGAAATGTTCCCTAAATGAAATTTAGGAATATATCACCAATCCTCCACCAGAATGGTAAAATTGTTTAAAGACTGATAGTACCAAATGGTGGTGAGGATGTGGAGCAAGTTGAACTCTTTTACACTACTAGTGGGGATGTATACTGGAACAATCACTCTGGATTTACTTGGCAGTATTTATGAAAACCGTATGCCTGCCCTATGACCCAGCATTCCCACACCAAAGTATATATTCAAAAGAAAAGAATGCAAAACTCCACCAAAAGATATATTCAAGAATATTTATACCAACTTTATTCACAGTAATTCCAAACTGGAAACAACCCAAACACCCAACAAGAGAATGGATAAATAAGCTCTGGTATATTCATATTAACTTATCAATAAAACAAGTTATTACAAGCAACAACATGGATGAATCTCACAGACATTATATTGAATGAAAGAAACAAAACACAAAAGAGTATATAGGACAGGGTTCATTTAGGATTCACTTCATGAAGTTGAAGAAGAGGCAAAACTAATCAATGGTGATGGAAACTCAGCTAGTAGTTACCTCTTGGAGTGGGAGTATCACCTGGGAAGAAGCACAGAGAAACTTCTGGCATGCAGGAAATGTTCTCTGTCTTCATCCAGGTGATCATAATGGGTGAATACATATGTAAAAATTCACTGAGCTATATACTTAACAATCAGTGCACTTTCTGCTTATTACTATGTATATGGTACGCTTCAATTTTCAAAAGTAAAAATGATCAGTACCCACTCCCCAAATTTCCTCAGTCAGGACAGCCTCATGTAGGTTTAGCAAAATTAAAATGAATGCACTTTGCAGTTCCCTTGGGTGAAACTCTAACACGACAGATCACCACAAATTCCAAGGGTAATTGAATTGACTCAATATTCTTTCATAATGAAATTCTGCAAGTTTGGATTTAGTTGAGAGCACAGAGAGACTCCAAAGGAGCTGTTAAGAAGGATGGTTGAACAAGCTGTTTCATTCTTTCTCAACATATTTTTTAATGAAATAGGCATTTGAGTACCTATTTTTAAATGAAATAAGTATTTAAATATACCAGTTAGGTAGGTCAATGGAGATCCATTATTGTCAAATAAACTAAATCCAGTATTTAACAATAGGAAAGGATGAGAAAAAAAATTTTTTGAAGGTGCTTTGTGCTCATTTGCAGGCAAATTCAATAGCTTTCATGCAGAAACCCAGGGGAGCTTTTATTGAATTCAATCCCTGAATTGTTTCTAGCTAACGGGCTCACTTCTATTTACAGCATTATTTTCTATTAAAGGACAAGCCTAGAAAGTCAAAGAATTTAGAGCTACTGTTTCACTTGAATAATCAACACATCCTAGGCTTGCTTTTATCATTCTCTCATAAAAGGATGGAAATCAAACTGACTGCTTTTTATCAGCTGGGCCGAGACTTTCTAGGAACAGGGATTTACATACATATATAGAGATGGTAACTATAAAAATGTCATCAGCCAAGAAAGGAAGCCAGTTATGGTCTTATAATGGAAACAATTGGAACCAGGGGCCTTCTCACACTGAAAGATGGTAAGAAAGAGGCTCTGTTACAAACCCAGCACTTCTCTATGTGAGCAGATCTCACTTGAAGACATTTTGACCCTATAACGCAACCAAAATATTTGACACAAAGTTACCTTTGAAATTCTGAAATAATTTGGGATGAAGTGAGCAAACCTCAAGGTAAACCACTTCTAGTCACTCGCTGATCCAGGAAACAACCAAGTAATACATTTTTTAAAAAATCGAAATTTGAATAAGATTTTGTTAATTCCAGAATCCATAGCCTTGCTACTAAACTAAGACAGAAAAATCCTACCCCATTACTTACTTTCAGGGGGTCAGCTAGGTCTTTATGCCAAAGCCCTCTTTTTTGTATTTAAGAGAATTATGCCATTATAAATTGCAATCTAATCATGGGTTCAAGTGACCTTTCACAAGTAATATTCAAAAGCCCAAAGAGGACATATATCAGGACTTCAAATCCTGTGTTTAAAACATACGATGGCTTTGACATTAGTTAGCTGTCAAGGCACTAGAACTAAAACTCAGATCTGATCATTCCCAGACTAATACTTTCTCTACTAACTACAAGGCCCCTCCCTCCAACTGTTGCCACAAATGACCTTAAAATTTTTTCACATTAAAGTGTGAAGAAGTATCTGGGATAAAGAATTTATTAAGCTACCGCCCGTTGTTATTATACTTGGTCACCCTATGGAGAACAAATCATCCTTGGGGTATTGAGGGCTATTGTCTCCAAAAAGTGGGTGTCTGCCCCTCTTGAAAGCCTTGAGAGTGGCTGCCATCAGGAAGGTGACCTAGTGGCCAAGTAGCTCCATTGTCTGAGGGAGGCAGTACAATCAGATGTTTTTTTGTTCTGAGAATCTAAAAAGAGATTTTAGATCAGGCCCTCATGGAAGAAATAGAAGGAAAAGCATCTGGGTTCTGGTAAATCCTGACCTGTGCTCTGAAGCCAGGGTGTGGCTGTGGTCCTGAAGGTTCTATGTATGTGAACAGGGAAGAATTTCTGTAAATTCACTGAGTCTGTGACAGTAGCTATAATAGAAGACCCAGCGTGACACCACTGTATCCTGATAATGTTATTACTCTTGCTAGACTATTACCACTATTACTACTACCAATACTACTTGTTCTGGATGGTGTTCTGGCAACCTGAAATCACCACCACTTTCTTGGAAGATCTCAGTGGAGAAGCCAGGAACCACATTTTCCCATATCCCTACCCTATATGGCTCCTGGGTTAGCATCTACTAATAAGAGATACTTGAAGATACAGATTCGAAAAGTAGTAAAGGAAAAACCACTATTCTCCAGAGGCAGCTGCAAGCAAATTTGAGCTTCTCTAAGCAGCTTCCAAGGAAGCTTTTACGAACCCCCCTCTTCAATGTCTCAGACTGAAAACTTTGCTGGAAGATTCCTTTACCTTTGTTACCACAGTCTTTCTAAACACTGCTTGCAACTTTAATTTCCTTATTAATTTTTTTTATTTGAAATACTTAAAGTGGCTTACGTTTTCCTGACTGAATCTTCACATCTCAAAATTCTGAGATGAACTACCATAATGTTGTGAGATGGTGATGTTAGCATCTTCCTTTACAAAACAATTATATAATCTAATCACATTATTCACAGTACTTATGTTCTACAAAATCATCACAAACACTGAATTTGTGAATACTGAACCATTGTTCAGTGATCCTTGGTCATAACATTTTCATCAACCAATCAATATATATTACCTTGTTTTGTGTGTGTTTCTGTTTAGAGACACCTTATTTAATGTATATTATAGCTTAATTAACATCGAACTCCCAGCTGACAGCACTATAACCCACACCTGAATGAAACTTAACTAATCCACCACTTTTCTCCAGAAGACACATCACAGCCTTCTGGCATTTAGGAACACTAGGCAGCACTTCAGCACTATACCTGAGGGCCATTTTAAGTAGCAAAATCACCAACAAAAATGCAAAACAAAACAAAAAACACCCAAAAATGTGGCAGTAATAGACCACAAAAGGACATTTGTTTCCATAATAAGAGATGGAACAAGAAGGCAGAGTGTCACCTTATTGGATCCCAGCTGGGAACGTGCACTTAGGGTGATTCAAATTTTACATTGCTCTCTGCACGTCCGCAAATAACCATAAAAGTACCGTCAGGAGGGGCACCTGGCTGGCTCAGTCCGTTAAGCGTCTGACTCATGATTTCTGCTCAGGGCATGATCTCCAGGTTGGGCTCCACGCTCAGCGGGGAGTCTGCTTGAGATTCTCTTCCTTTGCCCCTCCTCCCCCCTAAATAAATAAATAAATCTTTTTAAAATTTTTTAAAAAATCAAAGCCCTGTGAGTATTGATTTCAGAATTACAAATAAATTTTAGCAAGTAAGTGCATTTGCCAATATGGAATCTGCAAATAGTGAAGATCTACTATATTTGAGAAATTCAATTCCTTCCCATATTGACACATTTAGTCAGTGACAGAATTAGGAGCAGAATCTCTGCCTTCTGCTTCTATCCTATTGCCTGCCATTCGTAATTCAGGTATGCACGTCTAGATCCTATCTTCTCTTTTTATTGCATCTTGTAGGACCAAAGAGCAGGGCTTACTATGTTTCTAGCTTAAGACATGAATTTATAACTCAAAATCACTCTGAAAAACAAAAACCGAAACAAAAGGAAGTCATTCAAGACACACTGTCTGGGAAAGCATGTGGAACGTTACCCACAATGCTACAAGTTTACACAAACTTTTTCACTGTGCAATCAAGAAAATAACAAAGAAATTGCAAAGAAGTACAAATGAGTTAATGCCCGTAACCCAATCACTGACCCATATTTCTCCAAGTGTTTATTCTGATTTATTAATAAAAGATACACGTGTGGAACCAGTTTTCCTAGCAAAAAGGGAGAGAACAGACCAGAAGTTCCCTAAGCCTAACCAGAAAAAAGGCTGGTGCACTGTGGTTTCCCTTCACACCACATGTAAAGAATCCATACATCACACACCACGCTGCATGTAATGCCACGATGCCAAATCACCTTTTCTTAAGGTACATAGCCTCCCTTTTCCTACAATCAAAATAAAACCTTGGTGTTTTTCATCAACTAAAAACATGATGGTTAACCAAACATCTATTGATTTATCCTATATATTTAGAATTTCAGGGAGCTATTTTTAATGCTCTGGAGTCAATTACACATATGAAGTATTTAAAACAGATTGCATTCTAACTCCCTGATACCTGAATACTGAAAGAGATCCTTTCTATTGAGCTAAAAGCACTTAAAACCTGTGAAATGCAATGGGATGAATCTGCCCAGAACCAAAAGAAAACCTATATTTATAGCAGCTGAGTTATTTGGTTGATATACAGTATGTGCCGTGGTTTATAATTTTTAAGGCATGTGAACTGGGACACATTAGATATTACAGAAAGAGTGAGTTGATGATTTACAAGACTTCATATCAGGCCTATTGACCTTCTCAATAAGAAAGGTTGGTGGTCGTAACAGCACTGAAAAATGCAGCCCTCGGGAGTCAATTTAATGTAGAATAAACTCTTTAACAACCAGCAAGATGGTCATATCGGCTGCTCCATCTGCAGATTATGCTGCTGTTGTAAAAAACAATTTTTAATAAAAAATGCATAGGCTTTATTTTTTAAAACATATGCTCCCCCTACCAAACCAGCAGTTTCTCCCACATAAGCACCCTTGTGTTATAATAGTAATATTGGGTATAAAAACAACAAAATGGCGGGCCCAGGGCACCTCCCTTATAAAAAGAACACTGGCAGCGATTTGCTCAGCATCCTTCTATAAATTAATCCTGGGTCACAAAACAAAGATGTACCTGTGTATCCTTTATTCTGGCTAAACACAGTGATCTCATCCTCAATGCAAACAGCATTAGTCCATGTACGACCCAATACAATCAATAAATGGACTTAGCAATTGGTGATGCTTCATGTTAACACCCTCATGCTGAAGCCGATCTTTTGAGAACCAGATGTCTCACTTAATTACCAGAGTCATATGTCAAGGGAATTCCCAAAACAGTCAATCTAAGCATATCTCAAACACAGTAAATCAAGGTAGGAAAAAATTCTAAAAATGTTCTTCCTTACTAGCACAGATTTTCAGGGAAAGTATTCACCTCTCTACCATGGGAATTGGAAGATAAAAATGGGTTGCAACCTGCTTGATCTTTGAAGCTGTTTTTTTCATTTTGTTTGTATTTTTCTATGGTATTCCATGAGCGATTAGCTAAAATCACTCAGGGAAAGAAGAAAAAGTCAAGCTTTAAATATAAAAAAAGTGTTCTATATCTGATACCTGATCCTATGCAGCAGTTAAATGAGATTGAATCTATAAACAGTAAAGGATTGGGATGCAAAGTGAAAAACTGATGGATAACGTAATCTGTTATCTATCCGGAAATTATTTGGTCAAGCCTTCTGCTTTTGTTAATTGTTTTAATGATAGAAACGAACCTTACTTTAACTGTCCCTGAAAGTTTTTCTTTTGTTTGTAAATCCCTGTGTATATACCTCTATCCTAGAATTCATGCCAATGTATAGTATCATCTACTTGTGTCCCTGTCTCCATATTACATTGTGAGATCTTTGACATTGTGACTATTTCCTTAGTGATCTTTGCATTCTTCAAACCTAGTATAGTACCTGGCATGTAGTAATCATTCAATAAACATTTTGGATTGAATTAACTGTACATACACATGTCCTTTACATGCCAATGGTGTTGTGTATTCAAACTCACTGGTGTTCACCAGAAGGTTTTTGAAATTTAAGTCTCCTTTTACAAATATCCAATAAGCCAAAATTTAATCAACATTTATTCATTCAACATATATTTATAGAGCTACTGCTGTTTGAAGTAACTCAAATTGGTTATATGGAGGAGAAAAAAGAATCTTAAGATGTCACTGCCTTCAATAAGTCTTCATTCAGAATGGAGATATAAAGTTTAAAATCTGATAAGGTAAAGAACACAAAACATTTAAACATCACTCAAGAACGCATGACCAAGTACTAGGTGAAGGGTGTAGGTAAGAATCACCCAGGAGCACGAAGGAAACATTCCGGTAAGCTGAAGTTTGGATGATCAGGGAAAAATACACGGCAAATGGATTTGAGGTGGTTCACGAGGGGGACATTTGCTGCACTTAGTATAAAAAAAAGGGGGGGCCCTGGAAAACAGCTGAGTAATTTGAAGGGATTGCATAACCTCTCCCCAACTTCCCTTTCCCCTTCATGCCATTTTTGATCAGGACTGAAGTGGAATAGTGGCAGTGTTCTAAAGAAATAATAAGTATGTCTGGGGATGTGAGTAGAAAATGGATGCCGTGCTGGTTGTGGGCCGTTTCCTTCAACCCCAAGCCCTGGTGTAAACTGTCTACAATGGCCCTGCCTTCATGGTGGGTTCCTCAAGGTTGGAAAAGCATCTGTGCTTAGCAGAGCAGGGCTTCCTTCAGCATTGTTATATAGCTCCCTCACAGCTCTTCTAAAGTCTACTTTTCCAACATGAATTCTGGTTACAGTTAAGCTTGCAGAAAGGCTGTCATAAAACGTGACTTTGAAAAGATAAAATGTATTCTAAAAATGTTTGGTTTAGTTTGCAACAATGCAGCCTTGCAGATGCATTCATAACACTTTGTGTCCTACAGTAACGCACAGGAATTTTTCTCTTCTCAGTTCAGCCGTCTTAAATCTCAGCCTCTCTGTAAACACACACACATACACATATACACACATGCACACAGACAGATTTCCTGGAGCAGTCATCCAAGGATCTTCAACAAATTAGTATGAATCCTTGATGGAACAGTAATGTAAAAAAGAGAAGGGAAATTGATTTTATTAAAATGGAAATCTCCAAAATATTTTAATCCCCATCATATGCACATACACTAATTGATATTTAAATACATGTTTAAACTTGTTCTTAGCTTGGATATTATTCAAGATGGCCTGTCTGCCCAGAGAAGCCAGTCAATTTTCATGATGCAGATTACTAGGCATTGCCTCCGGAAAAGTCTGACTCTGATCTTACTTGATTATCCAACCATGGGTTTGAAGTCAAGTTATCTTGAACCAGCACTTTTTAGTCTTTCCCCTTGAAGTAGCTCTAATGGCAGAGGGTGAACCCATTCCCAAAGAGGCCTGAGGACATCCATTGCTTTGAAGTTTCCTTTTTCACATTAAAATTTCTTGCTTAATATAAAACCAATGTTGTTGCAAAAGGTCCCACTCAAAATGAGCCGATTTGTGAGGCAGTATAAATGGGCTTAAGTAAAACTTTAAAATGAGAAATATGTGGCCTCTAGAATTGCAAAAGGCCTAAAAGATATTGGGTTTTTCTCAACATTAGAAATGATGAGAAAGACAATAGTTGCTTTTTTTTTTCAGGGATGTCGCTAGCACAGATGGTGATATTTTTATTAAGCTTAGATTATTTACACAGAAGAGTTCCTTGTAAGAACAAACCAAAATAAAAGTCACTTCCCATATTTCTATACATTTGGTGACCTCAGTTACAATCTCTCCATTACCTTGTTTGATATTTAGACTGGGGTGGCCCAAAGAAAAATCGTGAATACATGAATAATGAATACATGAATACATTAATAATGAGATGAACCTCTGGAGCCCTGGCCCTGAGAGTCACTATCCTAATCAGCACTTAAAGAGATGGAAATATTTAGTACTGAATGGACAAGACATTTTTAGTCAAAAGGTTTTGCCATGTGCTCAAGGACATGTGTCTCAGGTCCCTCGGCAGTTGGGACAGGAATGGCATGCAGGGGATCCAGGACCTGTTTCACTGGAATAGATTTTAGGATAAACCTTTCTCCAACAGCTTTGACAGTATCTCCCTTCCCCATTGATTCAATAGGTCCAGAATTCTCTTATTGTCTGCTCTCTACCTCACCCCCAAACTATGATTTAAGGACAGAGGAACCCAGACATTTGCAAATTTTTCTAAAATTATTAAATTTGATGAAACAAGAGCTGCTCTTCGACAGTATCAGGGATAGAACACATCTGGCATGATCAAATAATTAGCAGGAATTTTACTGCGGTGTCTAGGTCTTATACTTTGTGTGGGGCAATGGCTCATCCATTTTTGTGAGAGCTCCTTTGTGAGTATTTGTGGGTCCTGAAAGAGTGTGTGTAATGAATCTCCTTGGAGAATGTCCTCAGTATGATGTCTTACTTGTGTTCCTGGGGAAATTTGGATGTGCTTGAATTCTTGCCTGCAAAGATTGTGTCCCCTGCAAGGCTGTTGAGATGCCCTACAGATAGCCAGGTAAAGGTATATTGTGTCCCTTCAAAGATGAAGTCAAACTGTAGCTGAGAGGTTGTTCAAATAGGTACTGAATAGAACATATTAGCCAAATCTACAATAGCAAGTATTTTCCAGTTGCTGATTGGATGGAGTCATCATTTCACTAATACTGGGTGTGATGATCTTAATGGGGCACCGTGGCATTAAGGTTACAGTAATCCATTGTTGGGTGCCATTCATTCTTACCAGGTTTGAGCATTGGCATAATTGGGCTATTAAAGGAGTTGGCAGTAGAACAATGGCTCCTTTCCTTAGCAGACGCTGAGTGATGGGTCTTAATTGCCGTGGTTCTTGTTTCAACCTCTACTTTGTTTTAAAGATTTATTTATTTATTTGAGAGAGAGAGTGGGGGGAGGGGCAGAGGGAGATAGTCTTCAAAGAGACTCCCTGCTGAGCACGGAGCCCCACACAGGGCTCCCTCTCAAAACCCATGAGATCATGACCTGAACTGAAACTGAGTCGGATGCTTAACTGACTAAGCCACCCGGTCGCCCCTTGTTTCAACTTTTAATGGGCCATATTCACTATTTTAACAGGGGAAGATCTTTGGTGTCTCATTTTGTCAAGCTAATTGTCAGTGCTAAAGATAACTTTATTTCAGTTTATTACTCATTAATTCAAATCATCCATGCCCACTATGGGATATTTTAGAACACTGGGCACTGTGACCATGGGGAATTTAGGCAAGATAATAGTTTCTATAGTTAAGGTGAGGCATAACTGTTTGCCCTCTGTTTTATATTCTGTAATAACCCTACAAGTACAGGGGCACCTTGCTTAAATGTAATGAGATTACTAGGTATAATTAGTTTGAGTCCCAGTGTCAATTAAGGTACATCTCAGTAGATGTTAATTTAAAACCTATGCCATAGAGGTGCAAAAGCCAACTGGTACCCTTTTTCTCCTCGGTGTTTGTTTCCTTCCTTTTTATGTGTTTTAGTTTTGTTTTCTTTCCTTGTATCAAGTTCATTTTGTTTTGTTTTGTTTTGTTTTTGGTGGTTACTGGACATGCTTTGTGGTGTGGGAGCGGCTCTCTGTACTGCACACATTTACAAGTTTCTTCCTCCAGAGATCACCAAATCAATATCATCAGGGTAAGGAGCCTGGCAATTATTGCTTTACTAAATTTAGCAACCCTGGGCTTAAGTTTGGTTTGAATTAACCCCTTGTTATGTTGATAAGGTTTAGAATTCAATAGCACCCAGAGTCTTTGTCAGCCCATTTTGCATTTGTTCAATAGAGCAAAGATCTTTGGGCCCTTTAAAGGACTTGGGGTGAAGCACTTAGAGCTGCTTTTCATAAAAGCAGTCCGGGTAATAGGTGTATTGCCCCAAGATCCTGAGGATCACCATCTTTTCTGGTGACAGAGGCATAGGCAGCAGCAGCAGAAGAAGCACTTACAGGGTCCTAATGAGCCACCAGCTTTTTGGAGTATAGACCTCAACACTCCAAGTAGTAACCACTCTTCCTCACATGAGTAATCACCTGGTGGGCAATATACTGCCGAGAGTAGTCTTTTGTCCTCTGAGCTGTCTACAGAACAAAGGCCAATGCCTACTTGAGACATACAACCAACACTCGCAGGATAAGTCGTCGTCCCCTGAGAGGGTGGCATCAGCATCAGTCACTGCCTATGCTGAAGTCAAGACACACAGTTTAGCCCAACACCCATACACAAGTCTTGGCCAAAACACATAGCCCAGGGCCACTTTAAGAAAGGCCCCCATCTCATAATCCTGTCCCTAGTACCCGTTACAAAACTTTTAACTTGGGTCACTGAAATCTGTAACGGAGACTGGGTAGGACTTGGCAAATGTAGCATAAAGTAACACAGCTCACTGGGTGCTGGACACTGGGGAGGGTGTGTGCTATGGTGAGCGCTATGAATTGTGTCAGACTGATGAATCACAGACCTATACCCCTGAAACAAGGAATACATTATATGTTAATAAATAAAGTTTTTTAAAAAGTAACACAGCTCAAAGCACACACTAGTGAGCAGGCAGCAGCTCAGTGCACATGCTTGGCAGTGGGCAGCATGGCCAGTCAGCAAGCCAAAAGCAAGAGACGACCCTCAGGTGGTGGCAGTCACCACCTAGACCATCCTGCTCACAGCACCAATCATTCTGTGGTGGTTGCAAGACCACAGGGACAATCCCTCTCCCCCAGAACTGGTTCTGATGTTGAGATTGTTGATGCAATACTTGCAGGAATAAGGTGTGCAAGATTCATTATTCACATAATATGGATTTCTGGAGAGGGTAGGGCAGACACCCAAGCTGGTCCTGAATGCCTTGAGTAAAGGGAGGAGTGACTGGTTTTTACTAGGGTTAGAGAGTAGAGCCAGAGTTTTCTTATTGGCTTGCCCACATGTGAGGCAAGAAGAGGCGTGGGGTTTGAAAATCATCGGTGGAGGGGCGCCTGGGTGGTTCAGCCAGTTAAATGTCTGACTTCAGCTCAGGTCATGATCCCAGCATCCTGGGATTGAGCCCAGCATCGGGCTCCGTGCTCAGCAGGGAGCCTGCTTCTCCCTCTCCCTCTGCCTGCCTGCCTGTCTGCCTACTTGTGATCTCTCTCTCTCTCTCTCTCTCTCTCTCTGTGTCAAATAAATAAAGAAAATCTTTTAAAGAAAGAAAGAAAGAAAGATGAAAGAAGGAAAGAAAGAAAGATGAAAGAAAGAAGAAAGAAAGAAAGAAAGAGAGAAAGAGAGAAAGAAAGAAAGAAAGATGAAAGAAAGAAAGAAAGAAAAGGAAAGAAAGAAAGAAAGAAAGAAAGAAAGAAAGAAAGAAAGAAAGAAAGAAAGAAAGAAAGAAAGAAAGAAAGAAAGAAAGAAAGAA
>NW_027397106.1:12020683-12042906 GCF_003265705.2 Callorhinus ursinus | reverse complement strand
GATTCATTACTATAACTAGTTTAAGAACCAAGATTTTAATCGATTATAAAAAACTTTCCTTGGTATATTTAATAATAAACAAAATTCTCTTCTCTCTTTACCTTGAAACAGAAATGTCTAAGGAATCCAGTCTTCAATTCCCTGAATCTCCGGAAATTTTCCTAGTGCCAGGAGCAGACATTCAACCATACAATGCAAAAACTAAATGGTTAGAAAAAAATCTTTAGGCTTCAGCAGAATGCAATTCAGTGATTTAAAATGCCGGCAGGTGATTTATCCTATTCCTATGCTAGAATCAGAATGTTTCGGCCTTTTTTCCCAATTAAAAATTAATACATTCTTTTTATTTTGAAAGGAAAGTTTAAAAACTATGAATTTTGTGACCCAGAATCTGGATCCAAAAGACTACAAAAACTTTCGGAGAAATAAAGCACATTGTTGTCATTAAAGCAATTACCTTTCTCAAGGAAAAAAAAGAAACAACATTCCAAATTAGATACATCAATAAAGACAGACAGTCTGCAAAGAACACGAGTCATGTTTTTATGTGGTCACTGACTCAGATGGTTTTCAGCTTAATTGTCCTGTTTTGTTTTGTTTTTCCAGCCAACTTAAAAGACTTCTTCACAATCAATGAGATCAACAATGTGGTCAATTCAATTTAGTTATTAAGACAGGCAAAAACAATGGAGTGACTATATTTTCGATCCAGTTGTGTTATGGGAGATATTTCCGTCAGAGAGACATAGCAATAAATTTTCTTTGAGAGGAAATCTGGGTGGGGAAAGAAATGGCAGCGTTAGCTAATAAATGTTTCTTTTCAAACCTGCTAATGCTCTCAGATGATTTATCACTCTTTGAAAGCATTGGGCTGTTTTCCCAAGAAAAATGCATCATCCCTTAAAACTGTGTAAAAATTTTTTCAAAGTTACATTTATAAAACCTAATACCACCTGAAACTGTGCAAACTCCAAGTCGTCCAGCCAATCAATACCTAAGGGCTTGCACCAGCAAGGAAGGCTGAAGGATGTTCTGCTCATCCCATTTCGAAAGGTGAGATTTCACATATCACCTAACTCCAGACGTGGCTTCACATGCCTCTCTCAGAATGGAGCCTAACTGGTGATGGGTGTTTAAATGGTGTTCACAGAAGTTTCCCCAGAGGTGGTATCTGGAGTATTCACTCCTCTATGATGAGGAAAGATGAAAGAAGAACCCTAGGAGACAAGAGACTTCAGAAGACACTATTTTGAGGGCTTTTATATCAATGCCTGTGTGGTTCGCAGAGACAGAGCAGCTCTGATCATCTCAACCCCGCGGCGTCCAAGCCAGGCCTCGTGGCGTGAGGCAGCCCACAGCAGGCAGACAAGCCACAGGAGGGTAAAGGAGTAATAAACAAACCCCTCATGCTGTGTTGTAAAAATCAAAGGTAAGATTTTCAAATGAGACAGTAGTACAGCATTTGGCAGGAATAGTTGGCATGAGCAGCACCGTCAGAGAAAACGTCAACCCCTCCAAATGCAACAGTTTCAGGGATCAACCACTGAAAGTCCATTGGTATTTCATGGTTTACTGTTACCCCCTCTTAATCTCAGGTAGGATTCATCAGAAAATACACTTGGCCTTCCGAATTTTTATAAAGGCCACTGGTCCAGGCTGCAAGAAGAGAAGTCCCCCAGCCAAAGAGGTAGAGGAGAGGGGAGAAAGATATGAAAACGCCTGAAGTGAGATTTTTAAGCAGCTAAGCTTCCTACTATTTCCTCCGCAAGTCCAAGTTTAGACATCCCTTTCTTGTTCAGTCATAATTATTGAGGACCTACCACGGGGAAAAAACATGTGACAGAGGGCTCCGTGGGGAATACACAAACAAAACGAAAAATGATAAACATATCAAGATAAATATTAAATAAATGTTCAAGTAGATCACGGAAGATAAAAAGACTACTGCTCGAGATGGGGGAAAAATGAAGAGTTGTACCACGCGAATCGTTACTCCATTCATTATAAATAACGGCTCACGGACTCGTGGTTCTTTGTTAGTTAATCCTAGGGATTAGGACCTCCTATTATTATCATGCATTTTGTCGCTCACACTGTTTTAGTTTTGGTCATTAGGAGCTCTTTCAGGCTGGCTCCCGCGTTCTTTTAACAAGAACCACCACCCCCATCTGGTTTTGATCATTTCCTTATTTTCTGGCACCACAAGACTTCCCAGGCTCAGTTCGTATTTTCCCTGCATTGCCTTGGAATCAACCACTCCTCTAAGGAGCCCTGGTCCCTTTCACTGGAGAACCGAGACCTTGAGCTAGACATCAGTGTTTCTTGATCCTCTCAGCCGATAGAGCTGGGAAATATATGTACGTATTCTAGCCCGCTCCCATACACAGATCTATATTTATGTATTTATTTCTCTGTGTGTACATTAAAAACCGTGAGTGCATACTGATACCTCTGATTCCAATCCCACACCCCAAGGTTCATTTGAGCCTTCCAGTTTCTTTATTTATAATGATTTTCTCCAGTAGAGAGAATCCCATCTTTCATTATCTAATATCTATTTGCTCATTTATTCAATTCTAGGACATGCATGAAAGAGTTTCAGAAGTGCCAGTCCCTCCCCTGGTGTCAGGGAACCTCCCTACTTTCACTAACGAGATTGTAGCCTCAAGGATCCAGTCCAAGACACTGTTCACCACAGTTACATAGGTCAGCTTTCTTCTTCCCCGCCACTCCATTCCTCTGTAACCCAGCAGGTTTGTTTGTTAGCGTCTGTATTCCACCTTGGGCTCCCCCCAGATCCTGGTTGGTTTTCACTGTTTACTCTTGAGGTGTGTGAAATATTGCTATGATTCTAAGAGTCAGAGCTGTACAAAAAAGACATCCTCAAGAAGTACCCTCTCCCCGCATCCCAGCTACCTGCTTCCCATTTTCCCTCCTTCTCACCCCATTCCCTCCTGTAGGTAACCAGTTTCTTCAGTCTTGGGTTTCTCTTTCCTGATTTTTCTTTGGTAAGTATGAGCAAATACCTATGGAAGTCCTTACATTCTCGTCTCTCTTACAGGGAAGGTAGCACGCTGTCCATATGCTTTTGTGCTTACTTGTTTTACTTAACACTAAGTTTTTGCTGCAACTTCTTGCCCAGGTTTCACTCCTGGCTCTATCTTCAGTAAAACTGATTCTGAATATGGAGTTTGTGGGATTTTCCCCAACTCCTAGTTTCACTGAAAATGTACTTTGTGGGTTTTATCTTTGTATCATTCTTATTGCTCTAGGTGGCTTCCAAGGGCTGAAAAAGTTTCAGAGCTAAGTTGTTGCCATAGTCCCACTGAAAAAGAAATTTACAGTATTTGCATTTGAAAATGTTTCTCTAGAAGAAGACTCAAGAGAATGACTTTATAATGGAATTTTAAGCAGAGTTCCTTCGTGGAGATGTTTGAAACCGGTGAGGAGGGAAAAGCCTTTATAAAAACAGTATCAGCTCATTACTCAGGCATAGTCATTTAATAAGTAGTCTCGAGGGTCTACTGTGTGGCGAGCATTGTTCTAGATACTTGGGATACATACATCAGTGACAAAAAGAAAGATCCCTGTCCTTGTGGAGTGCACATTCTGGAATTCCTTCTATATGCAACATACCATACTAATGACTTAAAGGACATCAGGGACGCTTGGGTGGCTCAGTCAGTTAAGCATCCACCTTCGGCTCAGGTCATGATCCTGGAGTCCCAGTGTCCATTTTGGGCTCCCTGCTCTGCCGGGAGCCTGCTTCTCCCTCTCACTCTGCCCCTCCCCCTGCTCATATTCTCTCTCTCTCTTTCTCTCTCTCTCTCTCAAATAAATAAAATCTTTTTTAAAATAAATAAATAATAAAGACCTAAAGGACACCAGACAAAAATCAAACCAGACAAAAAAAATCAAAGTCCCTGCCTTACAGAAGTTTACATTCTTGATAATAGATAGTATGTACACATGCTCTTAATAGGAGGTAATGTGCACATTCATGAAAAATACAGAGTGATTTATCCTAAATTCCAAATTATAAACACTAATTTATTCCTACTTTCTCTTAAATCTTTATGAAGCACCTATCTGGCGAACACTGTTAAGCACTAGGGATAGAGCAGTGAATGAAATGGAAAAAAAGATCACACCCGATTTCATGGAGCTTACAGTTTTGTGGCAATAGAAAGACCATTGATCAATCAAAAAAATAAAAAGTTAAAACGTGTTAAATATCAGGTAGAAATAAGTGCTCCAAAGACAGAGAAGGCAGGACAGGGAGACAGGGGTGTTGGGATACAATTGGAGTTGCACAGTCTCAAGAAGTTCTTTTCAAGGGGCAAAGACCCACCAGATGTGAAGACAGCCAACTGAGGGGAAGGCACGCCAGGCAGAGGGAGTGGTCTGTGGTAACTGGGAAGGAAGGAAATCATCCAAGGCTTAGTTTCCAGGAAACCTCCCCTGGAGGTGCAGCAGTGTGGCTAGGCTTAGAAAGAGGGCTGGTCTCTGGGATTTGGGGAGAATAGGAAGGGCATTTCTAGGGGAGCAGCAATATAACTAGTTATGGAGCACAGGAAGGTCCAAATGAGTCAACCCATCTGGCTGTGGAAGAGTTTGGCTAAGCCAGAAAAGCCGGCTGGAGACAGTTCTGAAGGCTTTGAGTGTAAACCAAGGGGAAGCTCCTCTGTGGGCACTGGGGAGACCATTGAAAGAATCTAAAAGTGGAATACACAGTAGTCTAAATAGTTTGACCCCCATTTTATTTTCAGACCAAAAAAGCACATGAATGTACCCACAGAGATAAAAGACTACAAGGGATACACCAAATGATAACACCAGTTACCTCTGGAAGATAGAATGGTGAAGCATTTTTCTTTTTCTTTATGTTCCTCTGGATTTCCTGAATTTTCTGAAAATAATAATTTTTCCTTTTATAATCTGAAAAAAAAATTAAACAATCCTTGGTATCATCACAAATGAAAGATTAAAATGGGAATGTCCCAAAGGAAGGTTTTAGATAGACACTGGGGAGGGTATGTGCTATGGTGAGCACTGTGAATTGTGCAAGACTGTTGAATCACAGATCTGTGCCTCTGAAACAAATAATACATTATGTGTTAAAAAGAAGAAAAGAAGAAGAAGAAGAAGAAGAAGAAGAAGAAGAAGAAGAAGAAGATAGCAGGAGGGGAAGAAAGAAGGGGGGGAAATCGGAGGGGGAGACGAACCATGAGAGACGATGGACTCTGAAAAACAAACAGAGGGTTCTAGAGGGGAGGGGGTGGGGGGATGGGTTAGCCTGGTGATGGGTATTAAAGAGGGCACGTACTGCGTGGAGCACTGGGTGTTATGCACAAACGATGAATCATGGAACACTACATCAACAACTAATGATGTAATGTATGGTGATTAACATAACAATAAAAATTAAATAAAAAAATAAAAAAAATTCAAGTGAGCAGTGGATACAGATGGACAAAAGAAGGAAGAAGACGGCTCCTCAGCGGGAATGTGGTTCCAGCCGTGAAACACCCACTCCCTTGTCTTGTAAGGCCAGCCCTGGTTCTGTTTTTGAGGGTTTTAGAGACAGCCATGGGGAAGGTGACATTTCTCAACATTTCTCCACCTTTCACCCGGCTACGGGCAGGAGCCACACCTTCTCCCTCCCAAGTGCGGACGAGGGAACTGCTAAACTGAGAAAAGAAAAAGTTCGAAATCCAAAAGCCATTAAAATACAGCACATATGTTTATTCTTTTTACATATCCGTGTTTCACAGCTCACATTCAAATCTAAAAGTGATTGAAGAAAGCATTCCTTGAGAAGCGAGGTGGAGGCTTCGATTTATAAAATCCTTCCTCTGGAGTGTCCACAGAAGCTACCAAGTAATTCTTCCTCCATGTAATTCTGGGAAATGAGATAGCACGGGAAAGAATGTCTTTCATGGGGTCTGTCAGGAATGGAAGGTATTATATGGCTAGGTCTTCATTCCTAAATCAGCAGTGTTAGAAGCTCACCTTCTGCTAGGAACTGAATTGTGTCCCCCCAAGATCTGAATGCTAAAGCCCTAGCCCCCAGAGTGATGGTATGTGGAGATGGGGCCTCTGGGAGGTAGCTAAGGTTTAATGAATTCATAAGGTTGGGGTCCTCATTATGGAACTAGTGCCCTTATAAGAAGAGATACCAGCAAGCTTGCACTCGAGTTCTCTCTCTCTCTCTCTCTCTCTCTCTCTCTCTCTCTCTCTGTCCTTCACCATGTGAGGACACAGTGAGAAGGCAGACATCTGCAAGCCAGAAAGAGGGTTCTCATCAGAACCCAGTGATAATGACACCCTGGTCTCAGACTTCCAGCCTCCAGAACTATGATAATTCAATTTTTGTTGTTTAAGCCAACCAGTATACGGTATTTTGTTATGGCAGCCCAAGCAGACTTAGCAGACTAAGATGCCTTCCCTCCCTCTGCATTCGTTCTAGAGCCATTGCCCGTACTGTTCCTTTGGCTATATCATAGTCTGCCTTATATTCTTAGGTATTTTAGAAATGGATCTAGACTTTCTGCTATCTTATTATCTTGAAATCAGGAGCCATGTTCTTAAATCCTGCTACTTTCACCAATAGCCAAAAAGTGTCATACATATATTCATCTCTCAGTCAATAAATATTTATCAAGTAGCCCCCATACACCAACCATGTTTAGAAGCCCCCGGGAATACAAAGATAACAAATATACTGTCTCTAAGCTCAAGAAGCTCACAGCATAGCAGCAGAGCCAATGAGACAAGTACGTAAGCCTAACGAGTGCACTGAGCACAGTTCTAGTGGCAGATGGAGGTGCGTGAGCACACCGAGGAAGGAGTTTTTACCTGGTAGCGCAGATATGCTGAGGAGACTTCTCAGGTGAGGCAGCATTAAGTAGTAGCTTAGAAAACAGAGTTCTACAGATAAGGAGAAGAAAGAGGCTTTCACTCCAGGGACAAGGAACAGCACGATGGTGGGTACGGGGTATGTGAGTAGAAAGCTAGAGTCTGGCTTAGTGCTGTGTGCTGGGTGGGAAAAGTGGTGAAGAGTGCTGCACGTGTGGAGAAATACGACTAGACAGGCAAGTTGGGCCCTGATTCCTGAGTGAAACACAAAGAGGTTTCTGCTGAATATTTTAGATCTTAGGCTGCTCTCAGGAATTTTTAAGCAGGGAAGTAAGTGATCCAATTTGTATTTTGGAAAAATATGTCTAGGAAAAAAAATGATAATATCAGAAGTAGAGATTGCAGACTAAAGGAGAACAGTGAGGAGATTGTAAAAATCCAGCCAAGAGGAGGAACAAGGAGAGGAACAGAGAAAATGGAGAGGAGGAAATCTTGATGGAACCGCCTGAGTCTGGAAACAATGTTTGTAATTAAAAGTTATCACTGTTACTTGGTTTTCCCTAACACCTTCTATTGCCCTGACCAAGAATGAGTAACAAACCAACCAAAAGACAGGAGGTGTGTCCTGAGTGCAGGACGAGAAAATCAGGTGTTTCTGAAAGCTGAAGGGTCACTGGACCTGGGATATCAGTGTGTCATGTAGGTGATTTCTCATGGATCCAAATGCACACAGTTAGAAGGGAAGACAGACTTCAGGAATAGTAACGACTCACGCCAAATGAGGCTAAAGAACTGGTTGCAATGAGGAAAAGAAAGCAGAAAGGTATTTCCAGATTGAGGATTTCAAATATTGAGCAGTTTTATATGTGACAAGGCCCAGGGTATAACCACTTGTGATGAAACTAATCCATTAATGTGAGGAAAAGGTGAAATATACACACACATACATGCACACATACACACATATTCCCACATCCATTGCCAGATACCAACCCATTCCTCTTCTCCACTTTGTAGCTAAATTTCTAGAAAAAAGCGGTCTACAGAGGCTGTCTCTACCTCATCTCCCATGTACACCATAACCCACTACTTACCATCCTCTATCCCAACTCTACACTGAAACTGCTCTTGTCGAGGTCATCAAGGACCTCCATGTTGCTAGAACCAATGGAAATGTCTCCGTAGACTGAAACTCTGGGTGCCTCAATCAGTTCCATCAATGTATACACCATCTGTATGCTGATGAATCCCATACTACATCTCCAGTTTAGACCATTTCTTTCAGCTCTAGAATTGCCTTTTTTATCGCCTCGTTGATACCTTCCCTTGGATATCTCATAGACTTCTAAAACAACCCTCAAGGGCTCTTTCCCCAGCAGAGTCTCCCCCTTCTTAGTAAATGGTTACTACTGTCCATTCAATTCACAAGCCAGAAACCTACAAGACATTGTTTTTTTCATTGCTTTACCCTTCACGCTGATTGGGACTCTGCCAGCTCACAGTTTAAGTGTGTGTCGTGTCTGTGCTCTCTGTTCACTCCACTGTGAGTGGGGCCACTTCATCGCTGTCCTATGTGCCAACATCCACTTATCTGCTTCTTTCATTTCTTCTCATGCTCATCCCACCACTCTCTACTTGCCTACCAGGATAATCTTCTTAGGATAAAAACAAAATCACACAAGTCCTTCATCTTCCATGGATTCCTATTCCTACTGCAAGATTCTGTCCTCACATTTCTCTGACTACCTCTTGAAACCATGCTCACCATATTGACTGAGCTCCAGTCACAGCATTCTTTCAGTTTCTAGAATAGACTATGCTACCTCTCACTTCAGGACCTTTACCCATATTGTTTCTTCTCCCCAAAATCCTCTTTTTTCTTCCTTTAAGTGGCCAAATTCTTTCTCATGTCTTGTATCTCGGCTTTTGAAAGAATGAGAAATTAATCTTCAATTTTATAGATTTTAAGAAACATGTACAACAAGGTTTTTGTTGAGACAAGAATGTAGAATGAATATCAAGGAGGAGGAAAAAGAAAATAATTGGGGATAATAAACAAAATTAATCAACACTTATGTATTTCAATGCTATCTCTTGACCATAGAATAGAGATGCAGACGGGAACAAAATAAAACTTAGAAGGGGGCCATGGAAAGGGAAGAAATGAGCAGGATTGAGAATGCCTTCACTCAGGGAAGTTCCACTTTGTAATAAAAACAAAGATGGTTGCTGGGGAAGGTAGAAACTGCTAAATGAACAAGAGAATGACTGTTATTACTGACCAGTGTTGGAATCTCCTCTAGAATTTTAGTGGAGACTCATCATAGCTTCTTTCCAAGCATCAGGAGAGAACCACCAGACTGAGCAGGTGTGTATACATGCCATGGTCAGATGCCAATCTAGGATGTGACCAGTGGAACACTACCCCCCTGGCTGGGGGTGTCTGAGGGGTATGTGATGGGACACACAAACAACAGAGGGAATGGGTAGGCTAAAGGAAAAACATTTAAAACCATCCCAGAAAAATAAATACATTTAAAAAAATAAACCCTATCCCAGAGTAACTGCTCATTCGGTAGCTGTGCAGCCCCTTAAGTCCCTAGCAAAATGAAGATCCTTAGTAATTCTGAGAAAATAATTTTTAAGAAATGATGCAACTGAAGTTTCAAAATTGAAGTTGCACGGTTCTAAGGAAGCCAAACCTCAAACCCATCTTTCCCTCCAAAAATAGCAAATTAGAAAAAAAATTGCTCTGAATATTTTACATTACTTAGTTTTTCACTTTTTATGCTAACAATATTTTATAGAGATGCAATTTGTATAGAGTCACATACACAGGTCCCCAGTGCACAACTCCATGAATGTTAACATAGGTACTCATCCTCCGTCATGACTACCCAGCTCAAGAGGATAATGCAATACCAATATTTCTATTGGCTTCAAAGTAAGCAACACAAATTCTTTGTGCTAGGTAATACCCATTACGAGTGCCCTCCTCCAACCACAGTCTGAGAAACCAAGGTAATTTTGGTATGGTTGAGTTAATGCCTGGAATAGAAAAGCCATTTTCACTGAAGTTATCTTCACAATGTCAAAAACCTAATAGCTATCATTCTTTTCTAAAAGAAGGACCAGCCACGGTAGCTTTATATTTAGAGGAAAATAAGAAAAATATTATTATGCTTTGGAGAGTAATTTGTGACCCTGCTTCTCTGAGTGGGATTTACCCAGGTTATTCTGTTCCTAAAAGCCACTAAAATAACCCCAGCTCTACTGGTTTGCTTTTCCCTGTGTCCCCCAGAGGGACGTATGTTCGGTCCCATCAGGTGTGAAATCAGAGGGACCAGAGCCTTAAAAAAAAAAAAAAAATCTGTTATTAACAGTGCTTTTGCTTTTGTGTGTCTCACCCTAGTGGAATGGTCTGTGGTTTCCATGGCAATGATATCTGGCAACAATGCCAGGCAGCCTTCCAGGAACTGGGGTTGGAAGCTGTGAGGCTAAAATACGTCTGTCAGAGGTAATGAAGAGTTCTCTATGTAAACATTTCTATCTGACTGCTCTGCTCAGCCACCTGCACAGGTCCAGAAGGTAATGAGTATGATACAGGGGTAGGGATCTGGGGATGGGAGTGTCAGCCTGAGACTAACGTATCACATATCACACAGACCATCTTTATTGCATGTATTGTGATAGAGCCAATAGTCCCACCCAAATGGATGGCTTATTTATCCAGATAATAAATTAAAAGCTGATGCCAGGTAACCTCTGGAAGCTTTGCAAAAGATTTGCAACAATTCTCAGATTCAGCTTTAAAAGCTCAATTCCTCATATTTGTACTCCCTATCATCTCTAATAAGTTGCTTTCCCCAAATTTTCTATTTGTGTTAATGCTATCACCATTTTCCTAAGCATCCAAAGCTTCAGCTTGAGCCTTTAACCCATTCTTCTAATTGAGCCAACAAATCCTATCAGCCTTTCCTTCCCATTTTTTCTATTAGTCATTTATATCATATATATATGTCATATATATATATCATATATATATAATTTATATATTAACTCATTTTAAATATATCAAAGATGCAACAAAGAACAAAATAGCGGAGAAAAGTTCAGTCTCTGTGGATGGGCTTAGAGCACAGAACCAGGCAAGAGCCATGATTCTGTATTATAACAACTCAAGTTAGATTTCTGCCCACTAGACTAGGATTCTTTCCTGTTATATACATCAAGTGGTACCCTAGTAGGTTGCCCATCTCTTTCATGTCTATGGACATATTATGAATTAGCCCCCATTGAAGATTCTTGTAGGCTTAACTATTCTGGTTGCCATTCTATCTCCGTTGCTATTAACTCTTTCTACTCTGTTGATGTCTTATTTCTGGAAATAAGTACTAGTGCTTGACCTCTGCCACTGTAGGATCCCTTCATAATGACATCTCCATCATAATGGCAACATTCTCACCATCACCCCAGTCTACAGAGGTAACTCCCATTGAGCTTTTCTAGAATGCTGGTGCTCCCTTCACTAGTTTATTTTTCCGTGTCTTCATGAAGTGTCTCATAGGATTACCAAAGGACATCCACTGCAGAAGATGCCCTCAATATCCAGATATTCATGGTGACATGTTTTGTGGCAAGTAGCCTCTCCCCGGCTACTTCAGGGTCCTTAGTGGCAGGGATGGAGGCTATGGAAGAGCTTATCAACTTGCATTGCCACTCTCCAAGCTGAACTGGCAATTGCTACCGCTGACTGTCTAACCTGCTGATAGCAGACACCAAAACTGAGCCCCTTGACATGCTATCATTTGCAAGGAAGCCGGAGCACTACCTAGCAGCAGATTACTTATGTTGCAGCTCTTCCTCATAGGGTCAAATCACTGCTGCTTGTTGGAATATATACTTATTAGAGCATGGACTTCTCTTTCCTAACTTCAGTGTTTTCCCCATACCATTAACCTTGGACTCATATAATAATGCCTTATCCACAGTTATGATACCCCACACAAAATTGCTTCTAACTGAGGAACGTATTTCATGACAAAAGTAGCTTAGCATAGCAATGGGCCCGTGCCCATGATTTCTACTCGTCTTAACACGTATCACATCACACAGAAATAGTTGCTCTGATCAAATGGTGGAATGCCAATTAAAGGCCAGCTAAGAAAGAAAACCCTGAAAGACTTGTATCCTCTCTTATAGATGAAATATATGCTTTGAACCAGTGACCAAAACATGGTGCAGTTTATTCTATAGCCAGAATCAAGGGGTAAAATTTGGGAATGGACTCTCCACAGAGAGATAATTTTTGTTTCCCATCTCTACAACTATGAACTTTGCTGGGTTAGGGATCTTAGTTCTCAAGGAGAAATGATCCTATTTAGGCTTATCTGACCATTTGGGGTTTTTCTCGTGCTACTGAGACAAAAGGCTCAAAAAGAGTTTTATATAATGTTTGGGAAAATTGCTCCTCACAGGAGCAGAAAGAACTGTGTCTGAAAACTACAGTCTTCTATGGGTGTCTCACATACTTTCATGTGCAAAACTTATGGAAAACCACATCCCAATAAAAGAAAGACTCTGGGGATTCAGACACTTATAGGAATGAAGGCTTGGGTTGTGCTACTGTAAAGAAGCTTTGCCACCTGAGTTGCTATCTTAGGATGAAGGAAATATCAGATAGGTCGTGGAAAAGGAAGTTAAAAATATCAACCATGGCCTCATGAACAATTATAGAAAAGTAGCAGTTATGAATATTTTTTACTTTGCAAGTAATGTGTATTCTAATGTTTTTTCTTCCTCCTCCTTTCTCCTACTATTTTACTTAAGTACTACTGTTGTTGGTTAAATCTATGACTTTGTCTTTGTGTTATAGAATAGTCAGATAGATATGGATATGATTGCTGTGGGAAATCTTCCTTTGGGGAGAGGGTAATACAGTCTTCATTTGTATGAAGAATAATTGCATCTTATTAGGAAGAGGCACAAAACTCTTAGTTGTTAGAAGGATAGGTATGGACACTGATTTGCTGAGGGGATTGACTGGACTAGTTATTTACCTATTTTCTCTGAGCCCCAGTCCTTTCTATACTCTGTGCCTCTGGGCCTAGATCTGCATACTGTGTTCTTCATACTAGCTTGCCAGTTGGCATTTCATTAGGTTCTGCTGATGAGAGGCACCCAAAGGATTGGAAGGTGGCAAGAAGAGAGAAGAGACATTCCTCCTGTTTTCAGGCCCTATTAGCAATACTCCAACACCAGAGATGGTTGACTCCAGCCGCCGGCTTCTTCACTACTCCTGGCACCAGTCTTTCCATGCCCCTCCAGAGGTACCCGCAGCAGTGAGGTGTGGGATTCCTAGTGGTGGCAGTACTAACCATGCTATGCTCCCTCTCCTACTGAGCTTGGCCCCCTTCCACAGTGTGCACCCACCAGATGACGCCCTCTCCTCAGAAGTCCAAGCACCATTAGGCCACACCCTGTCTTCCAAGGTCCAGCGCTCACCTAACTCTACTCCTACTCAGAATCCTGAGCACCAGCAGTAGTGTGACAACGGGTTCTGGACACCCACCTCTTTCTTCCAGTCCCCCTAGTGCTGTAGATAGCTGATTCCTGCAGTTACTAAAACCACAGTTACCTCAACATCTCTTCCAATGTTGTGTAATGAATGACATCTACTTCTGTTTTAAATGTCTAGTTTGTTAGGCTTTATGTTTTTTGTTTATTTCCTTGCTTTCTGACTGGACCTTGCTTGATACAAAGAGGAGTAGTAGGTCTGGAGGGAAAATTAACAGATCCATACATCCATTGTTACTCTGTTCATTAATCCCTCTACTCTTCTGTCCATTTGATATTTATTGAATACTTCTTAGGCACTCTACTAGACTTTGGGACTATAAAGGTCAAGCAGGCATGGTTCATCCCAGCCATCAAAGAACTTAGATTCTAGTAGAGGAAACAGAAATGAGAGCAGCAGGAACAAAAGAGCATAGTAGATGGTAAAGGAGCACTTACCTCAGTCAGGGGCTTGGTGGGGGGAGGGGGAGTTTGGCAGTCAGCATATGCTTCTAGAAGCAGTGACATCTGAACAGAAACACCAAGTGTGAATAGGAATTAACAAGGCATAAAGTGGAGGCTGGGGAGAAAATGTTCCAGTAGCAAGTATAAAGAAAATGTGTCAAGTTTAGTAGTTTGCTGTTGATGGAGCTTAGATTGCACAGCAGGGCAGGGCAAAGCTTGAGGGGGATGGAGGGAAAAGTCAAGAGGCAAAGCCAGGTTAAAGAACAGAGGCTGGACTAGTAGCAGAAGGTGGGTCTGATGGCTCTTGTAAGCCTCTCTTTCCCTGTCTTGTTCCATACAGTGTTCAGTGTTGCACACAAAGAAGTCATCCTACCCGTGCAGTGGACTGAAGGTTTGTGTTCCCCCAAAATCCTTATGTTGAAATCCTAACCCCAATGTTATCTTATGAAGAGGTAGGGCCTTTGGGATGTGATTAGGTCATGAGGGTGGAGCCCTCATAAATGAGATTAGTTTCCTTACAGAAGGGACCAAGAGAACTCCCTCCCTCTCTTTCCACCCAGTGACTTGGTTACAACAAAACCTGAACTAAGACAAGTGGAGTGAGATGAGAGCCCCTTACCCAATTCTGCAGCCTCAATGCAAAGCCCCAATAATGACACTTCCCAGGTAAGTCGTTCACCCTCAGGTTACTTGATTTCCTCCCAAATGTGGCTCTCCACTCCAGTTTCCTTCTAGGTCTTTCTCTCCTTTGTCTTTCCCTCTCAGACTCTCCCTCTTCCTAATGCAGAGCAATTGTGTCCCCTCTCAGCTCTGCCAAACGTGCATCATCCCCCCACCATCTTCACTCATCTGGTTACCAGGGTCTACCCTCCTTAGCAGGCAGATGGATTATATGTGACAAAAAATATTTTCTTGTCATAGAATGGAGAGAGTGAATAATTTAAGTAAGCATTAGAAGTGTGTTAGAAAGTTGTTTGAAGAAATACTGTGTAAACAGCTACCTCTTTTTGCTGGGGCCATAGTAAATTTGGTGATGGAAAGAGGTACTCTTAGTGACCTGGCAGGGATTCCCAAATCCAGGAAAAGTGTGAACCCATCTAATTACTATTTAGTAAAAATTTTTTTGTAAACAGAATACAACCTAAGTACCTTAAATGATTTTTAAATCCATTTTAAATACAGCTTTTGAAGTTACAGGATTCTTTGACTTATGTGAAGGATGTATTCCATGTATAATTAAAATTTGGTTGATGGGAGTCTACCTCCCACTGATTGCCACATTTAAGCCACATGTGTATTCGCACACAAACTATACCCTGGCACCAGCATTTGGATATTCTTGTCACACCGTCAGAACACACAGCAATCATTCTATCACTTGAAATCTGGAGCAAACACAGAACTGCACAACAATCCAGGCAACATTACAAAGAGAATCACCAAAATAAGATGCAAAATTATGTGCGTAAAAATAAATCTCTCTCATACTATTACACTCTTGGACTCCCTCTTTCCATACATTCTGTATCATCAGGTGTGATGGGATGTTGAGCAAGCATATTTTTGTATTTTCCAGAAATTCTACAATGCAAAAGTATACCTTTTATAATTATATAGGAGAGCCTTTGCATGAGGTATGCAAACATCTGGGGCTACCTGGCAAACCTGTGGGGTCAGACTTCCCAATATGTATTTACACAAAGAATCGAGAAGACTTCTCAAAGAAAACAACATAAAACAGAGCCAAGAATAAGTCTTGACCCAGCAAACAAGCCATGGTCATTAGAAGAGAGAGATGATCCTGACTACATTGTGCTGTGCATTTTTTGGATATGTCTGTCCATTTTAGCTTCATATCTTAATTCTCTGAAGAAAGGGTCACTAATATCTCTGTATTACTGAATATTCTTTATGACATTGGGGCACAGTTCACCCAGGTTCCTCATACTGGGTATAGCACAAAAGCAAATATTCTTCCCCAGTTCACAATGCCACTGCTTTAGCACCAGGAAGAATCTAGGAGGAGACTGTAGAACCCAGCAAGAGGATGTTGAGTCTGGAAGTCACAGAGATAGATGCTGATCTGGGAAGAGAAGTGACTTGCAGAAACAGTGGTTCTGCACAATGATTATACAGAAGAGGCAAGAGTGTCCACCAGGTGGGAAAGGTGCCAGGTGGACCCAGCAGAGAGGTGTCCAGAAGCAGTGTCAGATGCAGTGGTGTGCCTGGCAGACATGGCAAGCCACTGGAGGGAGAGAGTGCCAGGAGAAGACGACTAAAACCCCAAGTCCCACGGGAACATGGGAGACACTCCTTCAGGACTCCCAGGAAAAAGCCAAAAGAGTTTTCAGGAGACTGGAGCAAAAATTAGTGGAAGGCAGAGGTGAGGAAGTACATCTCACAGTGTCTCACACAGGGTAGGCATTCAAACTTTTTCTTACACAAGTGTGAGTATAGCAGGTATAGAATATGATAGAAAATGGGAGAGACTCACAATTATTAATGTATTCTCTAAACAGCATTACAATCTGTTGAGGACATTCCTGTCTGTTGATCCTTGCTGTGCGCTCTATAGCAGTGATTTATCAAACCATGTGTAATGGATTCCTGGGATTTGACTGGAAACACCTCAGAGGGAAAGTGAAGGTCTGTGGGAGGGGCTCAAGTGTGATCCCAGAATGATTTTGCTGGGGGGTGGGGAGTGGAAGATCTTCTCAACCTAAGACAAAGTCACTGCTGCACAGGACTATAATTCTAGATAACTCATTCTCCAAAACAATAACCCTTAAAATATTTGAAGACACTTCTCACATCTCTGCTTAGTCTCTTCTCCTGAGGCGAAACATCTCAGACATCTGCTTCTCAGATAAGGCGGTTCATCATGTCAACTGCTTTCTTCCATCACCCTCTGGTTAGTTAACCCGTGTCTTTTCGAATATGTGTGCATATTCACAGGCTTCAACTTTGACGTATTTGTTTTAAGTTTGTATTATCTACAATTAATTATATCTTACTTTAGAGCCCCTGTTCCTGATCGTAGGGAAGAAAATTAAACTTTCCAGATAAATTGAACTATTTCTTCCTATTTAAAATTCTGCTGCACTACACATCTCTATAACACCGGTTACTGGTCCACGATTGGATGTCAGTACAATACAGAAGTCACTTTGGTTCATACACGATTTCTGCTAGGCAAGGAAGGCAGAATTAGCATTGTAACCATCAGCAGGAAAGGAAAACCCCCTCAGCTTGACGGCTGTATAAGCAAGAGCCTTCTAATCTGCACTTTAAGAAAATGAAAAGCAGTTATCTACTGAAGAATTGTGGGGCCTTTTGTTTGGTTTTGATGAGTATCTCTACCCAGGCCTCCAACCCCCTGCTCAGGACTCCAGTTCCACTTGCCGTGCCTCAACACAACAAGGCTGTGCCTTTGCAATATTTGTTCTCAGAATTTTTATTCCCCAAGGCAGCCTCTGATCCACTTGCCTTCCTGGGCAGTCATGTTCACCCTGAAATACACAGGACTGTTTTGTTAGTGCTCTGGTTCTGAGTGGTTTACCCCTAAACTTATTTTTCCTACAAATCTTGCTATTCTTCCTGAGCAATTGTACAGATTGAGAGGTTTTCCAGGTGCAGGTGCATGGAGTAATAACAGAAAGACCCATGTCTCATTCAGGTCAATATTCAATCAATTCAAAGTTTAAACTCTCCATATAAGGGTGTTTCTCCCCTCTCAAAGGAATCCCCACCCCTGCTCCCTGCCCTTCCTGGTTTGTAAGTTCAGAGACAGCTTTTGTATCCTAATGGCAGTAGAGATAGGCAAGGGTCTCTTCTAGCACCTATGCCTGCTCCATGCCTTTGCAACCTGACCAAATTCTCTCATTTGTTCTTTGTTTTTGATTAATAAACTTCTAGAAGAGGGCTTTGACATCTAGAAAGGGATATACCCAATGCAAACATATAATACATAAAATTCTCCACCCTTATGTACAAATTCCACAACTTCTTCTACATCTACATGGTCTTATGCACAGTTGGTAAATATAGAGTAGCCAATACAAATGGATGGGAAAGATGGGGCAAAGGTTTATCCAGGTCTCTAAGCAAGCCCAGAGGCTTTGTCTTCTACTCTTTGTAAATCGGATTCCTGTGGTCAATTGTCTCTACCACAGCCAAAGGGTCATTTCACAGTGTAAATCCTGCCACAGCTCACTACTCTAGTCAACACTGCCCAGTGGCTTCTTATCACACAACATAATTAAATTCCTTATTCTGGCCTGTGAGGTCACACATCATTCAACCCCTGCTTCTCTCTCAGACTCCATCTCCTGCTCGTTATGTCTTGGCAGACTGGCCTTTTGCTGTTCTGTGATCCACCATGTTTGTTCCTGCCTCAGGGCCTCTGACCTTGATCTTGCCTCTTCCTGGAACACACTTCCCTCAAAACATCCCACTGTCCACTTTCTCATTTTAAGAAACAATTTGCAAAGAGGTGCCTGGGTGGCTCAGTCCTTAAGAGTCTGCCTTCAGCTCAGGTCATGGTCCCAGGGTCCTGGGATCGAGCCCCGCATCAGGCTCCTTGCTCAGCGGGATGCCTGTTTCTCCCTCTCCCGCTCCCGCTGCTTGTGTTCCCTCTGTGTGTGTGTGTGTGTGTGTCTCTCTCTGTCAAATAAATAAATAAAATCTTTAAAAAAATAAATAAGATCTTTTGAAAAAAAAGAAAAAGAAACAATTTGCAAAATTTTCTTGGTTCACACAAACTCACTGTTCACTGTTTCATGTGGATTATAGGACAAGAGAAATACCTATCAGTTCCATGTATTTAGAAGTTCCATCCAAACAACATAAGTATTTATGTCCTAACAACTTAGTAGCCTTTTGAAAAAAATAACATACATAAATTGAAATAAAAAACATTTGTATTTCATTTATAAATAACCAGAATTACTGACGGCATTAGTTTTCTAGGGCTGCTTCCCAGGCCATTTTCCAGGGTCACAAATTACCACACACTGGGCCACTTAAAACAAGAGAAATTAATTCCCCCACAGCTCTGGAAGCCAGAAGCCAGAAATCAAGGTGTCTTCGGGACCATGTTCTCTCTAGAGTCTCTGAAGGAGAATCCGCTCCCTGTGTCTCCTAGCTTCTGGTGGCTGCTGGCGATCCCTGACATTCCTTGGCTTGTAGCAACATTGCTGTCACCCCCACCTGTCTTCACATCACCTTCTCCTCTTTGTATCTCTAGGCTGAATCTCCGGCTTCTCTCTTATAAGGATACTTACACTTGTTTTTAAGGTCCATCCAGAGAATCCAGGATAAACTCACCCTTTCTGGTCCTTAAGCACATCTGTTGTCATATAAGGTAATGTTCATTCTTTTGCCTAATGAGGTAATATTCACACGTCCCAGGATTAAGAAGTGAATATATCTTTGGACGGTCATTTTTTTCCTCCTACCACACTTACTAGTGGGATGTGTGTATCTTTGGACACTGCACAACTCCTCAGACTTTGCAATCACCTTGGACACAGCTACTGTCACTACCCCTTCTTAGTTTTTAAACAATACTTGCTTTTAATCAGGTCAACAGCCTAAAATCTTAGCTTTGAGAAGATAAATCATCATTGAAGGAATGGAGCGTGATGTAATGAAACTGTGAGAACTACCACAAGCTAGTAGCTCATGTGGTGTCAACTAGATGTTAAGTATTACTGTGTTTCCCTTGAAACTTGAGTAAATGTCCTGTGAGCTCACTCTGGAACACTGTGGGAACCGTGGCTCTAAGGTATTTCTTCAACGGCATTCTTCAGAAAGACTGTAGCTTACAGCCGCCATCCTGTCACCAACGTGTCATCACTCTGCCCATTCATTCTGCTCTACTTTTCTTCACAGCATTTAGCACCTCCTTACTTTACACTGTAAATTTGTGATTGCCTGCTTCTCTACTCTGATGTAAGTTCCGTAAGAGCCGAGGCAGTGTCTGTTTTCTTCACCACTGTGCCCTTGGCCCCTGTAGCAGCCCTTGGTACAGACTCAGCACTCGAGCATTATTTACTGAATGAATGAATGAATGAATGAATGAAGATAAGAAAGGAGAACTATGTTCTCCATATGCCAACAAATAAATTATAGGTTTTCTCCATGTGCTTTTCAGGTATATGTTTTCCGATTCTGTTCATTTTTATCTTTAAAAAGCATGTGAACCCTGAGTGCAAAGCCTCCTTACGTTTCCTCAACAATATAAAATTTATTTCTCTGAATTGTGACTCTATAGGACAGTTTGATTGATCTCATAGTGACAAAGTAAAAATGTAAGAACATTCACTTACAATTGCCCTGCCCATGACTGAACAGTATATGGCAAACTAAGGGCTCAATTCAGGACTCCATGAAAGAAGAGTTAAAAGTTCATGTTACAGAGTAAACAGCAAAGAGATGGACACTTCCATGAGAGGCTGTGCCTGATTTTCACTGGTAGCCTCCTTCTCTGTCCCTAAATATTGAACTTTCCTCCCAAGGGCCCTACCTATCATAGAGCATGGGCCTGACATTCAGAGCTCAGTGTCCTCTGGAGCTAAAATGTGTTTTTATACAGTTTAAAAAACTATTAATATCTTGTATTGTCTTCATTTTAGTAGGTGATTTCATTTCAAGTGAAATAAATGCCATTTTTTATTAGCTTTAATTGGAACCAATATTACAGTAAGGATGTGGGGCCTCAGGCTGTGAAATAGCTGGTTTGTTCTCTCATCTGTTGATTCTTTTTCTCCATACCCCCTTGAAATGACGGGGAAGAAACTTATGACAAAATGAATTCATTAGTGACAAAATGAAACCAAGAGAGGATTTTGCCCTCAGTACTGAGGACGCTTGGAGCCCAGGAGCTAAACTCTAACAAAAGTGTGCGATCTTCCTAACGAGGAAGTAAGGATGCTTGGCAAGGGTGCCAGGACCTGAGATGGAAGCCAAGTTGGAGGTAAGCTGGACCTCTGGGAAAAAAATACAGAAGGGAACAATAATGAGAAAGGAAAGGCAGTGAAACAGGAAAGGAGTGAAACAGAATAAAGCTCTGCATTCCCAGAGTCAAGTTGCCCTGCTTAGGTGCCCTACTAGAAAGTCTATTGTGGGGATGCATGTCCTCAATCACACAGACTAAGCACAGAGTTCTCTTCAGAAGAGAAGCCTCCTGGATGCAGGGCCACCCACACCAGCTACTTCTACTCACCAATACACCTCTCTACTTGTAGAAATGAATGAAAAAAAAAGAGCATTCGAAACCCCCAAAAATCCAAAAGAGTAAGAGAACAAAAACCAAGAAGAACAAAAGGAACTACTAATCTGAGAAACAATGAAGAAATCAGATTTTAAAAATAATTAGTATCCTAAAAAATTATTCAAGAAGATATTGCAGAATGGGGCGCCTGGGTGGCTCAGTTGATTGAGTGACTGCCTTCGGCTCAGGTCATGATCCTGGAGTCCCGGGATCGAGTCCTGCATCGGGCTCCCTGCTCTGCGGGACGCCTGCTTCTCCCTCTCCATCTCCCCCCTCTCATGTGCTCTCTCTCTCTCTCATTCTCTCTCTCAAATAAATAAATAAAATCTTTAAAAAAAAAGAAAGAAAGAAAAAGGGACAATCCAAGAAAAGGAAAGATTAAAGTAATGGATGGACTAAATGATAATATCAAAGTAGTAAAAGATAGGGATAAAGATATACAAAATAGAGTCGAGGAAATCCTCCAGAATGTAGAACAAAGAAAGACAAAATGTGGAAAATACGTGAGAAAAATGACAATGGTGATACATTTTCAAAGTTCAATATCCATTTGATAAGTTCCAAAATCACAAAACAAAAACAACAGTGTGGAAAAAAAAAATATATATATATATACACATAAAATAACAATGCTAGTATATAATCATAATAAATATTAAAATTAAAATCATAAAATAAGGTAATAATATAATAAATAATAAAATGATAATTAAAATATAATAATAACAAAAGGAGTTTATCTTAGCTGAAAAGACCAGGGTTCTAAGATTCACACAACCAGCCATTTCCTGTTGAAATTTCAGGCTAGGAGAAACTAAAGGTCTGAGAAACTGCCAGAAAGAAAAAGCAACCAGGCTGATTGCAAAGGAGGAGTCACAGTCGATACTACAAAATAAGGAGCAAAGTCCAGAGAGGAAAGTTCTCTTGAAACTAGAAACATATATATACAGCCAAATTATGATATGTGACGATTTATTTAAGTGTCTTTGATGGGGTATCACAAATTTTACAACCTATGTTCCATATTTGTAAAAAACATTTGGAAGTGAACAAGGAGCAAGATGGCGGAGGA
>NW_027397106.1:11938231-12015683 GCF_003265705.2 Callorhinus ursinus | reverse complement strand
GATGTCGGACCTAGAGTTCAGAATCATGACTTTAAAGATACTAGCTGGGCTTGAAAAAAGCGTGGAAGTTATTAGAGACACCCTTTATGGAAAAATAAAAGAACTAAAATCTAACCAAGTCGAAATCATAAAGGCTATTAATGAGGTGCAATCAAAAATGGGGGCACTGACTGCTAGGATAAATGAGGCAGAAGAGAGAATCAGCGATATAGAACACCAAATGATGGAAAATAAAGAGGCTGAGAAAAAGAGAGAGAAACAACTACAAGATCACAAGGGCAGAATTCGAGAGATAAGCATTACGATAAGACGAAACAACATTAGAATAATTGGGATCCCAGAAGAAGAAGAAAGAGAGAGAGGGGCAGAAGGTATATTGGAGCAAATTATAGCAGAGAACTTCCGTAATGTGAGGAAGGAAACAGGCATCAAAATCCAGGAGGCACAGAGAACCCCTCTCAAAATCAATAAAAATAGGTCAACACCCCGACATATAATGGTAAAACTTAGGAGTCTCAGAGACAAAGAGAAAATCCTGAAAGCAGCTCGGGAAAAGAGATCTGTAACCTATAATGGTAGAAACATTAGATTGGCAATAGACCTATCCACAGAGACCTGGCAGGCCAGAAAGGACTGGCATGATATCTTCAGAGCACTAAACGAGAAAAATATGCAGCCAAGAATACTATATCCAGCTAGGCTGTCATTGAAAATAGAAGGAGAGATAAAAAGCTTCCAGGACAAACAAGAACTAAAGGAATTTGCAAACACAAAACCAGCCCTCCAAGAAATATTGAAAGGGATCCTCTAAGCAAAGAGAGAGCCTAAAAGCAGCATAGATCAGAAAGGAACAGAGACAGTATACAGTTACAGTCACCTTACAGGCAATACAATGGCACTAAATTCATATCTTTCAATAGTTACTCTGAATGTAAATGGGTTAAATGCCCCAATCAGAAGACACAGGCTATCAGATTGGATTAAAAAACAGGACCCATCGATATGCTGTCTGCAAGAGACTCATTTTAGACCCAAAGACACCCCCACATTGAAAGTGAGGGGGTGGAAAACCATTTACCATGCTAATGGACACGAAAAGAAACCTGGGGTGGCAATCCTTATATCCCACAAATTAGATTTTAAAACAAAGACTGTAATAAGAGATGAAGAAGGACACTATATCCTACTTAAAGGGTCTATCCAACAAGAAGGTCTAACAATTATAAATATCTATGCCCCTAACATGGGAGCAGCCAATTATATAAGGCAATTAATAACAAAAGCAAAGAAACACATTGACAACAATACAATAATAGTGGGGGACTTTAACACCCCCCTGACTGAAATGGACAGATCATCTAAGCAAAAGATCAACAAGGAAATAAAGACTTTAAATGACACACTGGACCAAATGGACTTCACAGACATATTCAGAACATTCCATCCCAAAGCAATGGAATACACATTCTTCTCCAGTGCCCATGGAACATTCTCCAGAATTGATCACATCCTAGGTCACAAATCAGGTCTCAACTGGTACCAAAATATTAGGATTATTCCCTGCCTATTTTCAGACCACAATACTTTGAAACTAGAACTCAGTCACAAGAGGAAAGTCAAAAAAAACTCAAATACATGGAGGCTAAAGAGCATCCTACTAAAGAATGAATGGGTCAACCAGGAAATTAAAGAAGAATTAAAAAAATTCATGGAAACCAATGAAAATGAAAACACAACTCTTTAAAATCTTTGGGATACAGCAAAGGCAGTCCTGAGAGGAAAGTATATAGCAATACAAGCCTTTCTCAAGAAACAAGAAAGGTCTCAAATACACAACCTAACCCTACACCTAAAGAAGCCAGAGAAAAAATAGCAAAGGAAGCCTGAACACAGCAGGAGAAGAGAAATCATAAAGATCAGAGCAGAAATCAATGAAATAGAAACCAAAAAACAGTAGAACAGATCAACGAAACTAGGAGCTGGCTCTTTGAAAGAATTAACAAGATTGATAAACCCCTGGCCCGACTTCTCAAAAAGAAAAGAGAAATGACCCAAATCAACAAAATCATGAATGAAAGGGAAGAGATCACAACCAACACCAAAGAAATACGAACAATTCTAAGAACATATTATGAGCAACTCTATGCCAGCAAATTAGATAACCTGGAAGAAATGGATGCATTCCTAGAGATGTATCAACTACCAAAATTGAACAAGGAAGAAATAGAAAACCTGAACAGACCTAGAACCACTAAGGAAATTGAAGCAGTCATCAAAAATCTCCCAACAAACAACAGCCCAGGGCCAGATGGCTTCCCAGGGGAATTCTACCAAACATTTAAAGAAGAATTAATACCTATTCTCCTGAAACTGTTCCAAAAAATAGAAATGGAAGGGAAACTTCCAAACTCATTTTATGAGGCCACCATTACCTTGATCCCAAAACCAGACAAAGACCCCATCAGAAAGGAGAACTACAGACCGATATCCTTGATGAACATGGACGCAAAAATACTCACCAAAATACTAGCCAATAGGATCCAATAGTACATTAAAAGGATTATTCACCATGACAAAGTGGGATTTATCCCTGGGCTACAAGGTTGGTTCAACATCCGCAAATCAATCAACGTGATACAATACATTAACAAAAGAAAGAACAAGAATCATATGATCCTCTCAATAGATGCAGAAAAAGCATTTGACAAAGTACAGTATCCTTTCTTGATCAAAACTCTTCAGAGTATAGGGGTAGAGGGTACATACCTCAATATCATAAAAGCCATCTATGAAAAACCTACAGCGAATATCATTCTCAATGGGGAAAAGCTGAGAGCTTTCCCCCTAAGGTGAGGAATGTGGCAGGGATGTCCACTATCACCACTGCTCTTCAACATACTATTAGAAGTCCTAGCCACAGCAATCAGACAACAAAAAGAAATCAAAAGCATCCAAATTGGCAAAGAGGAAGTCAAACTCTCACTCTTTGCAGATGATATGATACTTTATGTGGAAAACCCAAAAGACTCCACCCCAAAACTGCTAGAACTCATACAGGAATTCAGTAAAGAGGCAGGATATAAAATCAATGCACAGAAATCAGTGGCATTCCTATACACCAACAACAAGACAGAAGAGAGTCAAATCAAGGAGTCGATCCCATTTACAATTGCACCCAAAACCATAAGATACCTAGGAATAAATTTAACCAAAGAGGCAAAGGATTTGTACTCAGAAAACTATAAAATACTCATGAAAGAAATTGAGGAAGACACAAAGAAATGGCAAAACGTTCCATGCTCATGGATTGGAAGAACAAACATTGGGAAGATGTCAATGCTACCTAGAGCAATCTACACATTCAATGCAATCCCCATCAAAATACCATCCACTTTTTTCAAAGAAATTGAACAAATAATCCTAAAATTTGTATGGCACCAGAAGAGACCCGGAATAGCCAGAGGAATCTTGAAAAAGAAAAGCAAAGCTGGTGGCATCACAATTCTGGACTTCCAGCTCTATGACAAAGCTGTCATCATCAAGACAGTATGGTACTGGCACAAAAACAGACACATACATCAATGGAAGAGAATAGAGAGCGAAGAAATGGACCCTCAACTCTATGGTCAACTAAACTTTGACAAAGCAGGAAAGAATGTCCAGTGGAAAAAAGACAGTCTCTTCAACAAATGGTGTTGGGAAAATTGGACAGCCACATGCAGAAGAATGAAACTGGACCATTTCCTTACACCACACACAAAAATAGACTCCAAATGGTTGAAAGACCTAAACGTGAGACGGGAGTCCTTCAAAATCCTAAAGGAGAACACAGGTAGCAACCTCTTCGACCTCAGCCGCAGCAACTTCTTCCTAGAAACATTGCCAAAGGCAAGGGAAGCAAGGGCAAAAATGAACTATTGGGACTTCATCGAGATAAAAAGCTTTTGCACAGCAAAAGAAACAGTCCACAAAACCAAAAGACAACCGACAGAATGGGAGAAAATATTTGCAAATGACATATCAGATAAAGGGCTAGTATCCAAAATCTATAAAGAACTTATCAAACTCAACACCCAAAGACCAAATAATCCAATCAAGAAATGGGCAGAAGACATGAACAGACATTTTTCCAAAGAACACATCCAAATGGCTAACAGACACATGAAAAGGTGCTCAATATCGCTCGGCATCGGGGAAATCCAAATGAAAACCTCAATGAGATGCCACCTCACACCAGTCAGAATGGCTAAAATTAACGAGTCAGGAAACGACAGATATTGGCGGGGATGCGGAGAAAGGGGAACCCTCCTACACTGTTGGTCGGAATGCAAGCTGGTGCAACCACTCTGGAAAACAGTATGGAGGTTCCTCAAACAGTTGAAAATAGAGCTACCATACGATCCAGCAATTGCACTCCTGGGTGTTTACCCCAAAGATACAAATGTAAGGACCCGAAGGGGTACATGCACCCCAATGTTTATAGCAGCAATGTCCACAATAGCCAAACTATGGAAAGAGCCAAGATGTCCATCGACAGATGAATGGATAAAGAAGAGGTGGTATATATACACAATGGAATATTATGCAGCCATCAAAAGGAATGAGATCTTGCCATTTGCAACAACGTGGATGGAACTGGAGGGTGTTATGCTGAGTGAAATAAGTCAATCAGAGAAAGACATGTATCATATGACCTCAGTGATATGAGGACTTCTTAATCTCAGGAAACAAACTGAGGGTGCTGGAGTAGTGGGGGTGGGAGGGATGGGGTGTTTGGGTGATAGACATTGGGTAGGTTATGTGCTATGGTGAGCGCTGTGAATTGTGCAAGACTGTTGAATCATAGATCTGTACTTCTGAAACAAATAATGCAATATATGTTAAAAAAAAAAAGAAGAAGATAGCAGGAGGGGAAGAATGAAGGGGAGTAAGTCAGAGGGGGAGACAAACCATGAGAGACGATGGCCTCTGAAAAACAAACTGAGGGTTCTAGAGGGGAGGGGGGTGGGGGGATGGGTTAGCCTGGTGATGGATCTTAAAGAGGGCACATTCTGCGTGGAGCACTGGGTGTTATGCACAAACAATGAATCATGGAACACTACATCAAAAACTAATGATGTAATGTATGGTGATTAACATAATAAGAAAAAAAGAAAAAAAAAGAACACATAAAAAAACATTCAGAAGTATATACGAGCAAAAGTAAAAAACAGGCAAATAAAAAGCATCTGACAAGGAAATTGCATAGAGTATAAGGAACAAGAGCAACTCTGACACAGAAATAGGAAAGGAAATGAGATGGAAAACAAAAGAAATTTTTTAGGCTGCCAAACTTTGAAGATTTTATTTCAAATGACAAAAATTTAATTTGCTAAATTTATGTTTTCATCCACCTGCATCTAATCATTCTACTTAGTTCTGGAGTAAATAATAGTTATATAATTATAGTATTAAAATGTTAATTATCTTTCTTGTTTTAGAATCAGCCTATAGACAGAATATAAAATGTTTAATTATAAGCACAGAACTGCAGGACAGAATATAAATGTTATAAATAATGTACAGTAATGAAAATCAGGAAGTAGATGGGGGAAAAAGGTAGAGAGTAATATAAGTACACTAAATTGCTCATCTTTCATAGTAAAATCAATATGTAATGTTTAAAATTGATGAATCAAGAAATAGAGGCACAAGAGTATTATTTCAACACACAATGGGAACCTCCAGAAGCACTAAAAAACAAATATACCCACCATAGTTGCTTCTAGGAACTAAGATCGGGGACAAGACACAGAGCAGCAAGACAAGGAGATTCTACTTTTCACTTTATACGATCTTGTCCTGTTTAAATCGTTTACCATTTGGATCCATTCATTCTATTATTTAGCACAAAAATATGAAGAAGGAAACATTATACATGAAAAGCATACTCTTAGTCCTGAGTGTAAATATTTTGGCCAATTAAACCAAAAAATGAAGTAAGTCCCCCTATATTTTTAAAACTTTGTTTTTACAAATCCTGAGTTTTCAGAATAAAGTCTAGGCATCTTTCCAGCAGCATCCCAAGTAGCTAATCCCAACCACTGTTTGCTGCTTTAGATTGAGACAAGGAAGGCATTGGCTAAAAGGGGCAGTGGTCTGCCAGAGCAAGGTCATTGATAGCTAACCCTTTGTTCAAGGATTAAGAATTCAGCATTCATTGGTCAATCAGATTAGTGGTGAGTCACAAGGATACCCAACATTAACTGGATTTTGGTTTGGAGACAAAACAGATGGTAAAAAGGAAGGGCCACCCTGGAGAGAATACCCCATTAGGGTCCAAGAGGACGCCATACCATCATTTGACACCTAAGAGGGAAAAAAGATCAGGAAGAAGTTACCTGTTTCCCAGTAGTGCTTTGGGGTCAGGCCTGACTGTAAACCTTGACAAAGCTAAAGTTTTATCCGAGGTTTCAGTGTCACTTTTAGGTCACTTCACTAACAATATCATCGACTGTACTCCACAGGCTTCATCCATTCTCGGACACCAGGACAAAAGTAATCAGGCTCTTTAGGCACAATGGGATTCATAGTGACCAAAGGCAGGTATATTTGGTAAATAGCAAGGCTGACCCAAAAGCACATTTAACAATGAATCTTTTAGAAGGATGAAGACTATCAAAAGTACGGTACAAGGTATTGAAGTAATATTCACACAATATTAGGTAATTACGATTAGAGCCTTGAGGGATAAAAATTTTTACCAACTTGCTGGTATGTTGGTTTTCAATGGAATCGTGCAAGATCATTTGCATAGAGCTCTTCTAGTTTATGGCCTCCACATCTTTTTTTTATTCCTTTAAAATTCATTTCGACTATGTAACTAACAGATCCCTGCTGGATACAAACAGCTAAGTCAATCTGAGGGTGACCCTCCACGCAAGAAGAAAACAGGTGACAAATACAAATCAAAGGTGTTAATATAAATAACATGTGATCAGTTGAATGAGAAAATGTATTAACAAATGGACTGAAATTTTAATTGTTCATATTTAACCCAATGCGTGGAAAGAAGTAGGTATTGGAACAGTGTGATCCTCAGGAGCCTCGACAGCTGAGTTGCACATTGACTTAATGGGCGAGAGAAGAAATAGAAAGCCATCTTGCTAGCAAACAAAAAGGCTTTCCCTGAGCTGTCAATCAAGTGACAACCCAGGTGCAGCTGGAGGTGGCTGCATTAAAAACCTCTTCACCTCCATCCAGCTCCTTCTTAGGTCCCATGTTGCCTTGTAAAGACATCCTTCCAGCACTTTCCAGTTGCTGTTTTCTTTGTATGTTTGGGAAATCCTCAGTTCAACTTTAGGAACTCACCTCTAACCCAGGTTATCCAGAGGAATAAATAAATCGCCAAGAAAATAGAATATCTAGCTGGCTTGATCAATATGACGAAATTTAAGAGAGAAGCTCTTGGTCCTCTATGGTTCCTATTTCTTTTGATTTTCATGTTGAAAGCAAACAGGACATTTTTTATTAGTGTATCTTCTTTACTACAATGATGACATAGCTTTAAAATTGACTACAACTGGATTCATATTTGCCCATATTTCTCTAACTCTTTCCCTGTATAATTCCCTGCACAGGGTCTAAATTTCTGCATCATATTTATTGAATAATTCACCACTCACCAATGCCAGCACCCCGTGAGCACATGAGAGCCCTGTTAATTACAGATCTAAAGCATTCATTAAACTACTCTGAAACATGACAAGCACCACTCTATCACATAAAATAAGGCACAGGGTACACATGCATGCCTGCTTGTTTAGTAGTAATATGGATTTTAGTGTGCACTTGTCACCCACTTTAGGTTCTCATTATTGTCCTGTGTGCCCTAATTCAGTGATGTATCATCTTCCTGCATTTGTCTAAATCAGTTCAGCAGCAGATAAATCAAAGCTTTTCTTGCCCTTGCCCTTCCAAGCTGTTCAAATCATCCATCTGACCATGGAAGAAAGGAAATGATCACTTGCCTGGGAGAAGAAAACATCTGCATTAACTCTATAATAAACCACTTCTGCATCAGTGTGTGCAAATATGCACGAGGTGTGCATGCGTGCACACATGTGCATAAATACTGAAGTCGCACATCTCGGGGCCAGGTTCTGAAAGAAAAACATCAAAGCCTCCAAACGTTGCTCTTTTTTTTTTTTCTTTTAGAAAAGAGAAAAGCCAGTTTCAATTCTCCTCTTTTAAGAAGAGAGTATATCCAACATTTCAAAAGCCATAGAAGATCCTATTTTTATATCCTCATGAGCTGTAAGAGCCAGAAATTAATTGGTGCTTTAACTGGCAAATCCTTTGACAGACAATATACCCTGGCATTCGGGGCCTAACACATTTTTCTCTTTGTGGTTCAACAGAGGGAGAATCATAAACCAGGAAAGGCGTCCTGGGTAGACCTAAGGAAGGCAAAGCCCCCTCTTGCCCCTTTCATTCACTTTCTCCAACCCACTCCCACTTTTTGATATTTTATTTCACTTTTTTTTTTTTTGCCTTTGGAGTTTTACTTCTTTTTCTAGGAAGTACATTACAAGAAGAAAAATTATGAAAAGCCAGGTCTGGGACTCTGACAAGGGAGACTAAAATGCAGCAGTTTCCACCACACCTCCAGCTGCCCTCCAGGAAGGTGCCGCCAAGGGGTCCATTTCCAACGCCTCTGTTAGGACAAGTGCTACAGCAACTCCCCGCCCCCCCTCGCCTGCACAGTTAACTCCATTGCTCTTGGAGAATTTGCTGGCATGTCAAAAATGAAAGCAGAACATTTGTCTCCTTTCACCTTCTGCAGAACATCCTGCAAAACCCCATTTTTCCAGAAACGGTAGAGTCAATGGACAGGAGTCTTCCTGTGTTCTCTAAGGGACCCAAACATGCTTTTCTGAACTGGTTTCACTTGTCACTTGTGCACAAGGTAGAATCTAGGTTGAACTTTGTAACCTAGAATCTGGAATTTCTTTTGCTGGGGGCAAAAGTAGCAGAATGTGGTTGTACATTCTATTTATTTCAATTTATACTTTTGGTCAAAATAGCACTCTCTCCCCACCCTATTTATTCTCTGTTTTTGGAATTATATATATGTTTTACACATATGCTCTCTCTCTTTTTCTAAGATTTTATTTGTTTAGAGCAATTTTAGGTTCAGAAGTTTCAGAGGAAGGTACAGAGATTTCCCATATGACCAACTCATATATACCCTCCCTCATTATCAACATCCTCCGACAGAACAGTGTATCTGTTAAAATTGATGAACCTACATTGACACATAACTGCCCATTGTCCATAGCGGGCACTACAGTTCACTCCTGGTTTTGGGCATCCTCTGGGTTTGGACAAATGTATAATGATACGTGTCCTTCATTATGATAAAACACAGAGTACTTTCACTGCCCTAAAAATCCTGATGTCTGCCTTTTCAGACTGCCCCTCTCCCCCCTAGTCATGGCAACTGCTGATCTTTTCACTGTCTTCTTAGCTTTTTAACCTTTTCCAGAATGTCTAATATCATTGCCATCATAGAGTATGGAGCCTTCTCAGATTGGCTTCTTTCACTTAGTAAGATGCATTTAAGTTTCCTCCATGTCTTTTCATGGCTTCATAGCTCATTTCTTTTTAGTTCTGAAAAATATTCCATTGTTTAGATGTACTGCTATTTATCCATTTACCTACTTAAGGACATCTTCTTTGCTATCCAAGCAATTATGAATAAAGCTGCTATAAACATCAGTGTACAGGTTTTGGGGTGCACAAAAGTAAATACCAAGGAATGTAAATGCCAGATCGTGTGGAAAGAGTATATTTCATTTTGTAAGAAATCTCCAATCTGTCTTCTGAAGTGGCTGTACTGTTTTGCGTTCCCACCAGCATCCTGTTGTTCCACATCCTCACGGGCATTTGTTGTTCTCAAGGCACCCTACTTATTTGTTCTATTTTTGATATAAATTACTAATTTTCTCAGCTATGGGCCTAACTTTTTGAAAGTTAGCTGATAAAAGTAATGTCATACTTTTTAAAAAAGTTTTCATGTGATGTGTCTATAGGTATAGCATTGGATACACACAAACACATACATTCTCTCTCACCCTGGTCTTGGAAGGACTTCTTGCTTCTTTATGATTTCAACATCCCCATGCTCATTGCCTCTGTGTTATTCCCTTTGTATACTAAATCTGTCTTCTCTTTCTTGTCCTAGGAAATTCTGTTATATTTCATTAAACATCACTCGGAAGAGCAAAAGCCTGGATAACCCTGGAGGTTCATTTTCTCCTTTGATTTGGTAGTTAGGAGAGAGCTGGCTCAACAGATCTGAGTCAGCGCAAGAGAACAGGCTGCTGTCTGGCAACCTGGAGCCAGGGCTCCTATCTATGGGGCGTTGGCCATGACGCATGCAGCCCACCGCGGCTTGGCATTAGCTACGGGATAACAAGATTTTGATGGACTGTGTGTATTCTGTTACTTCTCTGCTTACGAGTTTTTCCTTAATAAAACCTATTTTGTATCTGCATCCCCAGTGGCTCTGGTGGTCTATTTCCTGACCCCCTCCCCCTTACACAATGACTCCAATCTCTACCTGGCACCTCTTTACCTGGCTTCTCATTCATGAGGCATCCCTCACAGTCGAGAGGAGTGGTTTATAAACTGCCTTGTGCAAATTTCTCAGTCTAGTCCCATGGCAAACGTCTTAATAGCATGAATGCTTATTTCACACAATGACCTTGTTTCTGATTCAAGCAGTTTTCTGACACGATCCTTCACAAGTGAATCACTAAGCAAGTCTCATTCTTACAAGAATTTGGGGGTTACAAGCACAGAACTGAATGACTGAGTGGTGTGGGTCTTGTCCTGCCACAGTTATCCATAGATTAAGAACATTTGATTATGGCTACACAGATTTCTGCCCTTAATCTCCCTTTATCAGTTAGCTTTTTCTCTTGATGTAGGGCAAGTGTATGTGTTGGGGACAGGGTGGGACGATAGTGTCTGCTAGTAATGATAACACTTTTCAACTTCTTGAAGCTGTTATTTAGAATATTCACTAGTTATTGCCTGTCGCCTCTAAAAATATTTAGAATTTTTCAAACCAGGCGGAAGAGAAAGTCACAAAGTTACCATGTATTCTCCTTTATATTAAAAACTCCAATTAAAAATTGTAGCTAGAGGTGTCAAGCATAAAGATAAAATCAACTAATAGTCTGTATCTGAAAAAAGGTTTAAATAAAGATATCAGCAACTCACCAAATATTTTATGTATGAAAGGGAATTTAAGGAAACAGAATTCTTTCTTCTTTATACCTTTCAGTGAAATCTTACAGCAGCACATGTTCTACACAATTTAGTGAGAGATCTCAGAGGATTCAGAAATATAATCATGGGAAGAAGGGTGTTCCAGAAGGAAGGCTTGACAAGAAGTGAAAAGAAAATAAATGGATTACAACAAGCATACCAAAAAGGAAAAATAATGTTAGATAAAATTTCCCAAGAAACTAGTGATAAAGGAATAGATTTTTGTTTGCTTTTTTCACGTGCTTTGTTTTTCATTTCCAAATAACATGTTCAGTTCAAAAAATATGATAACGTCAAATGAAACTACTTTGCAGTTTATTTCAGGAGAGCTTAGCATTTTCAAATAGCAATAACAAACAATAGTATATTTCAGGGCTTAGGGCTGATTTATTAAGAGATTCAAGTTACAGGAATCTAAAAGGAGGGGTGGGGACAAAGGATATGGTACATTAATAATTCTTTGTAAGTAGCAAGCATTCCTAATGGGAAAATAATTTAATTAACATAAAAGCACTGAACAATTAGTGGTCCTTATCTGGCTCGGGACCCATGAACTCAATTATCACTAGTCATCGTGTTACTTAAAATTAAGTTTTAAAAACTTTGGTACCATATTTTTTTAAAAGATTTATTTACTTTAGAGTGAGCATCAGCAGAGGGAGGGGCTGAGGGAGAGAGAGAGAATCTTCAAGCAGGCTCCCCACTGAGCACAGAGCCCAGTGTGGGGTTCATCCCAGGACGCTGAGATCATGACCTGAGCCAAAACCAAGAGTCAGACACTCAACCGACTGAGCCACCAAGGTGCCCCACCACTTAATTTTTAAGTTAGAGAGAAGGGGTAGTCTATTGTGTATAGTCAGAATATGTAGTAACTACCTGACTACACGGTACAGAGAGGAATGTGATAGAACTTCAGGATCCACCAAGTTTGAACACAAAGTACCAGATGAGGGAGAGCAGAGCACTGGCCCATGTTTGCCCTCCTGATGTGACAGCTAAAACGTAGCATTGGTGCCAACCAGACTGCTGATGCCATTGAAACTTCCAGTGAGGGCTGAACCTGTGAGGGGTGGGGGGGCATGGTTTCTTTTACTTTGACAGGTGGAGTTTTGGGAGACCGTCATGATAGGTTCAAAAAATTATCCACCAAGATACATCACTGCTACTTCCTCTTAGCCTCTTTGAGAGCTGAACCTGAAGACCCTTGGGACCTCTGTGGTGACATTGGCTTAGAAATCCCTGGTTGGATAGCAAGAGCAAATGGAGAGAGTATCATGGATGGAGGTGTAAAAGGATGGGTAAAGGACGTATTTCTAAAATCCTCTGTTGAAGAAAAAAAACGATGTTAGTATATAAGGAAGCTTGTGGGCCAGGTTAAAGATTTTGGTCATCCTCCTAAAAGCATCAGGATTTAGGTGATATGACTCTATCTCACTGATGATTCATTGGGTGTGAAAACAGTCAGATACTTGAAAGCATAAAGTCTGTCCACCGATGGGCCATTGGTATTCTGCCGTGCTTTGTGGATAGCCAAGAAGCCCAGACCACCATCCCTTCAGGCAGTGTGACATGTACTGCCTGTGTAAAATAACATGCCCACAAGAGAGGTTAGCAAATACGTCAGTGCTGCAGAAATGGAACCAAAGCAACAGAGTCCGTCTGGAATGTCATTGCTACACATGATTCAGAAAATAAGACAAAACCACAGGAATGGCCACTAAAGTACTTTGGAAGCCTATCTGCATCAAGACCACATTACAGGCATCATGCAGAGCAGGAAGAATGTTCACAGGGATAATTCTGGTCACCCTGAAACCTTTTTATTAACAGAACATGTGCAGAATCTTCTTGGCCCCTCAGACCTGGTTCCCCCATTCACTCATGTCCAGAAATAGGCTTTGTAAAAAATTGAAAATCACTTATCTGAAAAGTGGAAGGATCAGGGGAGTAAAATTCTTAAATCATAGGGCATCATCTTTCAGATTTGAACAAACTGACAATTTTGTAATGAAGTTCCTTTTTTTTAACTTATCATGATTTTCTTACACAATTCATATGCTTGGATTAGTAGTGGGTACTGCTTTCATTTTAGCTTGCCTAATATATATTTTCTTGCTCATATTTCCTTTTACATTAATTATGTAAATTCGTGTATTTCAGAGGTTTTTTTTTTATTAATAGAAAATTGTCTTTTCCAAAACTCCCTCAAGCATGGGTTACTGTATTTTTAAAAATAACTTCCAAAGGCCAGGGTGGCAGCTTGAGCATAGGTACCCAAAGACAAAGATGCTCTTCTTGACCAAACCTGAATCATGCTCCTCTGAGCCCCTCTTCTGGACTAAGCCTTGACTGTGGGCTTTGTTCTTGGCCTACTTAGCCCAATTTTAACAAGAATCCTGCCAGGTCAGTTTAATGGAAATCCCAATATCTGATCAAATTCCTTATCCCCCACCCTTGATACCTTATCACCCCATCCTGCCTTCTAAGAAACCTGTCAAGTTGGTTAGCCAGAATCCTTTCTTACCCCTGATATTTCCTCTTAGCAATTTTCTGTAATCACTGGCCCCACCCTATTCCTTTGGTAAATCCCCACTTGTCATCATTACATTTGGAGTTGAACCTGGTCCTCCCCCCTACTGCAAAACCCCCATTGAAGTTCTCCCTCTTGCATAAAGTCTTCCTTACCGTTTTTAACAAGTGTCATAAGTTTTTCTCCAACACCAAGATTCTTCAAATTCATGCAAAAATAATCAAATGTTCAGAGAGAAAAATTTTGACCCTTAGTCCGAATCAGGAATGACATATACCATACACATACAGAGATCTGGATGAATTTCCTTTTTTTTTTAAGATTTTATTTATTTATCAGAGAGAGAGAGAGATCATGAGCAGGGGAGAGGGGTAGAGGAAGAAGCAGACTCCCCACTGAGTAGGGAGCTTGACCCAGGACTTGATTCCAGGACCCTGGGATCATGACCTGAGCTGAAGGCAGACGCTTAAACCGACTGGGCCACCCAGGCACCCTGGATGAATTTCATTTAGATGCAGTCCCTGTGGTGTGAATTGGTGGAAGACGAATCACCATTTTTAGCAGCCCTTAGAGAGAGCAATGTCGGAAGATAAGCCCAAGGCAACACTAACACTTGCAAAAGCCAGTCTTGGAGAGAGGATGAGACCAAAGTAATGAGAAGGGCATGAAGAAGTCTAGCATTTTGGCTTCTAAAGCCATGTGAGCCTACTAGTCAGAGAAATGGGCATAAGAGAACATTTCTATGAAAATACCATTTATGTTAATGTCCTTGGAAACTTAGCTGTGACTGGTTCGACTGGTTACCTAACCCCCAAAACTGTTAAACCTGTGATGGTTGTCTCCTGCTTTTTTTCTTTCTCTACATCTGAATCTACAAATCTTTCTATAAAAGCCATTTCTATAAGCCACAGTAAAGAACTGTACATCCATTCATGTTAAGAACCCAGCTTAATCCCACTTAGCAAAAGGTCAATAAGATGGTTTCTTATAAAGTTAAACACTTACCTTGTAACTCCCAGGTATTTGCCCATGCATTAATCTCCTATGACGGCTGTGACAAATTATCGTGACTTTAGCAGCTTAAAAAAACCCAAATTTATTATCTTGCAGTTCTGTAGGTCAGACTCAGCACAGGTGTCACTGGGCTAAAACCAAGGTGGTAGCAAGGCTGCATTTCCTTCTGTGTTTCTAGGGGAAAATCTGTTTCCTTGCCTTTTCTAGCTTCTAGAGGATGCCTGTATTCTTGGCTCCTTCTCTCTTCAAAGCTAGTGACCGTGGGTCAAGTGCTTCTCAAGCTGCTATCTCTGGTTCTTGACAACAGTTAGGAAAGAATCTCAGCTTTTAATGACTTAAGTGATTAGATTGAGAGTCCAACCTGTATTTTCCTCTGACACCCCTTTCAAATACATGAGCCTAGCACCCATCGTGTGCAACCTTTTTGGACGCTGACTAACATGATTCCAAGGTTCCCCTTCTTTTTCCTTTTTGAGTATGAAGTGTCATCTCCCCAGGGTGACTCTCTTCACGGTAGAGTGACTGCAGTCATAGACCCCCCCTCCCCTGCTCAGTCACAAAGCAGTCTTGGATCCAGCAGAGAGTATTCTGTACTTGGGTGTGAAAGAGCGCCTGCAAGTTTGCTAGGTTAGAAAGTTGTGGTGATGGGTGGCTGCCAGCTTCTGAGCCTCCTTTTCTTCCTTCCTCCTGCAGTGCTGTTCTTAACACATAAAATCTTACTTAAACTCTTAGACTGTGGTCTTATTTTCTACAAGAGTAGCTATTAAGACAATGCTTATAAAAATCTTTCATAAGGAAAATGCTTATGATGTGACATTAAACTTTTAAAAGCACCAAATAAAAATGCACAGGAAAATACTGGGAGAAAATTAACTACATGGCAAATAATTATTTCCGGATGGTGGAATTTGGGCCATTTGAATTTTTTATCTTTACACCTGTTTAGTGTTTTTTTTTTCTTTCATTATTTAAAAAAAATAAAGTGGTAAATGAAATGAGAGTTCTAAATGAGGTGTGATCTACAAAAGAATATCAATTCTTTTCATTTTTTTAAAAATATTGAGCACCAGCTATGTCTAAACGCTGTGGACTCACAGTCTAGAAAAGTGCCCACAAATACACAGTTATACCTGCAGTAATATGTAGAATATTGTAAGTACAGCAGATAATAATCCAAAGGAGTTTCAAGCAGGAAAACATGAATATGTATGTGAGACCTTCTAAGACAATATTGAGAATTGTAATCTTGACATATAAGAGAGGATAAGGAATTTTTATGCATTCACTAAAGTAGTTTGGAGACTCGGAAGAGAAGTAGAAAGGGACCTAGAGTTCGGCCAGTGGTTTTCAACTAGGGATGATTGTCCCCGCCCCGCCCCCAGGGGACATTTGGAAATATCCTGGAGATAGTCTGTGTGCTCACAACTGATGAAGAAGCATTCTGGTATGTATGTAGTGTGTTGAGCCCCAGTGCATCCCGCAATGCACAGGTCAGTCCTCCACAGCAAGGAATTATTCAGCCCAAAATGTCAGCAGTGCTGAGTTTGAGAAACCCTGAGTTAGACAGATAATACAGAGCATGCATGTATTTATATAGTGAAAAATTCATTTGGGGGAATTTATAATTTGTTGGCTATATAAAATTAATGACTTCATCATGAGATCACTAGCAGGCAGTTGAGTAATACTGCCAACACTTACACTATTCCCAATGACCATATCCTAAGGAACTTTGAAGGACTCAAATTCCTATACTAACATCAGATTAAAACATGAAAGATTGCTTAACCCAACGTCATGGATATTGGCTGGAAATAACATACCTAGATATACAAACATGAACAGAAGAGAAGGAAGATCTGTCTGATTTGTCACAGATAGGATATTTATCCTACAATTATAGATTGGGAGTGAAAGAGGTGAAAGCTCATCATTGTCTAGAGACATTTTTCAAATATTTATAGTTTGCTGAGAGTAACCTTTTTTTTTTTGGTAGATAGCAAAGTTTATGCAGCTTGCTGAGTTGGTCATTAAACATTTGCCTTTAGATCTGAGTGTTAGCATCAATGACAGTGTTCCCTAAACATGTCACATTTCCTCTGGCTGTCACGAAGAATTACAGCTTCTGTGACTCACACAGTAATAGCAGCTATTTGTGATATTCTAACCTAATGTACAGCCCCAGAGGAGAAACAACAAAAACAATAAAACATCTGCCAGGGACTTGCTGGAAGGAAGGGATTCTGAGCACTATGAGGATCCCAAATTAAAGAGTAAAGTCTTGGGTGTCACATACTCAAGGGTCTGCATTCATTAACTTCCCGGTAATATATGTCTTGATTGTCTCCACATCCCAAAGGGGAATATTCCAATTCACCTATGTTGGCTTTACTTGGTCAAATTATCGGCAAAGCCAGAAAATGTAAAGAGCCTAATTTTGTTCTTCTACCTCCATGGGCTATGGTAGAGAGGACCGCTAACATCAAATACAAAGGACTCCCTTCAATGACAATTTCTTCTTCTGTGTGGATTCTTGCCATGGTTTGATTTCTGTTTTGTGGCAGGAAGGGAGGGCGGCAGGGGAACTGGCTGTTTTCTTTCTTAATGAGAAACCTAGTGTGTCAAAACTACTGTCAGGATTTCTCCTTTCTTCCCCTCCAGCCTATCAGAGTCAAATGTTCACAACAGGCCCAGGAGAAACGAACACCAGCTTCGGAAAGACCAGATCTACTAAACAAAATAAACCGTGTCATTTCATGCTAATGCAAAGACTCATTCCAACTGCTGTGTGATGAGGAAGCCAAGAACTGAACTGTAACCCAAACACAAATACATCACGTTGCCAGGAAATGGCTAATGCATCCTCCCATTTACACAGAGCTTTCAAAATGTTTTAAGTGTTGCTGAATACATCATTTTGGAAAGAGTTCAAACATATGCAGCATTAATTCCACAAATCTTTCTTATACAAATAATCCCACTTGCCTTGGAATGTGAGTGGGGCAATGGGTCCTTTGAGTTGAGGCAGGTAGACGGGCGCTGCCTTGCCATTTGCTCATCCATGCTACCTCGAGCAGTTGCGGCCGCCTCGTTAGAGCATCTCCCCCTGCATTTATCTCCCTTTCAGAAAAAAAGGCACAACCATGCTAGAATCTTACCCTTCAAGAATGAGAGATATGTTAAAGATCTCTTCACGGGGCCCTGCATAATCACAAGCTTCAGGAATAAAGACACAAGTGCGTTCACTTAAAACTCATTTTTGGAGAGAGGGAAATGTGATTTCCCTCTTCCATAAAAGGAGCAAATGGAGATTGAGCATTCCCTTTGTGCCCATTTGTGGGAAGGTGTCGCAAAATCTACAGAGACTATGGAACATAGTGAATGGGCAGCTGGTACCATTTGTGGAAATAAAGCTGCCCCTACAAGTAGAATTGGCCATCCAAGTTCTGGCAGAGCAAAAATATTCCCTTACTGAGGCCCAAACTCATTAATAGCAGGTCAGTTTGAAGCCATTTCAAACTGAGCTGAACCCCGGACTTATTTTAGTCTAGACCTACATAGCCAGAGCTGCTTTCAAAACTCAGATGAACCCAAGAAGTCCTTCTTCCCGAAGGGTTCTAACTAGGTTCCGCCAAAGCCAATGGCAGGACCACAGCCAGGACCCCATGGTTGGACTGAAGGAGCCATCCAGGTTAAGTTAAGGAGTGCCTGTGCAGAACGAAGGGCTAGCATTCCAACCTGCCAATGCCAACTATTTCCCTATTTTTTTCTCCACACTCAGTCTACCCTCCTGTCCTCTGCTCGTGAAGCTGAAGATGGAATTCTGCAAACTGGCTTCCGTCAGGACAGATGAAGTACGAGAGTGAACACGGAAGGTGAGAGGATGTATAAAGACTTCTTCCGCCCTATTTGTCCTGTTCTATCAGATCCTTCTAGCTGTGGAGATGGGCGCCAGCACCCGAGTTTGGCCACAGCCCCCAGACCAATCTCGGCACACTCCCTTACAGGTGCAGGAGCATCCAGGTGGCTCGCTGGAAATCAGAACACCATCTGGATGGGGCTTCTCTTCCAGGCTCCTCGCTTCTGGTGATTCTACATCTTTATTTTACCTCAGTTCCCAGGGTGGTAGCTGTTTGCTGTTACTATCTCAGTATTCCCTCTTCTCTTTCAGCCTGTTAACAATACCTGTGTAATGAATCCTCTGTATGACATCCTATCTGTTTGCAATATCTTGTACCACCCAAGATATTCCATTTTTCTGACTGGATTCTGATCTATACAGCAAAGCATGGCAGGGGGTGAGGTTATGGAAGAGAGGAAAGGAGGAAGGTGAAAGAAACCTGGGCTTATGGAGTGGTCTAGGTTTTCTACTTGTTAGAGGACTCGCTAAAAGTGAGGTTCTACACCTATAGAGTCCAATAGGGTAGCCTTTGAAATATGGCTGGTGTGACGGAGGGATTGAATGTAAATTCTTTTTTGGTATTCAATTTGGTTATTGAACACATTTTTAGTATGTTTGGAACAGCTTAGCTAAGTGAATCTACTTTTTTACTGTAGTTTTTCTAAAATCTAAATAGAGATCAATTATCTCGGATGAAAATTTAGCATACGACCTGAGACATGCTATAAGAATACGTGCTGGATTTTAGAGGTTTCAGATTTAAAAAATGTAAACATCTCATCAATCATTGTGCACAGTGATTATATGTTGCAATGATACAATTTGAGATATATTGAGCTAAATTTAATATATTATTAAAATTAACGTCAACTGCTTTCTTCTTTTTTCTTCCTTTTTTTTAAATATGCCTGCTAGAAGCTTCTAAATTACATATGTGGCTGGTGTGGTATTTTTGCTGCACAGCGCTGTTCTAGGCTCTTATTCCTTATACCCTCACTGTCCAAGTTCTTCATCCAAACACCTGGGGTTAGTTATTGTTCATTTGGTAGCATACAAAAGAAACCAACTCTGGATACTTTAGTAAAAACAAATTGCTGGATACACACAGATAGCAGCAGCAAACAGAGTGGAAACCTGAAGTAAAAACAGTCATATAAAAATGTCTGAAGAACACAGCACTAGCTTGAGTTTGACACCAAAGAACTCAGGCTCCGTATACATCCTAACTTCCCAACATGTTATCGTTGGGCCAGATGGCAAACAAAATAACAGAAACACATAAACAGCAAAAGCCAGATCAAAGAATATCCCTCTAAATTCAATCGAACATTTGCAGATAATTAGCTTATGGTGTCTGAATCGTTCAATATGCTTTTGAATTTCACAAGGAAGTCATCCAAATGATTACAACTCATTTGTTTTGAGTCAAGCTTCGCAGGTAAAATGGAGTGAGGATTCTGGATTTGGGGTTGCAGAGGAAGAAATATAGTGAGATAGCATCAGCAATTATACCTTCCCCTAACATTGGACAGTTCTGCAGATTTCCATAAGACAGGCTTCCTATTAATGTCTCCTTTCTAATTATAAGAAAATTATATACAGAAGTTTTCCATGTTATAGCCAATATATCTCCATTACAATATTTTAAATTCTGTAAAAACTTACAGACCAATCAAATAATATGCAAATGCTTATTAAATGTCTACTCTGAAACAAAGCACTGGGTGTGTTGAAGAGAGGACAATGTCTTCTTGGCAAAGAACTTGCAAACAAGAGAGAGAGAAACCACAGAAAACTATAACTTTGGCTTTCGAAGTGCTTTAGAGGTCACCTAACACAATCTTTTAGTTGATGGGTAAGTCAGCTCCTACAAATCTCCCTGTGAGTTTTCAGCTTCTGCTTAAAGCTGCTTAAACAGGAACAGATAACTCACTACCTCGGGAGCCTGTCTACTCCATGTTTGTACTGCTTTGATTTTTAACAAGATCTTTATGCTAAATCAAAGAATGCACCCTTATAAATTTCTACTCGCTGGTTCTTTTTGTGTCCTCCTTTACAAATAATAGTCCTTCATGTATTTAAAGCTCCCTATCATAGACCCTGTCCTCCTTTTTATTGGCAGCATTTCCCTTGGAGGCTTCGTGGAGGGGGGGAAGCAAGCATTCCATGGTGCGATACACTGAGAAAATAGAAATTAGAAAATATCTTAATCTTGTCTTAAAAACATGCTTTTTTTTTAAAGCTCTGAGATTTCCAGCAGCAAGGAAACCCAACTAACTGCATCGTACCAAGCACTTTTGAAACCTATTTGACCACAGAAATCTAATTTCTTCCAATTTCACCCTATTAACATCACACAGATTTATGGTTCAATGAAAAATTTGTCTATTCATTCACCCATTCAACAAATATTTATTAACATCTATTTTACACCAGGCATTGTGATATAGGTTGGAAACACTATAGTAGACAAAACAGATATGATTCTTGCCATCCCAGAGCTTAGAATCTAGTATGGAAGATGAATAATTGAACAAACAGTAACGTAAGTTAACAGGAATTGTTGGGGAAGTATAGTTCCATGGGAAGACACTTTGGGTGTTGCTGCTCTGGGCTAAACAGTCTCAGATCTTTCGATGGCTCTCCTTACATCATAGTTTGAAGACTCTGTGCCTACCTGGTCATCATCCTTTGCACATGCTCTAGTTTGTCAATGTCCTTCAGAAAGGACCCAAACTAAACCTAATGTTCCAGGAATGATTTGACCAGTAGAGCCTGAGGCAAGATAATATCCTTTGTTCTGGGCATTGAACTCCTATTAATGTAGCCTGTTACACAAACGTAAAACACTAAAACAACAATAAAAGAGAGAATAGCTGATTGCAATAAAATAAGAGAGAGCTTTTCCAAGAAGACCCTTTATACTAATCATCAGTGAAATGGTAGACCAAAATTACAGTCAGAGAAGAAAACTCATCTCCATCGTGAGAGACTGAATAAGGCTTCGAGAAATACTTGAGTTGAATTTTGATACGAGAGTAGAATTTGATGGGGAATGCCTTTAGAATGTTCACAGAAACATACAAAATAAGATCTGGGAAGCTGCAGCTTAACCAGGAGCCTCATAAGCTGCTTAGAAATACTGAACACAAACTCGGGGTTCAAAAGCGAATTTGTGGCATTTAATCATAGATTCAAAGCTTTACAATGAAAATGGGTGGCATATCAGGCAATACATGTTTAGAGGGACATTGACTGGACTTTCAGATACCCCAGGAGACCAAAGAATCTGCCTCTCCTCACTTACTGGAAACTAACAGTGGGTACCAAGCAGGGCTCCTCATCTCAGTAGGGTTCAGAGTGAGATGGAAACACTCAAAAGTCCCTGGAACCAGCATAACTAGGAGAATCTGTGCTGGAGCAAGATCTTAAAGTAACCTTAAAGAAGTGATCCTTTTGTCTATTAAGATGGCATCTTAACTAACATGTCACTGTTATCAATAAGTAAAAACAGCCCTGAAGGTAAAACATGAAATAAGCCCAGACAGGGAAAATCACAGAACGACTTCCCCATTGCGCACATACCCTCTAGAACTTTTGGTGTAACCAGTACTGTGTTTGCTAAATCTTACCCAGAATTCCCAAAATTATCCAACAGATAATTCAACCTATTCTACTCCCTTATTTTGAGCTCTGGTTAAATGGTAGAGGATATTCAAAGCAGTAGTTGGGATGCATTTTTTTATTATCACTATTATCATTCTGGTTTTCATTATTCCATGCCTCCTGTCTCCCCGATTAACATGGATCGTTGAGAGCTGGGTTTAGTACTCTGCATTTAAATATTTAATACTAATAGCCTGATACTACTGCTATCTTCTGACCTCACACCACCCGACTGCACCTGGTAACACTGAAGGACACAAATGTCCTGATATCCTAATTGGCCACAACTCATTGGTTACACACGAGAAGCCTACTCTGTTTACTTTTAATCTGAGTTTCAGAAATGGTCCTATTCATCATCATCAATGGAGAATCTACAAGGGCAAACTGAAAGCTATATGCCAAACACTTTGAAGAATGAAAATTTCAAACAATCACCTGGAGAAGTCTGTTTGTTTGTTTGTTTGTTTGTTTGTTTGTTTAACCCAGTAAAACCTTCAAAAGTGTGAATACTTCTCGGTGGCTGGACCAAATTTTTCATATTTAATTCAGTTGGTTGGCCTCAGGGTTTATTTACATTTCCCTAGCTGAATATGCCAATAATCTAAATTAGCTATGAAAACAAGTAGCAACCAGATATATAGATGTTTCCAGCCACCTGTTCTATATGCTAAGTCAAAATATGGTTGGGAGCAAAGAAGGAAGGAAGGGAGGAAGAGAGGGAGGAATGAAAGAAGGGAGGGAGAATTGATGGAGGCTGATGAACGGAGGACTATGAAATGGAAGAATGAGGAAAGGGGAGAAAGAAAGCACCAACAAGCAAAGTGCAAAGAAAAACATTTGCCGTGGGTCTGACACGTGCGTGGTAGGTACAGCAAAACTTTCATTCATTTTTCTATGTGTTTGCTCATGTAATTGATGGGCTTGTCTGTTGTTCTCTTCTACGTGTGAAACAGTAATACTATGAATGGATACAAAAGAAAATGAAAGTTGCTGTCTTGCTCTTAAACAACTGAAAAGTAAGTGTTGGGATTTTTATCGCTATGTGGTAGGCTGACTAATTGCCCCCAAAAATATCTAGGTCCTCATCCCTGGGACCTGTGAATGTTACCTTATATGGCAAAAAAAGGTCTCTGTAGATGCGATTAAGAATCTTGATATGGGAAGACTCCTAGTGGCCCCTGAATGCAATCGTATGTGTCTCTGTACGATGGAGGCAGAGGAAGACTTGACTAGAGACAGAGGAGGAGAACGCAGTGTGACCGGAGGCAGAGATTGGAGCGATGTGGCTACCAGGCAAGGAGTGCCCGCCCCCACCGGAAACTGGGAAAGGCAAGGAGAGATTCTCCCCTGGATCCTCCAGAGGGAGCACAACCCTATCAGCGCCTTATTTCTGGTCCAATGAAACTAATTTGGACTTCCAACCTCCAGAACTGGAAAAGAGTAAGTGTGTGGTATTTTAAGCCTTCAACTTTGCAGTTAATTTGTGACGGCAATACTAGGAAATTAACACACTCCACATTCAAAAAAAAAAGAAAGAAAGAAAGAAAGAAAGAAAGAAAGAAAGAAAGAAAGAGAGAGAGAGAGAGAGAGGGAGGGAGGGAGGGAGGGAGGGAGGGAGGGAGGAAGGAAGGAAGGAAGGAAGGAAGGAAGGAAGGAAGGAAGGAAGGAAGGAAGGAAGGAAGGAAGAAAGAAAGGAAAAAGGAAGCACCCAGTAGCTTCAAAAACCATTCCAAACTATAAAGTATCCCTTGGCAAAGAGGTTCCTCTCCAGGGCCTCAAGCCACAGAACCCATAGATTCTCCATGCACCCACTTAAAGATCCAAATGACCACTGACCTCCTGGAAAAACAGCCAGGGCAGCCTGCCCATCAGCAGTGATGAAACGATAAAGGGGAATTGAATATAGAAACACTGAGATTATACAGAATACATTTCTAAAGACGTTTTATGAGTCAAGAAAGATAAAATGCCACTGACAAGTTATGAAATAATGAAACTTCACAAAAGGATAAAGAAATGAGAGGAGTAAGAAAGAAATGTCCTATGAATGCATAAAAGAGGAAAAGACAACATCTGAGTATAATTATGCTCAGAACAGGTACTGATCAATAATTCTAAAGAAATTTCCAATTTCCTTATGAAATCCTCCCTAAGGTGAATCAGATTTTCCCTCTTATCTCCTCCACAAGGCACTGAAACATGTAAGTCAATGATTGAGAGGGAGCTCAATTAAAATGCACAGCGAAAAGTCAGAAAGCTATGCGTCTCGCCACTGGAGTTTTCAGTAGGAGTAAAGATGCCTGGATTTGAAACAAATCATTTTACAGAAAAGAAGGGTTATTTCCTGCAATAAATCCCCATCAGGACAAATTCTCACTGGTGCCAGCATGGTGATGGATGATGCTCTCTAGGCTGGCTGTGTGGATTGGATTTGGATAGGCCATCAAAAGTGCAGATGCTTATCTAAAACTTATCTGAACAAGCCAAATCTCACAGGCCTGCAAAATTATGCTGGCATTCTTTCAAGATTAGTCTCTCTCTTGAGATTGTTGGCACCGTAGCTTGGGGACTTGGCTGCACATCCAACGAGGATGGCTTATTTTCTTTACACTTTTTGGCATACCTGGTGCAGGAAAAATAAAGCACATTTGCCCACGGACATTCATAGCAAAGCAAAGTAAAAACTGCATTGCTAACATTTTAAAACTACCAGCATATGCTTATTGGGAGCCTATTGTGTGCCTTATGGTTCCTGCATGAAAGAGTTTCTAATCAAGGTGGGGCAAAAAAGTCATTATCAAATATTAAAAGAAACTCCTCAGTTACAAATGGGGGGGGTAAGGAATGATCAATACGGGTTATTTGAGAAGTATTCTTCGCAACATACAATTTAAATTGTACTATAATCTAGGGTAAGATTCAGTTGTCAAAGAAAAGAAGGTTCACTGATACAAAAAAAAGAATCACTATTATTTGATGAAAGGCTACTCTGTGACAAGCCCTGTTTGGAAGCACACGTTTTTTTCTGTTATTTCAACATTGCCATGCAGGTGAGAATCTTTCTCCTCACCTTACCCACAAAAAGACCCACGACCTGGAAAAGCTACACTTCCCAAACCCACTAAGCCAATAAGCAGCAGAATCAGGATTTAAATCTAAGACTCAAAAAAAATCTTTTAATCAATATTCTCCAGGATGCAGAATCATACTAGGAGGCAAACAAACTGTGAGTGCAGTGTAGACTAGAAGGAAATGGGGCTAAAGGGGACTTGTTTTTGTGGCTGTTTCTGAAATAACAATCATAATCTCCATTTGAGAAGTAGGATCTTTGGAGAAAAATGATTTTTTCTTAAATATATGTCTTTTCTCACTAAATAGATAAAACTTTTTCTTCCCGAAGATACTCCAGCTTTACCACTCTGCTTTTTTATTTTTAAGGTTTTATTTATTTATTTGACAGAGAGGAGACAGCGAGAGTGGGAACACAAGCAGGGGGAGTGGTAGCCAGAGGGAGAAGCAGGCTTCCCGCTGAGCAGGGAGCCCGATGCAGGGCTTGATCCCAGGACTCTGGGATCACGACCTGAGCCAAAGGCAGACGCTTAATGACTGAGCCACTCAGATGCCCCTTACCACTCTGCTTTTGTGTGTGTTTGTTTTAGGCTTTGTTGCATCAGAATGCTTTAAGGACATTCTTTGAGCATCTCCAATGTGCTAAGAGAGGAGAATTAATTTCATAGTATGAAGTTCCTTCACATTTGTATTCATCTTCTGTTGCTATCACATGTCCTCACAAACTTAGTGTCTTAAGAGAACGCAACTTTATTATCTCATGGTATCTGAGGGCCAGAAGTCCAGGTTGAATATGCTAGTTTCTACTCAGGGTATCCCAAAGTCAAAAATCAAAGTATCAACAAGGATTTGTTGCTTTCTGGAGGCTCTGGGGATGAATCCTCTTTCAAGGTCATTCATAATGTGGGCAGAATTCAGCTCCATGTTGCTATAGGGATGGGGTCCCCATTTGCTTGCTGTTTGTTGAGGGAGAAGGGTCTTTCTCAGCTTCTAGAGACTGCCCACATTCCTTAACTCTTGGCCCAGGTCCTCCATCTTCAAAGGGCAAGGTCAAACCCATCTCACACATATAACCTCAGGAGCACCCCCTTTTCTGCATCATTACTCTGCTACTTCTTCTCCCACCATATCTCTCTAGCTCTTCTGTTTTCTTTCCTTCTCTGTCCCCCGCTTTGACAAACAAAATGTAGTACATGCTTAATGTATACATGTGTACCCATGAAACCATCATCACAGTCTATGCCTTAAACCCAACCATCATGTCCAAAAGCTTCCTCCTGCCTTTTTATCTTCCTATTGTGCTCTTAAAGGCTCCTATGATTATTCCAGGCCCACCCAGATAATCCAAGATAATCTCCTTATTTTAAGATCAGCTGATTAGTAACCTTAATTCCATCTGAAAAATTCCTTCCCAACAGTACCTAGGTTAGTGTTTGACTGAATAATCAGGGGGGTAAGAACCTTGTGAGGAAATCTTTAGAATTCAACCAGGGCATTTAGCAGCTATTTTTTTTCACAGCAAAAATTTTGTTTTCCTGATAACATAAAATTAATTATACTCAGCAACCTTATGTGATTTACGTGCATTCTTCTTACAATACACTCTACCATTATCCTACCTTCAGGAAGACTCAAACCCCTTTTATGAATAAAAGGCACAAATTTTAAGAAGATGGGAAATCCTCAAAAGAAGTCAATTCTACCCAATAAAAAAATTTTTAAAGCAGATCATTCTCTAGAGAAAATATGATTTCAAAAACCATATCCTACCTTCGTTTGCAAGATATTCCCTTTTGGAAGTCTTAATTATCAAAATAACTCAATTCCTCACTCTGTTCTTACTGAAGCCCATTTTCATGCTTCTACTGGGGAAAAGTGCTTGTTGTATTGAAAATCCCTCCTTCTAAATCTACGAGTTTATTTCCCAACAGGTGGCCAGAGGATATTTCTGTGCTTAAAGTGTTTAATATTTGAATAATCCTCCTTCGATCCTTCCTTCTAAAGGTACCCCAGATAATGGTGGGGGGGGGACGAATTTATCTGGCAAAATTTTTCCCGTTTCAATTATTTATTGGAGTACAGATGGCCCCTACTAATAGAGTGTATAGACTTTTCACATGTTCGTTGTTCTTTGAGTAGAATACACCTCTCTTCCCCACCTCACCCCCCAATATGCAAGTATTCCTGAAATAATCTCAGTTCATTGCCCTAAAAGGACTTCCCTTCAGCCACTAATCAGTTTAGCATATAATTAAAAGAGCTTTAGAAATCATCAGTCATCTTGCTTAGAGTAAGTAATAATTTATGCCAAGGGAGTTGAAAAGAATGCTGATTTCATTTATTTTATCTCCTTGGAGGAAAGGTAGACTGATAAAACCATGTATGAGACAATAAATTGTTAGACTTACTCAGAAGACTAAAACAGCAGACCTATTGATGATTTCTGAATTCTTTAACCTCTCTCTGTCCTCCTTTTGGGGAAGAAGGGTTTTACATAAATATAACAGCCCCTCCTAATTCTCCACCATTTGTGGTGATGGTCTAGTTTTTTTAAATTTTTCTAAAACAACATCTTCTTCTAAACCAGCATCATCTACATTCTCTTTTTTTAACATTAATGAACAAGTAATATATGTATAGCAGATATTTGAAATTTGGATACATTTGGATTGGGTAAGTGCTGGTTTGCCCATATATTTTCCTTCTAAGAAATAATGCTGCAGCCCCACTTAGGAGAAACAAGCTCTCTCTGTAGTTAATCATTTGTGCAAGTGCAAGGTGTAGGCCCAGAGATAGGACACAGAGGCTTCTGGAACCTGGCAACACCCAGGGAACGCCCGGACTGAGGGTTATTAATTTGCATGGAGTATACAGGGTGAGTAGGAGAAGCCTACCTAATTAAACCATCTCAATAAAGTGGACTCAAAATCAGCCTACTTTAGCATTAAAATGAACTTTCCCTATCTTGATAAGGAGTATGTTCAGAGATCACTTTTGCAATGTTAGAAATACACGGGTATCAATGGTGTGGTAGTATCTGCCTTTTTGAAAAGAGCTAAATGAAAATATTTAAATTAAGATTAAATTGCATTCTTTCATTCACTGAACAAATATAAACTGAGTGTTAATGAGCAAGGAACTGTGCTGTGGGGTTTTCAAAGATGTGGAAACACCGAATGATTGAAAAGCCAGGCTTCCCCACTGTGGGTTCTTGGATACTCAGATTTCCTCACATCTCTCTTCATTCATCTCTAAAATGAAAGTGTTTGCATCATAACAGGATGCACAGGCTTTGGAAGCCTCGGGTATGATGGAAAACCCAACTCAAAGAGGCTAACACAGGAAAGGAAGCTCACTATTGAGAAGCCCAGGCACCAGGTTCAGTTTTATGCAAGAACTTAAACAATGTCACCAAGATTTGCCATCACTTGGCTTTGCCTTGTGCTGTGTTAGCTTCGTTCTCAAGCCCCGTATGGTGACCCTGGTCTGGCTCACGTCATCCTCACTGCTTGCAGTGTCTGCAGAGAGAGCACCGGCCTCTTTGCTAATTTCGGGGTATGTCTCTTTGCATCTCATTGTTCCGATAGGATCATGTGCTTTTCACTGACCAATCCCCATATGGAGAATGCGATGCACCTGTGGGAAGTTAAGGATGACAACCCCCTCTCCCCAACAAGAGAGTGGGCCAGAGTTAGTTCCAGAGAGAAGAACCAGACTTCTGTTGTGGCAATGAGTGAACAAATGCCGGCTTGCCAAAATGAAGGGTTCAGACCAGACAATCCCAATTATTCCCCCAGTGCTGCTCTTTGTTATGGGCTGAATCGCGTCCTACTCTCTTCCCCGCTAAACTGAAGCCCTAACCACCTCAGAACATGACTGTATTTGCAGGTGGGTCTTTAAAGAGGTAATTAAGACTTAATGAAGCCATATGAGTGGGCCCTCATCCAACCAGGTGTCTTTATGAGAAGAGGAGATTAGGACACAGAGTGACACCATGGATGTGTTCAGAAAGGAAAGACCGTGTGAGGACATAGCGAGAAGGTTGTCATCTGCAAGCCAAGGAGAGAGGCCTCAGAAAAATACGTGTACCAACACACGGATCTTGGACTTCTAGCCTTTAAATTTTGAGAAAACAAATTTCTGGTGTTTAAGCCACCCAGTCTTTGGTACTTTCTAATGGCAGCCCTAAAACACCAATACAGTCTTCTGAATAAGACATGAGCTTTTCCAGACAGATCTTCTGTTCTATTTTAGGTCTGTTTTTGAAGAAAGTAAGTGGATAGCCCCAACCTTCCCCACCATACACACACACACACACACACACACACACACACACACACACACATACACACACACAAAATATCCAGATACAAGGTAGTTTGTTTTTCATGTTTTGACAAATGCCATGTGAGTGATACAACAGGCCAAGAGAAGGCACAGTCCCTATTTCCAGGTGCTTATACTTACAGCTTGACCTTAAGGAGAAGATTTGGCTAGGTATAGAAGTAGTCCTAAACCCCACTGCAAATTCTTTTCATAAATTCTTTTTTTTTACATTAAAATTTGCTTTAATTTGTATAAATAAAAGGAAATGCTCTACTTAAATAATGATTCATCTGGGTCCTCTTGTATGATACAAAGTTCTTCCATGGGAGTCTGATGATTTTGAGGCCAGCAACTCTTCTCACATGTGTAAATTAGAATTGTTCCAAATTCTACAGAAAGACCTAAATTAGTGCTTCTGAGCATGCTGACCAGTGCTAGCATAAGCTGAAATTCAAATGTCCTTTGGACTCCACAGTGGCCACAGGCTGGGAGCTCAGTGACTTCTGATGTAGGGCAGGTCAATCAATAAAAGTGGTTCTCCACTCCAGGAATACCTCAAGGCACACTTTCAAGCACTCGAATTTTGGCAGCCTTCATGATATATGTGAATTGCATTCATAGTCATCATATTACTTCCTTGGGTTCTCCTTTAGCCCAAGTCACCACAGTGGACGTCTGACCACCCTGCACCTTGAATCTTCTCTTTGGAGAACTGTCTACCTTGTAGATCCCACTAGAGAAGCTGATAATGCTGGGTCTTTGCCTTCTCCTCCTTTCTTGAGGTTGGATGTGGGAAGAGACCCAAGTTCTGCTATGCAGATACACCTGCATGGACTACATCTATAGCTAGTGATGCAAACAAGACAGAACTGGAGAAACCCCTTTGGAAGTGGTGGCAGTTACAGGCAGTACAAGGGCCTTCCTGGGGTAGACAATGGCAGCAGTGCCAACTATACTGGGGAGAGCCAAATGTTAGCTGGGTCCATGGTATAAGCCACAGTACCTGGGCTCTGTCCTAACGGGATCAGCTCTGCCATGTGATTCCAGAGAACATTCCTGGCTACTGCCCAGTCTCTCACCTTAATGCCCAGCCTTCCATGTGATGGTGTGAGCCATTGCAAATTCTTATCATAAATTCTTTTTCTGCTCAAAATCAATCAGAGTCCTTCTGTGATTGAACTAAAAACCCTGACTGACAATATTGCTATTTGAGTAGCGCTCCTTACTGCCCCTATTGTCCAAAGTTTTCAACTATTCTGAGAACCAGTCAACTTTCCATTATTTCTATGTATTTTCCTTCTTACCCAAAAGGTGCCTCACCCTAAACAGGACCGTATTAGTTACTTGGCTTGATGTTACACTGCCATGAAACCATATATCTTACATCTTACATATATCTTCACTTAAAGCAAAACAAATATATATATCTTCATTTAAGGCAAAAATGTATTTTAAATATATAGTTTAAAGATTTAAATGCATTGTAAACATTGCTCTAGGTTGCATATCTCTGAACTGTGTGAGGTGCAAAAATCTAAAGAAGCACTGAGTTAGAATATGGAGAATGAATCTACTCAATTTCCAGTGCGAGAAGATGTAGCCTGGGGCAATGGTTTCCAATAAGCTAATCATTAGAATCTTCTGAGAGCTTTTATTTTTAAATATAGATTTCCAAAGCCTCAAAGAAAACCTCAAAGAAACTTATTTGGCACATCTAGAGTATAGCCGGGTACCTGAGTTTTTATGATGCTTAGCAGAGTCAAAAGAGACTGTCCAAATTGTCTAAATATGAAAGGAGGTTCAAGATACAAAGGCAAACAATTTAAGGACTAAAGTATAATATAACTAACAAAACTCGAGAGAGGTGTGATAGAGTAGGGAACCATTATGTGAGAGCTAAATACCTCAACTTTCACGATGAGGCATCAGTAGGTAATGACTAAAGATGAGAAATCAAGAAACAAACTTATAAGCATTATCATCCAGAATTATGGCAGCAACCATTATGGAAAAACTAAAACTGAAGCTTTTCAAGGTTCTGGCTTAATTAGTTCCCTCTATCCACAGTCACTTCATGCCCATTATGCTCTTTTATTTTTCTGTAACTATTCATACTTTCTACTTTCTATCTGATTATATATGTTTATTTCCAAAGTTATAGTAAGTCCCATTAGGCAGAAATCTTGTCTGGTGTGTTCATTGTGTCCCCACAATTGGAACAGTGCCTGGTAAATAGTAGGTGCTTAATAAATATTTGAGGAAGGAAGGGAGGGAGGGAGGGAGAAAGGAAAGAAGGAAGGAGGGAAGGAAGGGAGGAGGGAAGGGAGGGAGGAATGTTGGTTTAAGTAAAGGTAAACACCCCTGGGGAATGGCATAGGGATGTCAGAATTTTACATTTTACTTAATGCTATTCTTAATCACTTGAACATTTTTTTTACCATGAAAATGTATTATTTTCTAATAAAAAATTTAAATGCTCCCCTAGTAGTTCAGTTCTGATGTGTCACCAAGTTTGAACAATGGGCTAGGGTATGAAAGAAAATACCTATAAAGATAGAGGACAATTTAGAATCAGCTACAGATAAATGGGGAAGGTTACTGACTTTATTTGTAGGCTTTTTTGTTTTAATATTTTCCATTTTTCATTTTATTAATGTTTTCGTACTCATCTCTCCTATCGTGTAATGTGAAAAGTAGTGCCCAATCTTTGCCTAGCACTTTAAAATTATCCATTCCTTTATTCAAAAAAAATTTTCCAGATTGCTTACTTTAGTTGGATACCCACCTCAGTCCCCTTCTAAAATGCAAACACTCTACCAAAGAGTAACACACTACATTATGTGATCAGTATCTTAGCATGAATTTCTTACACTGTTTAATCACTTCCTCACTCTGTTTATATCCCAAAACACAGAAAAAGGAGATAAATCTCTCTACAGAATTCCAGCCATGAATGTTTTGTGTGATAAGTGATGAACTTGATCTTCTTTCTCATCATTTGCAATTATACACAGTCTGGAAGTAAAAAAAAAAAAAAAAAAAAAAAAGGAACTTACCACTCCACCCTCCTTTCTCTTTCCAGAAACCGATTTTAATATCATGGTAGTAAAGCTCTTTACAAAGTTTGCTTCAGATCCATGTAGTCTCAATTTAGAGCTAGTGTCAAGGATTCAAGTGAGCTGACGAGTCAGTATTTTAAAGGGAAGAGAAAGTAAGTGAGTGTCACGCTTTCTTCTGCTGCAGCCCTCTCATATCTACTTTGCTCTGAGAGAGATGAAGATTAACCTATACTGAAAATCCTACCATGTCTGTTGGTTTGCAAACTGGGCCCTGCACACACAGGGCAGGGAGAGACCAAAGAAAGAGGCAGACCACTCCAGATTTGTACGTGGCATGTTTAATAAGTGAGGGCAGGCTTGTCTTGGGCAACCACACGAAGACTAGATCTCCACACCTGCCTGCCAGGATCTTGAAAGTTTATACAGAGGCCTTAACTGGGTTCAGTCACAAACACTGTCCGGATGGCCTCAACAACACACCACTATCTCAAGGCTATGCCCTTGGAGCAGCTTCTGGGAGTGAGGAAGGCAAGCAGAATGCACACTCCATGGATAGGGAGGGGGTGAGGAGCCTCTAATTACCCAGGTCCAGCTCATGGGCCAACTGGCAGTCACATCCTCCTAATGAACTCCCCCAACACCTGCAGAGACTACTGTGGTGCATTCTCAAAATCACTTCCCTTCTAAATGAAATAGCAGGAACCTCTTCTGCCCACAATACTGATTCAGGGCTAAGGACTCAGAGTGATCCAAGGCTCCAAAAGTACAAGGGTCAGGTCTCAGAACTTACCATGCAGGTTTCTGGAAGTAACAATTTCACATCACTTCTGTCTGTTTCATCTATTTTCAGTTGAGCCAGTTTATTGTTCTTATATACATGCTACTTTTTCTCACTTTCCAGTGACAACTGAAAAGACCTAATCTTGTAATACACTACAAGGATGATTCTTTCATTAAACATACCAGAATTCTCTATCCAAATAAGGTTTACTCAGTTAAATCTTTTATCTTGGAAAGCCAAACATTCATTCTATTGATGTGCCATATCTCAAAACATTTTCAGAAGTTCTTCCTGGAAATTGTCTTCAGGGTCTGGAATATATTTTCTTAAAAGTTCACAATGGCAGCAAATAGGTCTTTAGGAATATAATTGATTTAGAGTAGCAATTCTCAAAACTTTTGGTTTCAGGATCCTTATGCAGGTAAAAATTATTGAGGACCTTAAAGAGTTTGTTTATGTGAATTGTTTATTAATATTTACCGTATTAGAAATTAAAATTAAAAGTCTTAAATTTTTCATTCATTAGCTTATTTTGAAATAACATAAATCCATTAAATATTAAAATAAATAAGTTATTTTATGAAAACAATTACTATGTTCTCTCAAACAAAAAAATTTTTGTGACAGAAGGAGCATTATTTTACATTTTTAAAATCATTTTAATATCTGGCTCAATAAAACACAGCTGGATTTTTATATCTCTTTTTGCTTTCAATCTATTGCTATGTTATTTTAATTTAAGTATTTGAAGAAAATCCAGACTCACACATATGTAGTTGGAAGGGAAGGATTTTTTAAAGAATTTTTTTCAGGGCACCTGGGTGGCTCAGTTGGTTGGGCGACTGCCTTCAGCTCAGGTCATGATCCTGGAGTCCCGGGATCGAGTCCCACGTCGGGCTCCCTGCTCAGCAGGGAGTCTGCTTCTCCCTCTGACCCTCTTCCCTCTCGTGCTCTCTATCTCTCATTCTCTCTCTCTCAAATAAATAAATAAAATTTAAAAAAAAAGAATATTTAAAAAAAAGAATTTTTTTCAGATAATTGTGATATTCTTCTTTGATACTATGCCAAAACTCAACAGGTAGTAGTTTCTCGAAGGTTAGCTGCAAAGTGAAATCTGAAACCATATCAAGAAACATTTCATATTCTGCCACATTAAAATCCACTGGTCTTTTTTCCACTTTGAAAGAATTCTTTTTTTTTTTTTAAGGAAAATGAATATTTTTTATAAGGGGAAAGTGCAAACACAATCCCCCGCTACCACAAATTATGCGGTTGAGTTTCCCACATTTGGGAAAATCGCAGGGGTCAGCACATCCAAAGTGCAACGGATAAGCCTTGCCTTGGGAAAACCACCTTCGTAATCATGGTATCTCCCCTGCCAGATAAGTCTCAAAGAATTCTTTATCCATGCATAATTTTGCAACATCATGCATTGGTTATTCAGAGAATATTGATTCACTTAGTTCTGCAGATCTTCCAAATATCAGTACATTTCATTATAAATAGTATCATGTGCCCTGAAACCTCGGGAAAATTCCACTGTACTCTTGTGAGAGAACAAGAATAAAAAAAGGCAAATAACATCTTAGTGTTATTATAAAAAATAGCTTTGACTTCATGGACTCCCTGAAAGAGTCTTGGGACTCCCAGGGTCCCCAGATCACATTGTGAGAGCCAGTAACTTAGAAGATGACTTACAAGTCTTTCAGAGTCAAGTCTTACAAGGCAAGTTTCCAAATTATGCAACATGAACCATGAGATTTAGGAACTTGATACTTTCAACAACTTAAGCATCTTTTGTGGAAAAATGTATTTCAATAAATTTTTGTTGTCGTTGTCCTGTGTTTTGATTAATGTCAAGTTTCATTACCTTACATCACATCAGAAAATTCATGATGTTGGCCCACTTTAGGTGCTAGAATTGCCCCCAATTCACACAGCCAGTTAGAAACTGAGCTGGATCCAAGTCCACAAAACTTAGCACTGTCACAACAAAAATATTTTCATTTCTAAAACCTTAGATGATGACCCATTTCCTTCAAGCAGTATTCAAAAGGACCATGTTTAGTTTAAGGAATAATTCGGCTATCCCATGGGATTTACTAAAAAAGGATTTTCTATAGCTCTAATGCAAATGTTCCTGTTTTCTCTTTTGAAACTGTGATTTCTGATTATAGAATTTAATAGCTATGAAGAACTAAGAGGCTATCCAGTCCAGTAATCTAATTTTATGAATGAAGATGAAAATCAGAAAATCAAAAGTGGATAGCTACTTGGAGGCTAAGCTAAACCAAAATCCTGCCCAGCCTTCCCTGCATAGACTGAGAAGGTTTTCAAAGGAAAGTATCTCATCTTATCTCAGCTTTGTATTTCCCATTTATTACCCGATCCAAATTGGAGATGTGCGAAAATGTGTCCACTAATTCAGAAATATTTTAGACTTTTTTTCTTTCAAAACCAAGTACATCAATTTTTAAGTTATATTCTTGTAACCCACCCAGAAGTCACAAGTGACATTTGATTAGCAAGGGATAGAGAAATATGAAATAACTTAGTGAAATGTCCATACATTACAAAGCTAACCACAATCAGAAAATTATTATCTATTTTATCTGTCTTGGTGACATTCTTCCAAATGTAATAAACTAAGCTTCAGGGTCTTAAAATAGGCAATAAAAATGATACAAAAATGACTAAGGATAGGTGGAGTGTCATTAATTAAGCAATAATCCCTATGAAATCAGTCATTACCAGCAGTTTTTTGCTATGGGCCATTAACACTCTAACTAGCAAGTCATTAATAGTGGTAATAACCAATTCTGAGGGGATTATTGCTTGAATAAACTATATATAATGATTTTTAAGCTTTGTAAAAATTTTCACACTTTTATGTTAATCTTTGAATGATAAGTAAGTATGGGCAGAATTAGCTGAGAATATTACTGCCTCACTTTTTATAACATAAGTATTTATCTCTCTCTGTCTATTCCAATATATTTTTCTATCATGTCCTTCAAGTCTGAGGATGGTGCTCCTGATATGTTAGTATGTAGAGGGTTTTTCTATCCTCTTTTCATACAATATCCATAAAGACTGTGTGGTAGTTTGCAAATGACTTCACTTATTTAGAGCCCAGCATTACCATTGACTTCTTCATCTATAAAAGTTCAAGTCCATTCGAAGTCATTTTTTGTCCAGTTCCACCTAGGTCAAATTGATTATTTTTTTTTTCTTTGCATGCTTATAACACTGAGTGTCTTCTGTAATGTAGACAATCCCTGAAGTGCAAAAGGTCACACCCAAGACAGAAACAGACTCAGTTTAGGGGAGGAGGTAGAAGAAAGGGTTCCTGATTATTTAATCCACATGGTAGCCAACAAACACATCATAGGGAGTACAGTCAATAATATTGTAATAGCATCATATGATGACAGAGGGTGACTACACTTATTGTGGTGAGCATTATGTATAGAATTGCCAAATCGCTACTTTGCATACCTGAAACTAATATCACATTGTATGTCAATTATACTTCAACAATAAAAATTAAAGAAAACCACTGTAATGGTAGGTAGCCCATAGGTAAACACCCTGGCCCTGGCTCCCTCCTGTGTCCCCAGGCCACTGGAACTCCAGCAGGGATTTTGGTGATAGCTTTGACCATAGTCACATAGCCATCATAACTTTTTCTTATTTTTCCCTCTCTCTAGATCTGGGGCTGGGGTTGGGGAATGTTGGACCTCTCTGATATATATCACATCAAAACACAACTCCTAGATAATTTTACAAATAATAAAGCAATATTGGGTAAACATAGATCCCCTCTAAAAGAATGAGCCATATAAGGAAAAATCATGGGATACTGGGGGGGGAGAAAAGAACATGAGAAGAAAAACATGATTCTTATAAAGAATCTTTTAAAAAATTTTCTTTGCTCGGGCCCCTGGGTGGCTCAGTGGTTAAGCGACTGCCTTCGGCTCAGGTCATCTGAAGTCCCAGGATGGAGTCCCACATTAGGCTCCCTGCCCCGCAGGGAGTCTGCTTCTCCCTCTGACCCTCCCCCCTCTCATGCTCTGTCTCTCTCTCTCTCTCTCTCTCTCTCATTCTCTCTCTCTCTCAAATAAATAAATAAAACCTTTAAAAAAATGTTCTTTGCTCAAAATAGTACTAAGGCATAGGAATATTTTATTAAGTGTAAAATTAATGTTGTTTATAATACTCAAGGGGATACTGCCTTTATGAAATTGATAAAATAAACAAGAATGATCCAAAATGCAGACTGCCACTTTAAAGCCACAATAAAAGAAATGAAAAGCCAATTCAACATTAGAGAAAATTAACAAATGACCTAGAAGATAATTTTTTAAAGTTTCTAAGATAAAGGGACAAAAATGATAAGACTAAAAGATGAGACTGCATAAAAACTGAAAACTTTTGTATATAACAAAACTTCAGAAATTCAATTTGTTTTTATTTTATTATGTTATGTTAATCACCACACATTACATCATTAGTTTTTGATGTAGTGTTCCATGATTCATTGTTTGTATAACATCCAGTGCTCCATGCAGAACGTGCCCTCTTTAATACCCATCACCGGGCTAACCCATCCCCCCACCCCCCTCCCCTCTAGAACCCTGCGTTTGTTTCTCAGAGTCCATCGTCTCTCATGGTTCATCTCCCCTTCTGATTTCCCCCCCTTCATTTTTCCCTTCCCACTATCTTCTTCTCTTTCTTAACATATAATGTGTTATTTGTTTCAGAGGTACAGGTCTGTGATTCATCAGTCTTACACAGTTCACAGTACTCACTATAGCACATACCCTCCCCAATGTCTATCACCCAGCCACCCCATCCCTCCCACCCCCCACCACTCCAACAACCCTCAGTTTGTTTCCTGACATTAAGAATTCCTCATATCAGTGAGATCATATGATACACGTCTTTCTCTGATTGACTTATTTCACTCAGCATCCACGTCATTGCAAAAGGCAGGATTTCATTCCTTTTGATGGCTGCATAATATTCCATTGTGTATATACACCACCTCTTCTTTATCCATTCATCTGTCGATGGACATCTTGGCTCTTTCCATAGTTTGGCTATTGTGGACACTGCTGCTATAAACACCGGAGTGCACATACCCCTTTGGAGCACTACATTTGTATCTTTGGGGTAAATACCCAATAGTGCAATTGCTGGGTCATAGGGTAGCTCTATTTTCAACATTTTGAGGAACCTCCATACTGTTTTCCAGGGTGGCTGCACCACCTTGCATTCCCACCAACAGTGTAGGAGGCTTCCCCTTTCTCCGCATCGCCGCCAACATCTGTCGTTTCCTGACTTGTTCATTTTAGCCATTCTGACTGGTGTGAGGTGGTATCTCATTGAGGTTTTGATTTGGATTTCCCTGATGCTGAGTGATGTTGAGCATTTTTTCATAAGTCTGTTGGCCATTTGGATGTCTTCTATGCAGAAATGTCTGTTCATGTCTTCTGCCCATTTCTTGATTGGATCATTTGTTCTTTGGGTGTTGAGTTTGATAAGTTCTTTATAGATTTTGGATACTAGCCCTTTATCTGATACGTCATTTGCAAATATCTTCTCCCATTCTGTCGGTTGTCTTTTGGTTTTGTGGACGGTTTCTTTTGCTGTGCAAAAGCTTTTTATCTTGATGAAATCCCAATAGTTCATTTTTGCCCTTGCTTCCCTTGCCTTTGGTGATGTTTCTAGGAAGAAGATGCTGCGGCTGAGGTCGAAGAGGTTGCTGCCTGTGTTCTCCTTTAGGATTTTGATGGACTCCTGTCTCACGTTTAGGTCTTTCAACCATTTGGAGTCTATTTTTGTGTGTGGTGTAAGGAAATGGTCCAGTTTCATTCTTCTGCATGTGGCTGTCCAATTTTCCCAACACCATTTGTGGAAGAGACTGTCTTTTTTCCATTGGACATTCTTTCCTGCTTTGTCAAAGATGAGTTGACCATAGCGTTGAAGGTCCATTTCTGGGCTCTCTATTCTGTTCCATTGATCTATGTGTCTGTTTTTGTGCCAGGACCATACTGTCTTGATGATGACAGGTTTGTCATAGAGCTTGAAGTCCGGAATTGTGATGCTGCCAGTTTTGCTTTTCTGTTTCAACATTCCTCTGGCTATTTGGGGTCTTTTCTGGTTCCATACAAATTTTAGGATTATTTGTTCCATTTCTTTGAAAAAAGTGGATGGTATTTTGATAGGGATTGCATTAAATGTGTAGATTGCTCTAGGTAGCACTGACATCTTCATAGTATTTGTTCTTCCAATCCATGAGCATGGAACGTTTCAGAAATTGAATTTTTTTAAAAAATGGGAAAATACTTATCAAATAAAATCTGACAAAGGGCCATTTGCATTAATTCTAAGGAACTCATGGCAAACAATTAGAAAATGCTGGCTAGAAATGAAATCTTGCCATTTGCAATGACATGGATGGAGCTAGAGTGTATTATGCTAAGCGAAATAAGTCAGAGAAAGACAAATACCATATGATTTCACTCATATGTGGAATTTAAGAAACAAAACAGATGGGGGTGCCTGGGTGGCTCAGTCAGTTGGGCATACAGCTCTTGGTTTCGGCTCAGGTCATGGTCTCTGGGTCCTGGGATTGAGCTCTGTGTCAGGCTCTGCACTCAGCAGGGAGTCTGGTTGGGATTCTCTCCCTCTTCCTCTGTCCCTCCCCCTCCCATCATGCTCCTTCTCCCTCTCTCTCTCTCCCCCCCCTTTCTCTCTGAAATAAATAAATACATAATCTTTAAAAAAAAAAAAAGGAAACAAAACAAATGAACATAGGGGAAGGGGGTAAAAAAAGGGAGACAAATCATAGAACAGACTCTTAACTAAAGAGAACAAACTGAGGGTTGCTGGAGGGGAGGTGGGGGGGTGGCTGAATGGGTGATGGGGATTGAGGAAGGCACCTGTGTTGAGTACTGGGTGTTATACACAAGTGAAGAATCACTAAATTCTCCTGAAACCAATATTGCACTATATGTTAACTAACTAGCATTTAAATAAAAACTTTTTTTAAAAAAAGATTAAAAGAAAATACTGGTTATAAGTTAGTGGCCAGCAAACAATTTAGAAAAGTGACAAACACATATAAAGAAAAAATTCTCTTCATTAGCAATCAAACATACAAATTAAATTAAAACAAATATCATTTTCACTATCAAATTAGAAAAAATCTCAAAAACCTGTAATACTACTAGCAAAAATGCAGAGTCAGGAACTGTTGTGCCCTCCTGGAGAAGTGAGAGGAACCAACATACTTGACCTTTGCTCAAAAAGCAATTTGGCAATTTAGGAATACAGCAATATATTATGAGATCTGAGGATCTACAATCTCTATGAAAGAAATACATTGGACTGACACTTCTGCTGAGAGATGAAGTCTATGAATCCAGGTTGGAGCATGTCACTACTCTGACCATGGAAGAAGTGATGCTTTGTGACTTCCAGAGCAAAATCATAGAAAGCACACAACTTCCTCCTGGCATTCTCTCCCACCTGAGATGCTCACCCTGAGCATGATGAGGAAGCCATGTTCCAGCTACAGTCTCAACTAGGTTAGGCTCCCCAATCAGTAACCAGCCTCAGCTGCCAGATATCTATCTGATGAAGCCAAGTGGAAGAGAGATGAACTTTCCCTACTGAGGCCACCCCAAACTTTCCTTACTAAGGCCAGATTCAATGGAAGGAGGGACAGAGACAAAGTGAGCTTGTCACCTGCCGCTATACACTTCCATATTTTATCAGTTCTATTTCCAGTGATGGAAACATTTTTATCCTCCCTAATCATAATAGTTCAATATTATTTACAAAACCATCTTATATATCATTTTGCTCACGTGCAAAAACTGCATATATTTCCCCTTTCTTTAGGAAGATGTTCAAATATTCAGAAGCTGCTTTGTAAATAGGATTTCATGACTAAAGAAAAAGAAACTCATTTATGTTTCCTGCAAGTTTTAAGGATAGAAGCTGAATAGATCTTTAAGTAGAAAGTCTTCCTCCATTTGGATTCAGCAGGAAAAAAAAATATTTGATTTCCCAATATGCCTGAGTGCATCATTTTTAAAAATCAATTGTTACATTACCATCTATTAAAAAACATAATAATGAAACCTTATTTTCTGAGCTGCAAGAATTTTGAAAACTCAGTCAAAGCCATAGCTCAATACAAGATTGCTTAGAAGTTCAAAGACAATATCATATTAAAAATCAAAGCTTTCAGACATTTAGCTTTACTTAAAAGTCACCCAATATTAAACTGGAATGTTTCACTTATTTAAATTCCCTTTAATGAAGATCCTTTTACATCTTCTCATCTATATTAGTCCCTGATGATTATACCCCAAGGATATTAAAATCCCAGTCTGTCAAAATCACCAGAAAATATCTTCAAATGTACACTTGGCAGTCTTTGCAATATTGAGTTGGTGATGTGAAGGATTATTTATAACTAAGATGTTGCATTTTCTACTTTGCAAATGAGCTTTAAATTAGTAGCCCATTTGCTGACTTGAACTGGGTGACCAAATCTAAAAAAAAGTTAGAATCATCAACCTAGAGTAACTGCTGAAGATGTTAAAAGATGCGGAGGGGTCAAATGTCAGAACAGCCATAGAAGCACAAATGAAAGTTGACAAAAACACACAGAAAGTGAGACATTTTAGAGAAATGCAGGAAGGAAAGAAAATACTTGGCTGAATATATTAATTTCCTTCATCTGAATTTGTCTGAATTCTTTTCATATACCTTGATAATTGATACTTCATCCTCAGCTGCAATATACCCAACCAAAAATTAACCAAAATATGTAAATAGTATTTAAACAAAATACCATGTCACTCAATTTTCAGTCTTTCCTCACTTCATGTGTTGCCTTCTCTACCAGATGCTCATCACATTTTTTTGCTAATTTGTCCTTCAAAGGAATTTTGTACCACCTCACCTATTTGTTTAGTTTGAAATTAATATTTTTCTAACTTTTATGGTTTCAAAGGATCTACTTTCTATTGTGTTTGAACTAGTAACATTTTTAGATACAATTATTACTTCGCTCTTAAATATACCTAACAATTTCTAAGTATTATGCTCTGGTTTTTTTTCATATTTGAACATCTCAGAAATTGAGACAAATCTAATTACTACTCTGGCCAGGTGATAGCAATGCCTGTGAGTGTCAGTCACTTGGAAGAAAATTCTAGAGATAATAGCATTTAAGAAATGCTATACCAATGCCTCTGATGACTCAGAGGAAAATAGAGTATGGGAGGGCACCTGGGTGGCTCAGTCAGTTAAGCGTCCGCCTTCAGCTCAGGTCACGATCCCTGAGTCCCGGGATGGAGTCCCACATCAGGCGCCCTGCTCAGCAGGAAGTCAGATTCTCCCTCTGCCCCTCACTCTGCTATAGTGCTCCCTCTCACTCTCTCTCTCTCTCTCTCTTTAAAAAAAAAAAAATAGAGTATGGGAAAACCCCAAACATCCACAACTGAGCCAAAAAGTGCATTCAAAGACTGAGACTCTGAATGTTAACAAGTTTTAGTAATAAAATGTCCTGGTACCAATTCTAACATGTGTGTTGGGAGAGGGTGTAGGGCACCAGCTGGGTGTCCTACAATTCAACTCAATTCTGACACTATGTCCCCAGAAATAGCATATATCCCACACATTAAGAGCTCAGCCCTACAAGATTGCCCTTTCCCCCCACTTCAGACACCAGTCGCAGGTCCAGGTTGTCACCTATGATTCTGACCGACTGGCTAGAGACTGGAGGCTCCAGTCATCCATTTCTTGGGTTTGACTAATTTGCTAGAGTGGCTCACAGAACTCAGAGAAACATTTCACTTACTAGATCACCAGTTTATTAGAAAACAATATAACTCAAGAACAGCCAGATGGAAGAGATACATAAGGCAAGGTAGGGAGAAAGGGCACAGAGCTTCCATGCCTTCTTCAGGGATGCCTCTTTTCCTAAATCTCTACATGTTCACCAATCCAGAAGTTCTCCCAACCCCATCCTTTTGGGATTTTTATGGGGGCTTCATTACATAGGCAAGACTGATTAAGTCATTGGCCATTGGAGATTGGCTCAATGTCCAGCCCTTCTCCCCTCCCCAGAGGTCAGGGGGTGGGACTGAAAGTTCCAACCCTCTAATCACATGGTGGGCTATCCTGGCAACCAGGCTCCATCCTTACATGGTCCAAAAGTCCAAAAGTCACCTCATTAACATAAAAAAGTCACCTTTGTTGCTCTCATCACTTAAGAAATTTTAAGAGTTTTAGGATTTTTGTGCCAGGAACAGTGAACTAAGACCAAATATATCAAGTATATATTTCTTATTATAAATCACAATATAACTAACTGTTCCATTCATATTTCCGTGTATCCACAAGCATAATTAATGGTAAAGATCCAAATAAGTCTAAAAGATCTCTTTCAATAACAATAGAATAAAATTTGTAAATGATAAAAAGCATCATAGCTTAAATTACAGAATTTTCTTGGCTTAATTATACAAAAGTAAGTGCATCTAACAATCAGTGGTATCTAAGATTTAATAAAATATGAAACTATGGGGGCACCTGGGTGGCTCAGTCAGTTAAGCGTCTGCCTTCGGCTCAGGTCACGATCCTGGGGTACGGGGATCAAGCCCCACATGGGGCTCCCTGCTCAGCAGGGGGCCTTCTTCTCCCTCTGCCTCTGCCCCTTCCCCTCCACCCCCGGTCATGCTCTCTTTCTCTCTCTCACTCTCAAATAAATAAATAAATAAAAATATGAAACTATGATTATTTTATGATAGATGAGGAGGGGAGAAAGAAAAGGAAAGGAAAGAAAAAGAAAGGAAAGGAAAGGAGGAAGAAAAAAGAATTACTGAGAAATTTCATTCACAGTAATTGCCCCTGTAGGAGCCTTCCTCCATTATCCTTTCCAATAGGCAATGTGGAGCCCAGCAAACTCTCCGTGGAGAGTCCCATCCAATCCTCACTGCATCCGTTAATACCACTGGTGCCTCAGCCTCCAGGGACAGAAGCCATGCTTCAGCACTGCTTTTATTACGCTTGTGGTAGCAACTGCAGCCCACCTCCAGCACTCCTTGCCCACCTCATAGAGCCTCTGGCTTCCTCAGCAGTGGCCCAGAAGGGCAGGTACATAACCTGAAAGTGCATGAGGTTAAACACTCCATGGGGCAAACCTTGACCAGTGAAAGGCAGGATAGGGCTAGGAGCTCATAGATAAATTCTTTTTCTTCCCCCTTCCTAACAGACTGTTCTAAGAAACAGTAGCTCTATATGACCTCTACAAAAATGCAGAAATGTCCCATGTAGCTGAGTAGCCAACTGGGTTTCTTGTAAAACTGTGGCCAACGAAACAATGCACCATCTTGTATTGGCTTTCTGTCCTTCACTGCCTCACTTCCTGTGTTCCCCTCACTTTCGAGGACCTGGAATTTGCCCACCCACCAAAAAAAAAAAAAAAGTTAAGGTCTAATCTTTGTTTTAGACTTTGTTTTCTGGAGAACTCAGACTCAGATGTTGATAAAAGTAAGCGGAAGAGAATGGAAGTTCTTTTCTAGTAACTTCACTCAATATTTGAAACTCTTTGCTGGATATCAGCCAAAAATACCACAGTGATTTATCACCCAAATTTGTTTTAATTTTGATTAAATGATTACTGTCAGGCACTTCAAATAGGCTTTCCTCCAGTGTTTTTCAAAGCAAAGATCAGATACTTACTTCACAAAAAACAACTCACAAAAAGTTGTGTTATCAGCCATTCGATTTTCCATTTTCTCGATACCTACTCCAAAATTTCCAATCGTTCCTTTGTCTGGTGACCTAAAAGTTTGAACTTGAACATTGCCCAAGGGCAATATTCCAAGCAATGCATCACAATAAGATTTGAATGGATGAGAGATTTGACTTTCTTTTCTAAGTTGGGAGGAAGAAAGTCCATGGCTCTGGTAAATCTAGGAGAAAATAGTACTTGTCTCATACCCACCAGAGGCTCAGCTAAGCAGTTTTTCCGTCTTATCCTCTCAGTTTCTCCTTGGGTGTCTGCCAGCTTCGTCATACTTATACTTTGAATCCCCACTCTATGCTTATTCTTGATGGTGCTGGCCTCACTGGAGGGCTGATACGGGAAAGTCCTGCATTTTTTGTAGTCTAATCCCTAATTCCTTTCAACTATGCCAACATGAGTCTTTATAATAACAGGTTTTAGGTACTGAGAAGCTATGGTCAACCACGGAAGGTGCAAAACGGGAGAAAAAACCTAGAACTGCGCTATTCCCACAATCCCAAAGGAAAAGCAAAATAAAACAAGCAAACAGCCAGAACCTTCCTTGGGTGCCATAATTAACACACTTGCAGCTGTCTCAAGAATCAACCTCCTCTCTCCTGTCTGAAACAAATCCATCCTTCATTTTTCCTAGTACAAATCTCCATCCATTTTCCAACACTTAGAAAATTCGATCTTCTACTCAGAAGGGATAGCTATGTTTTAGTATCCGCCCTCTCTTCCTGGGGGTCATTCCGAGGCAAAATTGCCATCAACAGTACCTTTCCCAAAGGCTCAGTTAGTCAACTGAGAAAAACATCATGAAAGCCTTCAGTTAAACAGTCCAAGTTGGCTTTGTGACCTAAGTTTTGCACCATTCACAATCTTTCTGCAAATGAGATATGTTTATATTTATCCTCATTGTTTTTATACTCTTGGGGTAAGTAAGTGCTGGACCCAGCATGCCTACATACATACACTCACACCTCTCCTAAAGAAAAAAATTATTTCCAGGGCAAGTACCCTCTAGATCCATACTGAAATGGTGTATCCATTAAAATAAGGATTAGCTGTATATAACTAAAGGCCCAAAGAAGTGGCTTCAACAAGGTAGGAATTTATTTCCTTACCACAGTAAAGAAGTCTGGAGGTAGGCAGTCCTGAGCTGGTATGCTTAAGGACCCAGGCTTTTTCTAACTCTCCACCTCCCTAAGGTCTGCCCTTTATCCTTGTGGTAACAAAATAGCCACCTGAGTGACAGCCATCACATCCAGGATCCTGGCCATAGGATAGTGAAAGGCCTTCCCTTTGAAAGGAGACCTCTGGGAAATCTTACATTACACCTTCACTTCCGTGTCATTGGCCAAAATCTTCACAGCTTTCCCTCTGCCCATAAAAGAAACGTTTTACATTACCATACCAATTATTTTATCAATACCTGAGGCCTCTCATAAAAATAGTCCATAATGATGTCTTGCCAAAAGCAGAAATGTTTTATCTGATGGCCATTTTAAATTACACCTAAGCATTGATTTTCTTTTCAATGTGGGCCCAAGTTAAATTCCAATGTTGAGCAACCTTCTCTCACTAACCTTTATAATCTGAAAGGATTCATTATGCTCTTTTACGAAGAAAATCCTCAATGGTCAGAGACAAAGAGGGACGGGGAAACTCATTTTGGGTTTACTCACACCTTGCACTTTCTTAATTTTACTTATCCTTAGACTGTGCCTGTCTAATGAGAAGCAGTTTTGTTTTTGTTTTTGTTTTTGTTTTTAATGATTTGGGCAACACCCAAATAAGCAATTTTTTTTTTCCAAATAAGCAAATGTTAAATAGTTCCTTGGGTAAATTTCCGGCTACTAAGGATAGGAGATAAGAGAGAAGTTTTAATAATGCAACAGTGAGTCAATGGCTTCTTGCAAAAAAAGGCGTTTTCTGTTAGCCATCAAACTAGAAGATTTCTACTTCCCACCAAAAGCAAAGACCATCTGTGTAAGCCCTCCCACTGATGCATCACAGAAAATAAGGTAAGAAACTCTCTTCAGGCCTGAAGAACCTACATCAGGCATTTTTCAGAAAGCTCACTGAAGCGACCTTCAGCATTTCAGCATTGCACAGATCCACGTGGTAGCAAAATGGAAAACTCAGAAATAATGGTAATAAATTCCCCAGAGGTAAAGTGTGAGTTTTTAACAAATAAATGTAGAATTTCGGCAAATTCTGTGTCCAGCAATGAGTGAAATTTGGACCAGCCTGAAAGGAAGAGAAGCTAACTGGCAGATGATCAAAAACCTTTTGCAAAAAAAAAGGAGAAACCTCAAAAAGAATTAGAATACATGGATTTCTCTTAAACAAATGTAACAAAGTATATGCCTAAGGATTTAGTGAGGAAGACTAAAAATAACAACATACCACACTGTATTTTATTTTTACTTTCTTATGTGTGAATCAAATTGGATCCAGTGGATAAACAGGATGAAAACTCTAGCACCCAGAATAGGCTGCAGGACTTAGCAGTGAGTCTTCATCTCTCTTTCTACAAGGCGCAAACTTCCTGGTACGCCACACAGAATATAGTCCACACAATGCCCAGAGCACCCACGCAAGTCCGTCCTCTCTCCCACCCAAGAAGACATGTGAGACTGTAAGAAAGTATAAATGATGGTTAATTATAGATATCACCTTGGCAGTGCCTTAATCCACAAAAGGAATAAACCATTCATGAGCCTTAGTTCATTTTTATTAAGAAGACATTACTTGCAACCCACTGCACCCATACATAGGAGTATATCACACTCCTATGACAAGGAGACCCAGCACCTGAATAAGACTCAACTCATCAAGATTCATCAGCTCACGAAGGACAAAAGCCCAAATCAGATGTGGGTGGGGAAAAGGGTATTTATTTAAAGTATACTGGGGAATCTCCTATGATTGCAGGAAGGACAGAACCTTTTGCAAAAAAAAAAAAAAAAAAAAGCTTGTCTCTGGGACCCAGAGACCAGTTCAGTGCTGCCTAGACTCTCCTTGTCTTTGTCTTTCACAGCTGCTTCTCCCGTCCTGGAAGCCAGGTTCCTCCACATGGTAGAGAAGGTGGCCAACAGAGCTCCTGCAGCTCTCACAGGCAGAGAAGGGTCTCTGTCCTCCGGTACCATGTGAAAATCCGTGCAAGGACAGTAACTGGCAGCACTTCTGCTGCGTGCCTACCCCCAAGTCAATCAGCAAGGCCCACAGGGCCCGGGTCCCAGGATATAGACACTCTTGCCAACCGGAGCCAATCCAGACAGGGGAAAATTGTTGATATCTGTTACAAAGATACATTTCGTCTAGTAGTGGCATAGTTCTATTCTGATTATGACATTCACCGAATGCAGGGGGTAGAGCTAACAGAACAAGTCACAATAGAAGCCAAAATCAGGACCTAGGAAGTAGAGACCAATAAGTGGTTTTCTCAGTTAAAATAGCCAGACGTTAGGTTTAAATCAGAGTTGGATTGAATATCACAGCAGTCTGAGAGTGAGTGAAAGGAAGTTGTTTGTGACAGTCTGATGGCTCCGCATGATAAGTCACTGATCCCCATCTTTAATAATAACCAATAATAAGCACACTGCATGACTCTCTTCTACTTCTAATATTATGGGTAAAATTGTGCAGGCCAAATCAAACGCAATTACTGCTTAAGGCAGAATGGATGAAAACCCACAGCTCCTACACATTAAAAAGATTCAGTGGGTAAAAAACCTCAAGAAGAAAGATGTAATAATATTTTTTATGAGTATTACTTCCATTGTTATTATTTTGGTTTGGGTTATTATAATTATTATGATAATTACTTTTTTATTGATTCTCGTTACGTTTATCTTGAGACGGAAACAATTACTGCCCAGCTCTCCTTGTAAAAGTGCCAAGGGAGTAGTTGGAAGTAATGATGAAAAAGTCTTTTTCTTTTATATTAGTCCTGCTATAAGAGGGGTGGTTACTCTTTCTACAAAGGTAGCTTATGTCGCATAAAATAAAGTCATATATTTTTTTCCAAAGCTCTTCACTCAAATCTGGAAGTAACTTCTTCTTCCTTATGAAATGGCATACTTGAGTGATTTGCATCAAATCTTCTGAACTTACCTTCCTCACGTAATATGCAGAGTTCATAAAGAAGCATGGCCCCCGTTTCTGTGCCCAGGTCTCATTTTCCCCCACGTTCCTGTGCTCTGTTGACTCCGTTGATTAAAGAGCTCACAGAGCAGGGTTTCTTGTGATAGGTGTTTTTCAGGAGGAGAAGAACAGGGATTAATTGATCTTTTGTCCCTGAATAATACTATATGATGGAAGTTTAATAGGAACTGGTAGATTTCAATATCACCAGGAAGCCATACAGAACTTGACATTTCAATTTGTTTCTGAATCACCCATATAGGAGAAAAGCCAGGAATATACGTACATTAGTAAGCTTTCTGACAGAGCAATGAGGAGGAGAGAAAGAAAGAAAGAACTACACGGATCATTCATCCACAGGAGACTCAGCAAGAAATGAGTTTGAGCTGTATATAGAGATTTCTTTTCAGTCGTGTTTATGAGCTGGGAATAAATAAATGTATTACACTGGGGGATTATATCAATGAGAACCTAATCTTAAGGTAATGCAGATTTTAGGGGACTTGGGGAAGTTCCTTGATCCCTCCCTCCTGCGCAGCTAGGGTAGTCCCAGCCACTGGGGTGGGGGGGCAGCAATGAAGCTAGTCCTGGGGCCGCAGGGCAGTCCTCTCCACAGTCTCCTCATTAACTCCAGCCCACTTTCCAGAGCACTTTTCTTCTCCTTAGGTCTCAAGGCAATCTCCATGCCCAGCCCCTCTGGTCACAGCAGGAAGCAACCCAAATAACCCTGTCTCTTCAAGGCAGTAGGGACTGAATGTGTTGCCTCTGGAGTATTTGCGCTCTAAACGGGGGGGACCGTGTTTAATTATAAGGACTGGCTTAGTTACGGATTTTCGTGCGTCACACAGCCTGATAACCAACAGGTCCCACCACAGAACACACTGCTCCCACAAACCAAGGTGCCATAGAGTGTAGTCTAGAAAACTGTAGCTTCTAATCTGAATAAAGCAATAGATTTTTCCTAATTTACTTTTCAGAGCACCCAAACGAACCCTCCTTATCTAACCTTGATAACTGACATATTAGAAAAAAATTGCTTCAGTGTTGTTAAAGGGTGAGAGTTAAGAAAGATCATTTAAGTATTTTGTTTATTAAAAAAAATTAATGTGAACACCACTTTTCAAAAAAAATCTCTTGCATAAAGAGAGGTTTGCCAAGCATACACGCAAGCACCCATACTTGTCAAACCCAAAAAGATAAAAAATGGACAATTAGACCACATCCATTTAAGATGTCTCCATCACAGAAACTAATAAAGCCTTAGATGCCATCTCTGGCCTAATGAGGTCTTTATAGCTGGGACAGCCTAGGTGGATTGTAATTAATCCTTATATACCACAAGCTCCACTCACTACCAAACAGATGAGCCCTCAGCAACCTTCATGGTTTCCCCACATTTATTCAACTGTGGATTCATTTGTCCTTTGGAGTTCTGTACATTGACTGAGTCTGTATCTCAAGTAATTTTTCTTTCAGTTTTGCCTTTTTGTTGGAAGTAATATTAGTCAACTTAATCCAAGGTAAAATAAAGGCTAACTTTTATTAAGAACTTACTATGGACCTAGACAGTATTATGCTAAGTGAAATAAGTCAGACAGAGGAAAGCAAACACCACATTTCACTTACATGTGGAATACAAACAAACAGACTCTCAAATACAGAGAACAAACTGGTGGTTGCCAGAGGGGAGGTGGGTACAGGGATGGGCGAAATAGGTGAAGAAGATTAAGAGGTACAAATTTCCAATCATAAAATAAATAAGTCTTGGAGGTGAAAAGTACAGCATAGGGAATATAGTCAATAATATAATAACGTTGTATGGTGACAGATAGTGACTACACTTATCTTGGTAAGCACTGAGCAATGCACAGAATTGTTGAATCGCTATGTTGTACACCTGAAACTAATATAACATTGTATGTCAACTCTACTTCAATAATGTATTTTTTATAAAAACTTACTATGTGCTAAACACAATTCTAAAGACTACTAACTCATTCAATCTTCCCAACAGCCCTCTGAGGTATATGCCATTATTATCTCCAATATATAAGTGAGCAAATGGAAGCATAGAGAGACCAGACAACTCACCCAGAATTATGCAGAGAATAAGTGGTGGGTCTCAGGTTAATTTTCTTTTCCTGAGCTATCAACATCATTATTTTAATACTCATATTATTTCCAGACCATGGCAGGTCATGACTATCATCAGAGCAAGTGGTCTGGTCCACCTTCAAATTGGATCTAGAATCTGACCCTTTGTTTTTACCACCTTCACTGATAGTACACTAGCCCAAGCCATCATTTTGTCTCACCCGGATTATTAGCATAGCCTCCAAACTTTCATACTTGTCCCTGTATAATCTGTTTCCCACACAGCAGCTACAGCAATGTTTTACAAATATGCCACACTTCACAAAAGAATGTAACCGAATGACCAGTATAAATATGAAGAAGGGGTGTTCAATATCATCACTCATCAGGGGATTGCAAAATTAAACCACCATCCAGTATCACTGAACAACCACCACAATATCTAAAACGAAACAGCAGTCAAAACCAAGTGTTGACAAGCATGTAGGGCAGCTTGCCACTGTCACCTACCGGCGGGTACAATTGCATCAAGAAACTATTTGGCAGTATCTGCTCAAGATGACCTTACCCTGTGAACCAACCACCCTACTCCTGGGTATATATCTAACCAATATGTATACATACATTCACGTAAAAGCTTACACAAGAACATTCACAGCAGCGTTATTTATAATAGCAAAACCCAGAAAAACTCGTAAGTTCACCAACAATAGAATAGATCAATAAGCCCCATGAAATTGGATTGTGCAAAGCAGTCACAAAAATAAACAAGAATTTAAAAAACTACAACAATGCCGAATGAGAAGAGTCAGGCAAAATTGGACATGTTATTTGAATCCAGGATTATTTTTTTATGTTAGAAGTCAGACTAAGGTTACCCCTATGGGGTGGGAAAGGGTAGTGACTGGAAAAGAAGTTGCAGGAGGGGTTTCTTGGGTGCTGAGTCCCATGAATGGTGTTTAACCCTATCGATATCCATTTTCAACTTGTTATTCTCTTATGTTTTTGAAGTGTATCCACTTTCACATACTTAGATATAGTTCAACCATTTTTACCTGCTGTATGATAATCCATCATATGATTATACTATGATGTATGTCTCCATTGCCCATTAATGGAAATTTATGATTTTCCAGTATAATCTCTTTGTGCTCTAAAATATTTTTTTAGCAATTGCCATGAGCACTTACATCAGCTTTGTTCTAAGTCATCTCTGTTTGTTCATTGTACTTCCTTGCTACCCCTTCCCACCACCACCAGAATGGCTCTTCTGCACATAAATCACACCCAGCCACTACTTAAGCACTTTACCATTTCTAAAAACACAACCCACACTCTGCTTGGCATGTAAATCCTTTCAGGGTTTGGCCTTTCCCCAATCTTATGTCCTGCCTATCTTGTTCACCTCCTATGCTCCCTGCATGTTAGCCACGACACACTACTGCAGATGCCTAAAGGCACCATGCTCTCCTTCAGTCCTCTGCCTTTGAGTTCTATGCCTTCTATTTCTTAGAAAGTCCGCCTCCTTTCCCTCCCTCCCTCCCCCTCCCTTCCTTCCTCCCTCCCTCCCCCCCTCCCTTCCTTCCTCCCTTCCTTCTTCCCTCCCTCCCTCCCTCCCTCCCTTCCTTCCTCCCTTCCTTCCCTCCTCTCCTGGACTGGAAGCCACCTCTACCCTGCCTGAATAGAAATAAATTCTTCCTCTTCTCTGCTCCCATAAGACATTGTGCATAACTCTATTAAAATGCTTCCTCAGTGCATTGCCATTTTTTTTCAGGTATGTCCTCCCACTGTTCTATATACTCCTGGGAAGGAAGGATTATATTCTAGTCATCTTCGTATCCCTGGTACCTGGTGCACTGGAACGGAGTGGGAATTTAATAAATGTTGTTTGAAAGAATGAACTGATGGATGGAACTTATTTTATGGCAATTGAGAACAACTGAATATCTGTGACAAAGAGAGATGAAGAAAAGCTGGTGTCTGTGCTTGACATTGCTTAATATGGAGACTAGAGGCAGGAAATCAAGTTAAGAAAGGTATTGCGGGGTGGCTCAGTCGGTTAAGTATCTGCCTTGGGCTCAGGTCATGATCCCAGGGTCCTGGGATCGAGTCCCACATCAAGCTCTCTGCTCAGCAGGGAGTCTGCTTCTCTCTCTACCCTTCCCCCTGCTCATGCTCTCTCTCTCTCTCTCAAATAAATAAATATATAATCTTAAAAAGAAGAAGAAGAAGAAAAAAGAAAGAAAGGTATTGCAATGTTCTAACTATGGTTTCTAACTAGGGTTTCATTATGTGTTGTTGCTTTATATCAAGGGATATGATTTAAATGGTGTTATGTCTTAACAGGTGTAATGCTAACTAAGCTATCACAGGTTCTAATATACTTAGGCAGGAGGCTGATTGCAATTATGTTCACTATAACTTCCTCTTACATGCTACTGTGGTGTGCCTCTAAGCCCCATCTTCATTTCCACCACGGGGCATGTGTCATTTATAGTTTCCTGAACCTTCAAAGAGCTATTCCATGGCAACAGACTGCAAGCTTCTAGGAAGGGCTTAAGGCACTCATTCAGGGATGGCAGTGTTCCTTGAGATGACATGGAAGCTATGTATTAGATGAATTGTGCACTTATTCATAAAGAAATCATTAATGAAGTCTTCCTAAAAACAAATGTGTCCGCATGTATAATATCAACTGGGCAACAGCTCAGAAGGCTTGTTGTTCATCCTGCTCATTTTGAGGAACAGGCAGTGACAGAGGACAGCAGATTTCAGAGCTGACAGTCTAACGAAGTTTTAATAATAATTCTGGCACTTAGGGTGGTGCTTGGGTAAGTCCTTCATGCACATTATTTCATTTAATCTTGACCACAAATCTGTGAATCTCTATTCTTACAAAGTAAGAAACTGAGCCTGAGATGGGTTAAATGACTTGTTTGGGTCACACAATCCATGTGATGGAACTGGATTTTTCACCCACTTTTTCTGACCCCAACACCTTTGCTTTAAGCTGCTATTATGACATGTTTGCAGCTGTTGCCACCACAACAGTCTGTCTCATGTATGGGGCCAAATCCGAGCTAATGTTTTTCATCTTATCCATTGCTCAATTAAGAAAATTACTGAAGCATGCTTCAGATGCCCAGGCTTCATTTCCTCCTTTCTAACTGTATGCTGGCTTTCCCATTACTCAAGCCAAGAGTTTCGGGATGTTTCTTCCATTTGAGTCTCTCCTCTCAGTATCATCAGGGGATAGCCATAGGCAAAGCTCTGCTCAATCTCTCTCCTGGGGATCTGAATTACCACAGGGCCTCAGACTCCAGGGAAACCACTGGAGTTAATTCATTCTAGGCCCCAGTGGGGAAGACTACTAAACAGGTCTTACTAAAGACACCCATGGACCTGCCTGGGCCTGTGCCTCCCAGCCCTGGTTTTTCATTCTTCCTGTCAATCTTGTAAGACTACATCTTCTATTTTTGCTTAAAATATCCAGATATTTGATTGATTATCTACAGTAATAAGGAGTCATCAGTCCAACCAGTACAGAGAATGGAATAAGGCAGACTCCAGGACTCCAATGGAGCCCATTCAGACGAACAGCCCACCATGTGTCAGAGGCTACAAAGGTGACCAAGTCTCAATCTCTAGCTATAAGAAGGGCACAGTCTGGCAGGAGAGACCAGACAAGTAAATGATTACAATACACAGGTGCTGTAATAGTACTGTATCAGGTGGTGTGTGAAGAGCCTCAGCATTCCCGCCTTCACGGTCTTCCATCTTTGGAGCATGTCAAGGTTTGCTACCTGGAACGGGCAGACTGCTTACCGTAGTCAAAGCTGGCCCTGTTTTTAAAATACATAAAGTTGGGACATTTCTTTGACATGAACCAGTTCCCCATTCTGTCTTTTCTGTCTTTACTGGCACCTTGTTTCAACTTCCCCCTGACACCTGCTTGAGAAATAGCTTTGTGAGGATGTGCTGCTTGAAATCATGGCAGCTGTGCTGTGAGTCTGAAGAAAGAGTCAGGAGAGTATCAGAGACACCAACCCGATGTCCTGACTCAATAGATCCTCTGAATGAACCAACCATAGGTTCACCGCTTTCCAGATCTCTTATGTGAAACAATTGTCTCTATTATTTAAACTTGAATTCTGGATCTGTAATTTACTAATGGTGTGAACTTGAGCAAATCACTCAACCTCTTGGTACCTATTTCTTTATCCAAAATATGTCAATAATAATAACACTTCATAAGGTTGTTGTGACAGTTAAATAGCATGTAAACACAGTCTATTTCGCAAACCACAGTTAAATAATCAATAAATATTAGTTTAATATTATTTACATTATCAGTTGAATATTTTGCTGCTTCTAGGCATAAATTATTCCTAACTGATACAGATATTTACTTAAAGATGTAAATGATTGATGGTGGTTCCCAACATTATTTTGCAAGCTTATAAGATACCTTTCTTTAACAGAAGTCAACCCTTTTTAAGGGCAAGACTCTGTTCTAGACACCTGAAGAATGCATATGCGGAATTGGGATTTGTAGACTCCCTATATCAATGAGAGAGACATCTGGGAGGGGCAGAGGAAAGCTCCTGCTAGATCCTGATATCACAAGATATATGCAGTTTCCTTTGGACATATCAAGTTGGTGTATGCTTTGCCCTATATTTGGCTATAAGCTGGTAATGACAAGACTCTCTCCATTTATGCATTGCAACCACTCCACTTAAACATCTAAGTAAAGATGATACCTCTAAAGCGTATTTTGTATATTTGCCTTTTCCAATCTGAAGTTTTACTGTGATCTTGGCACCTTCTACCATGACATCACCGCGCCCCCTGCAGGCTCCACTCTTGGCCTCTTAATAATGCCTTCTTTCTTCCCAGCGTACATTATGAAACATTGTACATCAATATCCCGTCATCTCGAAGAGCTTTTTCTCTGCCCTCAGGCTGTTCAATTTTAACCACAGCATATGGCCTTGGATCCCCTGCTAGAAGTTGGACAAGGAGATACTGGCCTTCGAGTCAATCTGCTTTGGGTTCAGCTGCTTTAACAGAGGAGTAATTTGACATCCTGGGCCAAATTTGTATCCTCATCCTGTTTTGGCATCATTGGACTTAAATGTTTACAGACTGAGATAAAGCAATGGAAATGACAGAATATCTTAGCAGCTGTTGGCACTAGATTAGATTTCTCCCAACTCCTGATGACTTGTCAGTAAGTCTTTCATAGGAGTCCTGTTAGTTTCCTTCCACTTCATCCCATGTCTTTACAGCCACCGAAACAGCTCTCACTGTTTTTTTTTCTTTCCTTATTTCCTTTATTTGAAGAATCATTTCTCCCCTGGCCATTCGCTTTCTTCTAAACAGTGAAATTTTCTTTGGCAGCTACGAGAACAAATCTACCATGGCTCTTGTTTACTCTCCTTTCCTCCCACAGGATGGTCATTTCAGGAAGCCGGGCACATGACCTCTAAGTGTCACATGGGTCTGCTCACCTCTGATTGTCCCCTAACCAGCCCAGGGCTGCGGCTTCCCTTATGTGCACCTGGAAGTGCAGGGCTGCTGCATCCACCACAGAGGAGGACGGAGGTGACTCCCACCTGGCATGGGCTCCTTTCTCGAGCCCTCCTCCCTCACCCCTTCCTGACGGCCCTCATTCTTCCCTGCTGGTCATGCTGAAGGCTAAACTGCAGCAGATTAATGACTGGTAGGAATATTCTTTTGCATTCTGCAGATGCCAAAAATAACTTATGAGGCTGTAGGCTAATTACCTGACAATCCAGAAAATCAGGGATTCCAGGCAAATAATACTTTTCAGTAAAATGACCCAGCTCTTGTACCCTGGAGCCCCCAGTTTCCAGGAAGTGAGAAAACGGTTAACACCAAACTGGAAAATGACCTCTTAATCTGTTTTCTCTTAATATTGGTTTGGTTTGGTTTTGTGTGGAAGCTACAAAGTTGGGATAAAGGTGGAATTTGTCCTGTGTCTGTCCTGTTAGCTCTGCAAGCCCTGATCCAGAGGACAGCCCGTGGGCTGGGGGAGCTGCGAGCTGGCCTGTGGGCCTGGGTGCTTAGAATGGTCTAACAGGGTGGTGGGAAATCATGTGGGGAGGAGACAACCGAAACCGTGTGCCTGGGTAGCTGCAGGGACTTCCAGAGGACTGAAGATGCTCTGCTGCTGATCCCTGCTCTGCATTCTTCCATAAAGCTAAATAAATGTAGTAGTAGATTAAAGCCAACTGTGTCTTGCGCATTTGATCATCAACTTGAACTTGTGTCCACCACTGTGGAGAGTGAAGGAACAATTCAGCTATGAAGTACTCTACATGTAGGAAATTGTCTGTATTAGAAAGCGATGGAACATCAGTGACATAAGAACACTCGGGTTATATCTATATTCAGGGTCTATTGTCCTGGGTTTTTGCCCTTTCTGCTGGCCCCTCCAGCTTCTCAGAACTCCCTAGGGATCTGACAGGTCCTGTGTCGTTCCTCAGGGTCCGAGACTTACATACAGGGCTTTCTCTCCTGCCCTGCTCATTCTGTCTCAATCCCAGTTCCCTCTCCTTCAAAATGAAGAAAGGACAGTGATAAAGAAAATAACAGAACTAGAACTAAATTATTCCATAAATTGTTTTGATAAAATTTGATTCATAGAATTCTTTCAACATTTCTAAACCCTAATTTGACATTTGTAGAGAGTAAGTGCCCCCCGAGGTAGTGACCATGTATTTTGTTATTCATTCAATTTGTATGAATCAAACACCTAAATCAGCTGGTACTAAAATAGTGGTGGGGGCAAGGCATAGGCAAGGATAGTATTGCTTTTGCGGTTTTTTTGTCGTTGATAGTGCTTGGAGCCAGTGAGCTTCTGCTGTTATCATGCCAGCAGTCTTTGGAGAGTCAATAAGATACTTGTCTATGGCTGGGGGGAGTTTTTTTTTTTCCAAGATTATCAATATAATGAAAAAAAAGTCAAGTGGAAATGATTCTAAGATAATGGCGGAGCTGGAAATATTGGTCCCAGTTAAACAGCATCAGAAAGGCTCCATTTCCCCTTTGTCAATAGCAAGCTAAGTAGCTCTATAGCTGACCAAATAGCATTTAAACCTATAAAGAAAGAGAACAAAAGAAGAAAGCACCCACCAGTTATTTCACCTACTCTGACACTTGCTTGCCATCTATCACTTTTACCAGATGCCCACATAGATCAGAACTGTTTGTGCCTTTCAAACTTTTTTTACTACAATCAACTAAAAAAGATTTATTTTATATCTTGACTCAGTATGTTATATTTTCCATTTTATTTTTGAATGCAGGCTGTGACCCACTAAATTGATTTCATGACCCCACAAATAGGTTGTATCCTACAGTTTAGAAATCACTGAACCAGACCATGTGAGAAACTTTCAGAAATCATGTTAAAATTTATTAATTATCCCCACTCAGTATTAGTTTAGATGACTTAGCTGATTGGCCTCCAGGGAAAACTCAAGACTCCTACCCTCTCATTCTTACCCACTCCTCTTCCAAGAAGGAAGATCCTTCCCTGGATTGATCTAATTCCAAGACAAGGCATTAGGATTCAGTCTAGTGAGTGGAACGTCCTCAGGTTTGGAGTGGTTGAGCACAAAGAGAAGAGGCACTTCCCCTGGAAAGGGCTGAGACAGGCAACAGGACACCTCCTCCTTCGCTCTTTGGATCTAACTCTCTCAGCAATTTCCCTCTGCTCTTCTCTCTGCTGGGGGATATTTTGGGTAATTCTTCCACACATTGGGGTGGCAAAATCCAATGGAACCAGGCAAAGTAGTTCTTTCAACCGACTTGAGCCTTAGACATCAGCAGGGCCAGAGTAAGTATTGTTTCTTAATGTGGTGATGAAGTTCCTAAGAATTCTCAATAATGCTACAAACTACTGTTCTCAAACTGACAAAAATTCCAGTGATTTTTTTTAAGATTTTATTTGTTTATTTGAGAGAGAGTGAGAGCTAGAGAGAGAGAGAAGGCATACATACAGAGGGAGAGGGAGAGGGAGAAGCAGACTCCCTCCCCAGTGAGCAGGGAACTCGATGCGGGGCTCAATCCCAGGACCCTGGGATCATGACCCGAGCCGAAGGCAGACGCTTAACCGAGCCACCCAGGTGCCCCAAAATTCCAGTGATTAAAGAGTTCTGAGTTTTTTAATCCTACATCCTACCCCATCCTCAAGGGCTTGAAGGTTGTGGGGACAGCATTATTGGTAGATAGGTGTGTCAGCCTGGGAAATCATTTTTAATTATCATCTGTCTCATTTTTAGTGAAGAAAGTGGCTGTTCTTAAATGGGAGACAAAGACAAGCCAGAAAGACTTTTTTTTTTTACCTCCTAAAAATCTGACATCTGTAGATTCTTGATTTATGTGGTCTACTATCTAAAAATTAAAGATTTATAGGTAAGTCTGTTATGTTTGAACTTGTCTCTATGAGCATATCTAAATATGAGACAGCTATGCAGACTAAAATACTTCTCAATCTGACCCTATTCCAAGGTACACATGGTTGAATAATCCTCTTTGGTTCGCCTGAAATAAATTTCAAGATCCAAGATGGAGCTGACCCTGCCCAGGGTGCCACGTCAGCAAACCAAAACTGAGATAACTTTTGTGTCCCTGTAAATGTTCTGCTTGACTAGAAACACAGTAGATCCGGTCAGTCAATCCCCAAACGCCAAGGCAATTCTGAGCTCCATACTTACTTCTTTATTTCTTCATCATTTTCTGTTTTTCTCTTCCTTGCTCCTCATTCTTTATCCTATAAATGCTTCCTGCCTTCCACCCCATTTTGCTCCTCTCTAGAGCCTTCGGAATAGAGACTGCCCACTTCATGAAGTGTTAAATAAGGTGTTTTGTGTCACCTAAATGTTTTCTTTAAGTCATTTTTAATAGCTCTGACTTATCCTCAGGAGAAAACACAAGCTCCATGAAGACAGAAACATGTTTGTTCTTCATCACTGAATGGTCAACTCACCACACAGTGCCTGGCTTAGAAAATACCCCCACTAAGTATTTATTGAAATGAATAAAAACAGGACAAATAAAACATAGCTAAAAGGTGCTGAGAAGGAAGGAGAGGAGTTGGCTCTATCAAAGTGAGACAATATGCAGGAGATCTTGGAGACCTGAGCATTTGTTGGACCAGGACCTATGGGCTGTTTCAGAGCTTGCACATCCCCCTGCTGCCGACACCTGAGTGGAACCTAGCAACGTGGAACCTAGCAACCTGGAACCAGACAATGAACTGGGTATCCTGCCTGCCTCCGCTGACCACACAGTCCTCTAAATAACTGCGATAATTGCAAACATTTAGAGAACTTTAACGACGTATCGAGCCCAGCTCCAAACACGGAATTAGACTCGGTGTCTTCTCATAAAACAAATCCCAAGAGCTACCAAAACACCATCAAATAATGACTTTCAGCTCAATATCTCGAGACAAATATGTATATGACCACAAAGGTTAAGAGCTCTGCTCCCAATTACTTAAAAGTGCCAGTCTTCTTCATTTTTAATCATCTGTTTTATTGCTACTATGTTGTCAGAGTCATCACCATGGTGCCTAGCACATTTTTTATACAGTTAATGCAGATCTTTATCAAGTGTGAGAAGTGTGCTCATTTCCCCTCTTAATGCCAGGTTCCCTCCATGAATTGTCTCTGACGGCTGCAATGGGATGGATGCTGTGTGGGATTAATGAGAAGCCACCGGCCCCTCTGAAATCCTTTCATTTACGGGCCCACTTGAACATTAATATGATCAAAGGATTTCAAAGAGGCCAGGACCACTATTCACACTAAAGCAAGAAACCCATCCAAGAAAGAAGGGCTTTTAAAAACAAATGTAAAAGCCTGTTCTCAAAATTTAAACAGAATGGAGAATCTTAAACAGCTTCACATGCAACTCAGTGTTTGTTAATCAAAGGATAAAGATAAAAAGATAAAAGGAGAGATTTGTTCAGACTCCCTGGTTTTCTCCCCCAGCCCAAAGACCTTTTCTGCTGGTGGTACTTTGGCATGGAGCTACATGTCACACTCAGAACTCAGCATGGTGATTTCAAATTGATAAATCATATGCATGTATTAGTATCTAAATGTATTAAACCACCAAAGCAAGGTGATATTTCAATGCAAGCACATGAGTGGGCTTAAGCATAAAACTTCCAGCAATCAGTACTACACACAAAAGGGAAATGTCAGGGACAGAAATTTTTGCTCTTCAAATAAATAAAAGCACTTTAGTGAAATAGGCCATGTCTCATTTCTATCTTGACTTCTGGCTGCATAAAGGCTGCTGTGCATCTTCTGGGTTTTTGCATGTGCCTTTTGCAGAGAAGCCTACTTTGTTTAACAGGGCACTGTGACTCCCAATGGAGCCCATGATATTTTTTGGTGGGGGAAGCATTGTTGGCTGAAGGTGAAGGAAGCTGTTATTTTTATGTCTGCAAGTAGTTTTTCTACTTTTCTAGAGAGGAAGTCTTAAATTCTTTGGGTACAAACTTCTCTTATGATTTAAGAAAATCTTTTCAATGAACTTTTCATTCATACAAAGGTAAAGCAAAGATCTTATTCCAAAAGGGAGATGACAGACTCAGTGCTGCTGAACAGCTCGAGCTGGTTGTTGTGATCAGTATCTTTAAAGAAAGCAGCCTAGTTTAGTGGTTTACGCTAAGATCGTGGAGTTACACCTAGGTTCAAATCCGAGCTTCCTCCCTTTATTAGCTATGTGACTTTATCACAATTTACCAATGTTTGTGCCTCAGTTTTCTCATCTGTAAAATTGGAAAGCACTTCTCCTCATGGGGCTACCTGAAGATTATTTGAGTTGATATGTAAGAACTGAGAAGGTAATGATCTCTACATATGCACTAGCTTGTTATCTCTCTTGGCCAAGTTTCATCTCATAGATTATATCCTTTCGGGGAAAAAGGAGAAACAAACTCAAGGGCAGGAAGATGAACAGGAATGGGCAATAGGCTGCAGTCTGGAGCCGGCAATAGAGTCACAGATAGTAGCCCATGGATGGGGCTTCACGCAAAGAGCAGCCATGTCTGGTATCCATTTAGATTTTCTCAATTACAATCACTTTGATTAGTCTCAAGTGTGTAGTTAAATCTCTTAAATTTTGCAGCCTCATCTCAACCATCATTGTGGGAGGGATGATTTTTTGAAGGTAAGAACAAAGACCCACAGGGCGCCTGGGTGGCTCAGTTGGTTGGGCGACTGCCTTCAGCTCAGGTCATGATCCTGGAGTCCCCGGATCGAGTCCCGCATCGGGCTCCCTGCTCAGCAGGGAGTCTGCTTCTCCCTCTGACCCTCTTCCCTCTTGTGCTCTCTATCTCTCATTCTCTCTCTCTCAAATAAATAAATAAAATATTTTTAAAAAAAGAACAAAGACCCACAGCCAGACTGTGGGCTGAGGGAGCAAGGAATAACCAGAAAGATCTGAGAAGCAGGGACACATGCCCTGAAACTTTCCAGGGATAGGTGGATTGAAGAGTCTGGTAAATGGCTTAACAAACAGGATGGGGACTTGTCCTCTAAGGATTTGGCCACAAAATGGAATAAGACCATGGCCTTATTCCATGGTCGTGTGTGGATATTTACCTCCTTGGCTGCCTAGTCCCATTTCCAATGTTTGCGGGATTCCCCTGAGCCTTCGAGTCAAAAAATAATTGCCTTCTCTACCCCTATGCTCTAGTGCCAAATTTTATGTGACTTCAGCCAGTCTGACTGCCCTCATCTGTAACCCCTAATCTGATGACACAAAGAAGCAAAGTAGGAAAGATTCATTCTGGGAGAGGTGGCACCAACACACAGTACCACTGGGAACCCAAGCTGTGGTGCTTCTGGCATGGGTATGACTTTGGCTATGGTCCCATTTCCAAGTCTCCTTACATTCTTGTCCTTGCCCAAAACCTGGATCTTTAGATATCCTGTCATTTCTGGTCCCTACCCAATGTCCTTCAAAGAAATTTCCTTATTAGGGGTGCCTGGCTGGGTCAGTTGGTAGAGCATCCAACTCTTGATCTCAAGGTCATGAGTCCAAGCCCCATGTTGGGTGCAGAGATTACTTAAAAAACAACAACAACAAATAAAAGACTTTGGGGCACCTGGGTGGTTCAGTTGGTTAAGCGTCAGACTCTTGATCTCAGCTCAGGTCTTGATCTCAGGGTTGTTAGTTCAAGTCCTGCGCTGGGCATGGAGGCTACTTTAAAAAAAAAAAAAAAAAAGTCCGTATCTACTTAAGTTAACACAAGCTGGCTTTTGTTGTCTATCGCCAGGAATCTTAACCACTACAATATGGCCAGGAATCTTAACCACTACAGTCAGGTCACCTGGATTATACCTGAAACATGAAAATAACTTAATGTGGCTCTTCCTCATAAAAGGAAAATAAAACACTAATAATAGAATACTTCAAAAAGAACAATTTAAATTTGGTTCAAAAACACAGTCTTCCAGAGAGGACCACAGAATTATCCCCCCAGCTGAATTGCCAGGTCTTAAATATTTCTCCAGGTTCAAAATCTTTCACCGGACATGACCTGCACTTAGCAGGGTAATTGTGATGACATCTCTAATTGGAACAACATATGCTCAGAGAAGTGTTGTACAATTCATCAAGTCCACAGTTATGTACAAATCCCTGTTAGCTTAGACGGCTGGCTGACTAGCCACACCCCCCCATCCAAAGGATGTCCCATGAGCCCTAGAATCTCTGCCCCCAGTATGCCTCCCAGCCACCCAGTTCAACACCTGAGTTGTTGCCCTATAGTTACTAGTCTAGGCCAAACATTTTGCTGCAGTGAAATGAAAAAAAAAAAGTGATATTTTCATAAAGCTGAATTTATTCTGTTTAAAGAATTGGCCTTTGTTAAAATAATTATGTCCTACACTACTTTTTATACCAAAATGTCCAATTCTTTGTGAAATAATAATAAACGAATATCATAATTTGAAGAGGATTTTAATCTCATTATTTGGCAAAGTAAAAAGTTGAAAACGATTTTTTTCATTTGTTTAAGAAATTCATAAGACTTGGAGCCTGTCATTGAAGGAACACTGCCACCCCTCCCAGGGTACTCTATTTATTGTCATTATTCACACTCCACTGATCTCTCCGGTGATCAACACACTTGAAGAGTAGGACTTACATTAAATGGAGCAATTTCACTAGATTAGGGCAAGGGTGATAATTAGATACCCTCACCATAGAGTACCAGAGACCTCAAAAGGAGAGGGGAGACATGTTTACAATGACCAGAAATGAACTCCTGTACTCCTTGCAAGGAACAGTCACAGAGCACTTTGTGCCCAGTAGCACTCTATATGGGGATTTTTTTACTACATGACTTCATTTGTGATTATTTTTTTATCAATTTCTTTTCATTGGCTGACTTGCCCAAGGAAGAAGCATTCAGTTCAAATCCACCCTAGCTCTACCTTCAATGCCCCGAAGAGGCTACATGTTATGGAAAGAAACTTCTCTCATCAAGATTTTTTTCCTTCCTGGCACAGGGAGACCAGATCCTGCTGCTTTCCCATTATCCCAAGTGTCTTTGAGATGTTGAAGACCTTGTTCTTGTCCTCAAGAATACAAGTACTTGTGTAGAAATTTTCTTTTGCCTACTTTTTGCATTTATTCATTCAACATTAATTGAGCACCTACCATGTGCCATGCACTGTGGTGAAGGAGTCAGAGAGGACACAAAGTCCCTACTCACCAGAAGCTTATAACTACTCTCAGGGCTAATTTGATCTTCTTCAACTGGTACCTTTAGAAACACACTATTGGAGAATCAGTTTTAACAATGAAAACACATGTAAATATTTACCATCCATCACTTCTTCAGAAACATTCAAAATTGATTCAAGAGACATCCTAAATATGCTGGCTCAAGTTGGAAGACCCCAGGGAAGCTTTGTAGGAAGGGTGAGTGGAAATACTGTTTGAAGTGTGAGGCTCAGGACACTGCCTTTCTCCAACTTGAGGTAAAACCACAGGAGATATCTGAGGAAAGAGTTGGCAGAAAAAGTAAAAATATGATTGAATCATTATGATTTGTTATAATCATCAGGGGAACAGAAAAGGGAGAAAGAAGTAAGAGTCAGGGAGAGGAAGGAAATGTCTACAAAGGATAGCTGCTCTTCTATAAACCCTACCCTTGAGCCAGGGAGGAAGCAGATAGACCGTGTCATGCCCCAGAGGATAGAACTAGAACAAAAAGGACCAACTGTGGTGTTTCATTTGAACAATTACCAAAGGACAGTGCTTTCAGAGGAACTGCCTCCCAAAGTGATGAGGCCCCCATTACTGGGGTTGATAAACTGGGGCTGTTTAGCTATCTAGCCCAGAAGCCATATTGCTCAAGAGACTCCCAATCTGGGTAAGAAGGTAAATAGCACAATCTACTCTTGCAGTGGTAGAAATACTAGCAGAAGTACCTAAAGAGTTACACCAATTAATTTTACATATAAAATAATCTCTCCCAATATGGAGTTTTTATAGTTATGAATAAAGAGCTGGCTTTTTATATATCATCACAAACCAGTGACTCTCTCCAAGGGCTCTGCCATTAGAACGTTTCTATCCAAAGGGAGCACAGACCCAGGAAGTCATTATTACTATGTCATCTCTTTTATGAAACAAATATTCTTTAGTATTCCTTTCATCACAAGAGACCTCCTCAGAACTAACACTTTAGTTATGAGCATGGTAACTAGAGCCAGCCAGGGACCTGACTAAAAACTTTCATCTTGTCACCATTTGCTCTATTCATTATTCCTCTCTTCATATTCAAACTCTTTTTTATTAATTAGAATACCAGCAATACCACCAATATCAGCATGTCTTAAGTGATAATTAAATGAAAAGTAAAGCCAACATACATTCTCTACATTGAAGAATGAGGCATGATATGCCAATATATAAGATACATAAAATGGATCAAACAAAACATTCAGTGCATCAACCTCCTCATTATTTTGTGTGGCTTCCCATTTTACAAATACTCTGACTCTATTGTCTCATAACATTCTCAGACCAAAGCTACGAGTTGTCAAAGAAAGCACTGTTACCCCATTTTCAGTGAGACTTTGAGAGGCTGGTGAGCCCAAGATGGCAGAACTACTAACAACTTCAAACCCAAAGTCTGCAATCCTTCCTGAGGACCTTCAGTAAGGAGCCAGATCTGCATTTTTTAAAACATGCAAGGATGTGTACATCTGAATGATTATTAAATCTCCTTCCCAGTGGTCACAGGTGGATACTCAGACAGAGACAACTATTCATTCTGTATGAACAAAATTACATATGTATTAGCCAGTAGCTCTTCCAAATCTATAGGATGGTCTTTGCATTTTTTCAGAGGTTGCAAATCTTTGTCCACAAGAGGGAATAACCATATTTGTAGCTGGGCAACCTGGGGCTAAATACACCACTGTTCAATGTAGTTTTATAGTTGGTAAGAAACTAAATGTAGGAGTTACCATGTTCTTATTTTCCTGTTCCATTTCTTTTCAATCACAGACTAAAAAACACAAAATCGAACAAATACTGCAGCTGTTTTATTACCTTCTTCTCCACCTTGATTTTTCTATTACCTTCTGAGTTCAACATGTACAAAATGCAAATCATCTTCCCACTGAATCTATGAGTCTTCCCTTTTTTTGTGAATAGACCCTTTCAAATTCTTGATGCTTTCTTCCCTCCAATTCCCTCTCCCCATTCCCATGCTCTCTTGCCCCACAAAGTCACCCATCCTAAGGTGTTAAATATATTTTTAGATATGTGGATATCCTTGAAAGATGTTGTCATTCATTTATTCAACAAAATATTATTAAGCACCCCTTTTATCTACCAGGTACCATTCTATAAGCTTGTATAGCTGTTAGCTTTTGCTGCATAACAAACCACTCCAAAACTTTGTGGCTTAAAAAATGGCCATTTGTCTAGCTCATAATTATGTAAGTCAGCATTTTAAGCTGGGCTCAGCTAAGCAGTTCCCTGCTAATCTTAGATGATTTCTGCTGGGCTCTCCCATGCTCTTCCATGTCACCTGGGGGCTGGCTCTATCATATCACTGGAGCCTCAGCAGCTCCCCGGAGGTCTCTCATCATCCAAGAGGCTAGCGTGGGCTTCTTCACATAGCCATCTCAAGGTCCAAAGAGCAGCAAGACAGAATAAGCCCCCAAGCACAAATATTTGCAAATCTCTCATTGAATCACATTTATTATTTTCCCAGCAGCCAGAGCAAATCACATGGTCAAGTCCAGAATCAGTGTGAAAGGGGACCACCCAAGCACACGGGTACAGGGAGGTATGACTCATTTAGCATCTATGACCACAAAACATCTATTATACCAGAGATTCAAAAATGAACACACAGACGATGTCCCTGCCCTTCTGAACCTTCTTTTCTCACATCCTCCATTGGCTCTTTGTATTTATCCACTTCCTAAGGGTGGCCAAGCAGAGAGGTATAAGCCAATATTCCTTTGTGGTTTTAATGTATCTGATAAGTGATAAGGACAAACATTTCTTTATACACTTAATAGCCATTCATATTTTCCCTCCTATGAATTGCCTATTTGTGTGTCTTGCCTATTTTCTATTGGATTTTCTGTGTTTTTCTTACTAATTCTAGGAACCCACTGTATGTTAGGTAACAAACTCATATATTCATAGATGAAGGAAGTTGTGTAAAGGCCAAAAGTCTCCATAGCTTGCTTAAACAGGATTCTCACCATTGTATATTATTTTACTGTGAATAAATCATATATAGAGACATATGTATAAAGCATATATGTAGAATGTAAAGAATAGTTATAAAGACCCTTGTACCACTGCCCCAGTGAACTCACCATTTATCATTCCTCTCTGATTTGAGATGTTGCCTTTAGCACATATGATTGTCACTGTATACTTGGATCTATTTCTGGACTTTTTATTTTGTTTACTTTCCACTTTTGAGTGCTTTTATCAAAAATGACTGTTGAATTTTGTCAAATGCCCTTCAGCATAGCTGACAATGGTCATATGATTTTCTTCTCACATTGAGCCACATTTTGCATTCCTGGAATAAATTCCATTTAATCTTGTTGTCTCATTATTTGAATGTGCTGGGGAACTCTCCTTGCTGACATTTAACTTAGGGTTTTGCCTCAATATTGGTAAATGAAGTTGATTCAAAGTTTTTGTTTTCTACATTATTTGCCAGAATTAGTTATACTTGTTATAGAGTGGTATGCCTATTTGTCTATGAGCTGGAACAGTTTAAATAGCTTTGGAATTATCTGCGTTTTAAAGATGAGGTAGACTTTGGATGTTTTTCCAAAGAAGAGCTCCTCAACAATTCTATATCCTTCATGAAATTCAATCTGTTTGAAGTATCAGTTTTTTTTCTGGACTTATGATAAATAAATTACATTTTCCTAGAAATTTGTCATTTTTATCAAACTTTCCAACTTGTTTGCAAAGACTTGAGCAAAGTAGTCCCTTGCCCTTTTAATTTCCTTTGTTTTCCTGGTTATTTGCCCTTTAACCATTTCTCACTGTTCATTTTTGCACATTGTTCATAGTTGCACCTTTTTTCTTGGCTCGGTTAGCCTTCCGTTTACCTAATTTATTGTTGATTTCAAAGAATAATCTTTTGCCTTTATGAGTTCTGCCATTTTCCTATTTTCTAACTTATTGATTTATTCTTATAGCTCTACTAATTTTTCTCTGCACTATCTTTTCATTTATTTTGTTGTCCTTTTCAAACTTCTTGAGTTGAACCCTTAATTCTATTTTGTTTCATTCTTTTACACAGGCCTTTAGGTTGTATCTCCTGCAAACATTGCTATGCGGTGCCCCACTGCTGCCGTTACACAAAGGCTTCCTTCTCATTAGTTTCTGGAGGGTCTGCAATTTTGATTCATAGCTTGTCTTTGAACCAAGAGTTGTCTAGAAAAGGATATCTTACTTCCTAAGAGATAAAGGCTTTCATTTTGGGAGATCTTTTTAATTAATTTCTAGTTGTTCTACTTTAGTAAAGAATGTTTTTGTATAATTTTTACTTTTTTAGTTTATTGTGGTTATCTTTGTCAACTTTTTGAAACTGGTTCATGAGTATTTGAAAAGAAAAAATGTTCTATGTTTGCACGGTATAGAACTTTACACAAATATACATGCAGATATAAAACATAAGAATATTAATGTTGATATTACTATGCATATATTAATTAGGTCCACTTAATACCTTATTAAAGTCTCCTATGTTCTTACTTGCTGATTTTTATTTTCAAATGTTTTTAGAATCCTTCATAGTAGTAGTAATAGTAATTGTGCTAATGGTGGAGGCTAACTTTTTTTTAGGATTTGAAAACAACATTTACTGGCTATAACATTTACATCTTAAATGTAGGTTTCTTTTTTTTCTTTTTTCTCAGTTATTGAGCTATAACTGACATGTAACATTGTGTTAGGTTTAAGGTATACAATGTGTTGAGTTGATACACTTATATACTGCAAAATGATTACCACTATATCATTAGCTAACACCTCCAACCTGTCACATAATTACCATTTCTTTTTTGTGGCAAGAACATTTAAGATTTACTCTCCTGGCAACCTTCAAATATATAATCAGTATTATTAGCTATAATCACCTATAGCTATACATTACATCCCTAGGTCTTGTTAATCTTATAACTGGAAGTTTATACTGTTTGGCAAATATCCCCCCATTTCCCTCACCATGTCCCCTCCGCCCCAGCCCCAGGTGACCAGCATTCTACTCTCTGTTTCTCTCTGTTCAGCTTTTTTAGATTCCATATATAAGTGGTATCACACAGTATTTGTCTTTTTCTGTCTGAATTATTTCACATAATGCTCTCAAGGTGCACCCAAGTCATCACAAATGGCAGGATTTCTTTCTTTCTAATGGCCAAGTAATATTCCATTATAGATATATGATTAAATATAATATACATAATACATAAATATAATATACATGATTAAATATAAGATTATGTATGTATGTGTGTATATGTGTATAGATGTATGTGCATAACTATTAAATAATATTATTTAATTAATATGATCAATATTAATACATTAATAATACATCAAATAATATTAACATGATACCTTAATATTAAATAATAATAAATTTATTGCAGATATCTCTGCAATATCCCATTTTCATTTCCTTTGGGTATATACTCAAAAGTGGGGTTGATAGATCATATAGTATTTCTATTTTTAATTTTTTGAGGAACCATCATACTGTTTTCATAGTGGCCGTACTTATTTACATTCCTAAAAACAGTGTACATGGGTTCCCTTTTTTCTACATTCTTGCCAACACTTAGCTCTTGGCTTTCCAATGATAGCCATTCTAATGAGTATGAGGTGATATCTCATTGTGGTTTTGATTTGCATTTCCCTGATGCTAAGTGGGGATGTTGAGCACTTTTTCGTGTACCTATTGGTCATTTGTATGCCTTCTTTGGCAAGAATGTCTATTCAGTTCCTCTTATTTTTTAATTGCATTGTTTGTTTTGTTGCTATTGAGTTGTATGAGTTCCTTTTGTATTTTGGATATTAGCCCCTTTCAGACATATAGTTGCAAATATTTTCTTCCCTTCTATAGGTTACCTTTTCATTGTGGTGATTGTTTCCTTTTCTGTGGAGGAGCTTTTTAGATTGACATAGTCCCACTTAATTATATTTGCTTTTGTTGCTTGAGCTTTTGGTGTCATATCCAAGAAATTGCTGGCAAGACCAATGTCAAGGAGCTTTTCCTCTGTGTTTTCTTTTAGGAGTTTTATAGTTTCATTTATTACGTTTAAGTCTTTAATCAATTTCAAAATTAATTTTTGTGAGTGGTATAAGATAGGGGTCCAATTTCACTCTACCGCTTGTGGTAGGTGGAGGCTAACATTTATTGAATGCCTGCTATGTGTCAGATAATGTTCAAAGTTCTTTAGCCAGATTATCTTATTATCCTGCTAGTTCCATTCTTATTCAAGCCCTCATCTTCCACCTGAACTACCACAGTGCCCTAAATTTGTCTCCCAATCTATGTCTCACTCAAACTCCTACTCCACAAAGCATAGTATCTAAATGATCATCTAGGTGTGCTCTGAAAATTTCAAGCTGTGGTACTCAGGTTATGCTCCATCAATTCAATTCACTGAGGGTAGGGTGCAGGAAACTTTACATTTAAGAAACACCTTAGGGTGCCTGGGTGGCGCAGATGGTTAAGCGTCTGCCTTCAGTTCAGGTCATGAACCCAAGGTCCTGGGATCGAGTCCCACATTGGGCTCCCTGCTCAGCAGGGAGCCTGCTTCTCCCTCTCTCCCTGCCTCTCCTCCTGCTTGTGCTCCCTCTCTCTCTCAAATGAATAAATAAAATCTTAAAAAAAAAAAAAAAACCTTGGGGGCGGAGCAAGATGGCGGAGGAGTAGGAAACCTGGATTTCATCTGGTCTCAGGAATTCAGCTGAATGGGGATCAAACCATTCTGAACACCTACAACTCAACAGGAGATCTAAGAAAAGAATAGCAACAACTCTCTGAACAGAAAAGCGACCACTTTCTGGAAGGTAGGACGTGCGGAGAAGTGAATCCGAGGCGATATTCGGGAAGATAGACGGTGGGGGAGGGGGCCTCCGTCTGCCGCTTCTGGCAAGTGATAGGGCAGCAGAGCACAAAATCGGAACTTTTAGAAGCCGGCTCTGCTGAGGGACGTCGCTCCAGTGGCTAAGCGGGGGGTGGAACCCTCGCGGGATAGTGTGGTCTCAGGACCCTCGGGGTCACAGAAAGACCAGGGGTGCCTGAGTGCAGCAGAGCTCCCAGGTATCGGAGCGGGGAAGCCGACTGCAGAGACAGAACCGAGGCGCGGGCTCTCAGCTCGGGGTTGCCATAAACCGTGATCCGCGGCCCAGTCGGGCCACTGCTCCTGCAGCAGGGACCCAACAAGCGGCAGATCCGGGGAGACTCCCCTTCCTCCCTGGGGAAGAGCGGCTTGGGAGCACACCGCAGAGATCTGCTGGGTTTGGAGACTCCACACGGGGTCGGGTGCCAGAGATAGAAACGCTCGGTCACAGGCCGGGTGAGCACGGAGTGCAGCTGGAGACCGGGGACACGGGAGTGAGTGACTGCTTTTCTCTGTGGGCGCACTGAGGAGCGGGGCCCCGAGTTCTCGGCTCCTCTGGGTGGAGATTGGGAGGCCACCATTTTCACTGTCATCCTCCCACACTGTACGGAAAGCTTGCAGGGAACAAAAGCTCCCGAGAGCAAACCCGAGCAGATTGCTTAGCCTGGACCAGCAAGGGCGGGGCAATTCCACCTCCCGCAAAGACATTTGGGAACCACGGCAGCAGGCCCCTCCCCCAGAAGATCAGCACAAACAGCCAGCAAGCCAAGACCAAGTTTACCGATCAAGGAGAACGGGAGAACTCCAGCGCTAGGGGAATACTGCACATAGAATTCATGGCTTTTTTTACCATGATTCATTAGTCTTTCAAAATTAATTTTTTTAATTGTTTTTTTTTAATTTTTCTTTGTCCCTTGTTCAACCAACATCTTATCAATCCTTTTTTTAAAAAAAATTTTTATTTTTCATTTTTAGAGTCATATTCTATCCCTTCATAGTAATTACCCTTATTTTTGGCAGATATATATATAAGTTGTTCTCTCTTTAAAATTTTGAGATGCAGTTTCTTCTAATATATCAAAATATAACCTAAACCTCTAGCGTATGGCTTTGTTCTAGTCTCCTGCCTGATCACATTCTCTCCCCCTTTTTCTTCTTTCTTTCTTTCCTTTTTTTAATCCTCTCCTTTCTTTTTTCAAATGTCTTATCAATTGCTTTTTTAAAAGATTTTATAATTTTCATCTATACAGTCATTCCATCCCTTCATCGTATCAACACTTATTTTGTACATATATAAGTCTTTCTTTCTTTAAAATTTTAGGAGGCACTTTCTTCTAACAGACTAAAATACACCCAAAATCTAGTGTGTGGCACTGATCTATGAACCAGCCTGATCATGTTTGATCATATTCTGTTTTTTTTGTTTTGTTTTGTTCTGTTTTTGTTTTTGTTTTTCTTTTTTTTTATTCTCTTTCTTTTTTCTTTCGTTCCCTTCCTTTTCCCCTGGTTTCAGGTCTTTTCTGATTTGATTAGAGTATATTTTCTGGGGACATTGTTAACCTGTTACCATTTTGATCTCTCATTCATCTATTCTCCTCTGGACAAAATGACGAGACAAAAAAAATCACCTCAACAAAAAGAACGAGAGGTAGTACCGTCTCCCAGGGACCTACTCAATACGGACGTTAGTGCGATGTCGGACCTAGAGTTCAGAGTCATGATTTTAAAGATACTAGCTGGGCTTCAAAAACGCATGGAAGTTATTAGAGAAACCCTTTCTGGAGAAATAAAAGAACTAATTCTAACCAAGTCGAAATCAAAAAGGCTATTAATGAGGGGCAATCAAAACTGGGGGCACTAACTGCTAGGATAAATGAGGCAGAAGAGAGAATCAGCGATATAGAAGACCAAATGATGGAAAATAAAGAAGCTGAGAAAAAGAGAGACAAACAACTACTGGATCACGAGGGCAGAATTCGAGAGATAAGCGATACGATAAGACGAAACAACATTAGAATAATTGGGATCCCAGAAGAAGAAAAAAGAGAGAGGGGGGCAGAGGGTATATTGGAGCAAATTATAGCAGAGGACTTCCCTAATGTGGGGAAGGAAACAGGCATCAAACTCCAAGAGGCACAGAGAAGCCCTCTCAAAATCAATAAAAACAGGTCAACACCCTGACAACTAATAGTAAAACTTATGAGTCTCAGAGACAAAGAAAAAATCCTGAAAGCAGCTCGGGAGAAGAGATCTGTAACCTATAATGGTAGAAACATTAGATTGGCAACAGACCTATCCACAGAGACCTGGCAGGCCAGAAAGGACTGGCATGATATATTCAGAGCACTAAATGAGAAAAATATGCAGCCAAGAATACTATATCCAGCTAGGCTGGCATTGAATATAGAAGGAGAGATAAAAAGCTTCCAGGACAAACAAAAACTAAAGGAATTTGCAAACACAAAACCAGCCCTCCAAGAAATATTGAAAGGGGTCCTCTGAGCAAAGAGAGAGCCTAAAAGCATCATGGACCAGAAAGGAACACAGACAATATACAGTAACAGTCACTTTACAGGCAATACAATGGCACTAAATTCATATCTTTCAATAGTTACCCTAAATGTAAATGGGCTAAATGCACCAATCAGAGGACACAGGCTATCAGATTCGATTAAAAAACAAGACCCATCGATATGCGGTCTGCAAGAGACTCATTTTAGACCCAAAGACACCCCACATTGAAACTGAAGGGGTGGAAAACCATTTACCATGCTAATGGACACCAAAAGAAAGCTGGGGTGGCATTCTTTAAAACAGACAAATTAGATTTGAAAACAAAGACTGTAATAAGAGATGAGGAAGGACACTGTATCCTACATAAAGGGTCTATCCAACAAGAAGATCTAACAATTGTAAAAATCTATGCCCCTAACATGGGAGCAGTCAATTATATAAGGCAATTAATAACAAAAGCAAAGAAACACATTGACAACAATACAATAATAGTGGGGGACTTTAACACCCCCCTGACTGAAATGGACAGATCATCTAAGCAAAAGATCAACAAGGAAATAAAGACTTTAAATGACACACTGGACCAAATGGACTTCACAGATATATTCAGAACATTCCATCCCAAAGCAACGGAATACACATTCTTCTCTAGTACCCATGGAACATTCTCCAGAATAGATCACATCCTAGGTCACAAATCAGGTCTCAACTGGTACCAAAATATTAGGATTATTCCCTGCCTATTTTCAGACCACAATACTTTGAAACTAGAACTCAGTCACAAGAGGAAAGTCAAAAAAAACTCAAATACATGGAGGCTAAAGAGCATCCTACTAAAGAATGAATGGGTCAACCAGGAAATTAAAGAAGAATTAAAAGAATTCATGGACACCAATGAAAATGAAAACACAACTGTTCAAAATCTTTGGGATGCAGCAAAGGCAGTCCTGAGAGGAAAGTATATAGCAATACAAGCCTTTCTCAAGAAACAAAAAAGGTCTCAAATACACAACCTAACCCTACACCTAAAGGAGCTGGAGAAAAAACAGCAAAGAAAGCCTAAACCCAGCAGGAGAAGAGAAATAGTAAAGATCAGAGCAGAAATCAATGAAATAGAAACCAAAAGAACAGTAGAACAGATCAACGAAACTAGGAGCTGGTTCTTTGAAAGAATTAACAAGATTGATAAACCCCTGGCCAGACTTACCAAAAAGAAAAAAGAAATGACCCGTATCAACAAAATCATGAATGAAAGAGGAGAAATCACAACCAACACCAAAGAAATACAAACAATTATAAGAACATATTATGAGCAACTCTATGCCAGCAAATCAGATAACCTGGAAGAAATGGATGCATTTCTAGAGATGTATCAACCACCAAAATTGAACCAGGAAGAAATAGAAAACCTGAACAGACCTAGAACCACTAAGGAAATTGAAGCAGTCATCAAAAATCTCCCAACAAACAAAAGCCCAGGGCCAGATGGCTTCCCAGGGGAATTCTACCAAACGTTTAAAGAAGAATTAATACCTATTCTCCTAAAATTGTTCCAAAAAATAGAAATGGAAGGAAAACTTCCAAACTCATTTTATGAAGCCAGCATTACCTTGATCCCCAAACCAGACAAAGACCCCATCAAAAAGGAGAATTACAGACCAATATCCTTGATGAACATGGATGCAAAAGTTCTCACCAAAACACTAGCCGATAGGATTCAACAGTACATGAAAAGGATTATTCACCATGACCAAGTGGGATTTATTCCTGGGCTGCAAGGTTGGTTCAACATCTGCAAATCAATCAACGTGATACAATATATTAACAAAAGAAAGAACAAGAATCATATGATCCTCTCCATAGATGCAGAGAAAGCATTTGACAAAGTACAGCATCTTTTCTTGATCAAAACTCTTCAGAGTATAGGGGTAGAGGGTACATACCTCAATATCAATAAAGCCATCTCTGAAAAAGCTACAGTGAATATCATTCTCAATGGGGAAAAACTGAGAGCTTTCCCCCTAAGGTCAGGAATGCGGCAGGGATGTCCACTATCACCACTGCTATTCAACATACTATTAGAAGTCCTAGCCACAGCAATCAGACACAAAAAGAAATCAAAGGCATCCAAATCGGCAAGGAGGAAGTCAAACTCTCACTCTTTGCAGATGATATGGTACTGTATGTGGAAAACCCAAAAGACTCCACCCCAAAACTGCTAAAACTCATACAGGAATTCAGTCAAGTAGCAGGCTATAAAATCAATGCACAGAAATCAGTGGCATTCCTATACACCAACAAGAAGACAGAAGAGAGAGAAATTAAGGAGTCGATCCCATTTACAATTGCACCCAAAACCATAAGATACCTAGGAATAAATCTAACCAAAGAGGCAAAGGATTTGTACTCAGAAAACTACAAAATACTCATGAAAGAAACTGAGGAAGACACAAAGAAATGGAAAAATATTCCATACTCATGGATTGGAAGAACAAACATTGTGAAGATGTCAATGCTACCTA